>NC_133654.1:81236791-81836791 GCF_009905375.1 Apium graveolens | reverse complement strand
TTGATTTACATCAGTGTACCTAAAATATTTAACACGACATAAAATTCCCAAAAACAGGACATAAAACCCCCAAAAAGAAACAAACATAAAACCCCCAAAAACATAAAACATTTACATGCACAAAGAAGAAAAACGGTAAAGAAGAAAAGAAGATAAACATAAAACATTTACATGCACAAAGAAGATATTAAACATAAAAATGAGGGAGATAAACAGTAAAGAAGTAAAGAAGAATATACCTCTGGATGCTTTCAATGTTCTGAAACCCCAATGTTCTAAAACCTCAGTGCTCCAACCTCCAGATGCTGTCTACCTCCAGATACTAGCTCCAACCTCCAGATACTAGCTCAATTTCAAGTTTAATTTGCTCTAATTTGAAGCTCCAAATCTTGAATTAGAATTGGGGCTAAAATTAGGGTTTCAGAGAAAAGAAAGAAGAGACGGTTAACAGAGACTAAGGTAAGAAGAGAGAAGAAAGGTAAGAAGACTAAGAGAGAAGGAAGGGAGAGATGAGAGAGACGAGAGAGGCGAGGCGAGGGGAGAGATGAGAGGCTCGCGGGAGGTTTTTTGGAAAAGGGGGGAAAATATGTTAAAGTGAATTTTTTGTTAAAATTAAAGGGGGAAAGTGTACTGAAAAGCGGGGGGGGGGAGTTAAGTGATTTTTATTTTTTTTTAAAGGCCATAGACAACGGTTAACAAAATGAACCGATGTCAAAGTTAAAAACAAATTTGTGGCCTTTTTAATTTCTGAAGATAGACAACGACTACTAAGTGAAACCAATGTCAATATGCGTATTCAACATCGCTTTTTACAAAACCGATGTTAAACTGCATTTTAACATCGGGTGCATTACATGCCGATGTCTAAGGACCAATATCGTATCTACTATTTCTAGTAGTGAGGTCACAACACTACAACTAATTAGATCCACAACCCGACACTCTAACTTATTACAGCAAGTCATCAGACCTCAGGGTCTGATACAAACTACCTCAGAGGAGTCGGGACCGGAGGGGGCTGACACTCTATTCTGCCCTGGTCTTCTAGATATCTATAATATATAAATACAAAACAAGCTGCAAGGGTGAGCAATCAATTGCTCAACAGTACCACTATATGAATAACAAGTACAACAGTGTATATAAAAACAGTATAGGAACATATATCATAACTCGTTTATGAAAACAAGTAAAACAGGTATAAACTGGATATCAAAACTAGCATGCTCTGAAAAATAATATCATCCGTGGTGTGCTGTGTAAAAATACCAGAGTCCAATTTTAGCATGCTATTTTCCTTTCCAAAACCACCGTCCCATTACAGGAACCATAAATCATCTGTCCCATTACGGGGACCACAAAATCGTTTGTTCCTTTACGGGAACCACTAAAGGAAAATCAGATATATAATTGGACAAATCCTAGGGACAGCTGATCAGTCTATCCCACCACAACCTGTTCCGGAACTCAAAAACTAGCTAGGTCTCTATCACGCTGGAATAACGGTTTAAATAGGGCGCCCAACCGACTTAGCCTCTTACGCAAACCCGCTAGGCCGTTACGGCCTCTTACGCAACCATCCAATATTTGATCCATTTTTATCCAGTTTTCACAATCATTTATACCTATCTCTTTTAAACAGTTATATCACAACACACATTTTAAAACCTTTCCCATTTTAATCATAATCTAGAGATAGGCATTTTTAGAAGTCACTTTTTCCCAAAACATCGATTAGTAAAACATATTTAAATAAGGGGAATACGTAACTTAAAACATTCTGTTCCAGTATGTAAATTATATCAACAAATATTCATATATACTGAACTGTAAAAGATTTGTTCAGGGGTACTTGCCTTGCGAAGCTTTACACTAACACTGGATCGACTCTAACCGACTTCAACTACTGGGTCCCTCGACTTGAACCAACAGAATCGAAATAACCTAGGTTAGACGACTAGTTATGCTTGACATATCCTTGCTAAACAATTACCCAATGTTAACGATTCCCGACTCGCACATATTCGTATAATATTTTACACGTAATAATGGTACACGTAACAATCAGGGTTCGATTTATATTTACTTAGATATATACACTAGATTCGTATTTAAAAGTAATTTTTAGAAAAAATTGGACAGCGACTCCTCTATTTATAGACCTCTCGTCGAAACATCAATCGACGTCAATTTTCCAACAAATTCAATTCGCACATAATCCAATACGACTCGTTCCACAAATATTTATGTACTTCCAAAAATAATCTATACGAATCATTTTTATTTATTTAAAATATTTAGGACTCAGATATCAATTATCACGGTCCACCCTCCGCTCATAAAAGTCATCACGGACGGCGACAAAATTTCGCGGGTACCCGATAAATTCTCGAGTTTCCAACGCGAAATTCTATCGATTAATTATAAAAATCATTTTCGGTACGAACAATTTAATATCACGAATATAATTAATAAACCCCTGCAAGAAAAGGAATTTAAATTAAAAAAAATCTGCAACACTCCAATCCAACAACACAAACGGCCCAACAGAGAAGGCCCAATAGAACCAAGCCCCCCTAGAACCAAGCCCAACCAAAACACAGCCGCGCAACACTGCACAACGGTACCACACATGCGCCACTGCGAAAAACACACACACACATACTACTCACACATGCACACACTCACACACACAATAACACACACGTATATATATATATATATGTGTGTATATATATTTTATCACAGAAGCAACAATCAAGGAACCAGAGAACCGATCAACACCAGCCGGCTGGAAACTCACCGGAGACAACGCGGCGGCGGCGGCGGCAACAGAAACGGGAAAACAGGGGAGAGAAAGAAATATGAGAAAGAGAGAAGAAAATAGGGAGAACGGGAGAGATGGAGTGAGTGAGAGATTGAGATGAGAGAGAGCGAGAGATTGAGACCGAGAGAGAAAGAGAGATTGATGTTTTTAATAAAAAAAATTCTTTGTTTCCTGATACAAGGCCACGCAACAATTGAAATGTTGAGAAATCAACACGTGTTAACCCAATTTTGAGGGTTTAACACGTTTACTTTTATTCCGAATGTCCCAATTTCTGGCCCATATTTTACAACTTAGCGAATAAATATTAATCAAATCAATACCAAAATAATCTAAAATTTTTATAAATATCCTGAAAGTAATAAAATATAAATTTGGTAATTTTTAAATAAATTTTGAAACGCAATTCACACCCGCATTTAACGATTAAACGAAACAACGTGCGGGTGAAATTAATCCCAAAAATTTCCAAAATAATTTTAAAATTCTCAAAACTTAATAAAATTTGAGTTTCATAATTTTTGAGAAATTCTGGAATTGAATACTGATTTTTCAATTAAATGAAATCAGAAAAAAAAAATCATTTTAAGAAAAATAATTAATGAAATATTGATTTCTAAATTTTATAAAATCCCAAAAATAATTATTGAAGTTATAAAATCATAAAAATAATTATAGAGTCAATCCAAATATTTTTTTTGAAAATAAATTTGCCATAAAACAACTTTTAAAAGTGAAACAAAAATAATATGGTTTAACAAACAATCATAAGAATAATCCACGCAACCCAACAATCACATATAAATAATAATAAATAAAACACAGAGATCCAAATCAATATAAAATTCTTTATTTAATTAATTACGCAATAATTACACCCTTAAATATTTTTTTTTTGTTTTGACTAGTAACCTAAAGTTGATCGTTGGATTAAGTTTTATAGTTAAATTTGGTACGTTGGATCTTATTCACACGGATCGCTGACATGGCATTAAATTTAAGTGTATTTGGTTGAATTTAGGAGTGTCAATTCAAATAATTATGTTATGATAATTAAAATTTCTTATGGGGGATTTAGAAAATTATACCTTATTTGTTAAAATAATTAAAATCTATTAAAATCTCAACCTCTAAATTTAATTTTGTAAAATAATTAAGATATAAATATTTAAATTAGTTACTATTTTGCGTACACTTTTTTCTAAAATATTTATCATATCACCAAAATATATAGATATTCATAGCTGTATAGTTAAATGATTCATAAATATTTTTTTAAAAAATGAAAAAATCAATATGGGATTAAACACTGGTAAGGAGAAATGGTTATTTTGACAATTTAAGCATTTGACAAATTTGTTGTGTATATGTTGTGTACTTGATGATTTCATGAACAAAACACCTTAGTAGATATTACTTAGTGAAATAATGTAGTACTCGACGGACAAGATTTATAGTCCCGATGGATGACTCATTATAGTCCCGACGGATGATGATTTAGTATCCATCGAGTGAGTAGCTTATGTAACAATAAGTCTGTAGCACATTTCTGCATTCACCATTGTATAGATTCTGTAAGTAGTATTCAAGTCATGTTGACTTTAACTAGATATGCAGAATAGGTTGATTAATTGTACATAGATGATGTCTTGTAATTCTGCATAAATGAAATAAAGTCAAGTGCCAATTTGCTACCCGACAGATAAACTACAATGAAGTCGACGGATGATCAAATAGACAACCCGACAGATGATCAATAACTCGACAGATGATCATGAACCCGACGGATAAAGAATTCAAATATCTGTTGACAGTGACAACACAGTCACATGCGTCGAGTGGATGTAAATGGAATGTGGTAGCCTATTCAACTGGGTTTTCGAGAACAAAGAAGCATTGCCATTTCCATGCTATTATGAAGATATTCAAAGATGCTGGAATAGAGTAATGAAGTAGCATTGTAATAGACTAGATAGTTTTTGTTTTATTATCTTTTCTTATTACATTGTAATCTTTGTGATATATAAACCAAGTAGTAGCAACTAAGATACTATCAATCTAAGCAAGAAAGCAGAGAAACATTTGTAAGCAGGATTCTTAGCATTTTTTTATAGTCTTAGAAGTTTAATTGTTGTAAGCAGCTGTGAGCATTTTCTGCACACAGGGTTCTCTCGATATATAATATATATCTCTGGTGGAATCATTCAAATCCACCAGAAAATTTTTGAAGACTCTTGTTTTTAATTACTTGTGTCTTGATTCACTTAAGTTTTTATTCCGTATTGTGCTAGTCAATACACTTATATTTATATTTGAGTTAGAACATTTTATTTCAAGAAAAAGTTTCAAGAATTCCATTCAATCCCCCTTCTGTAAATCTTGTCATATTGTTAAGGGACTAACAATTGGTATCAGAGCAAGCTCTTAACTTACAAAGAGTTTAAAGATCAAAACAATCAGCAAGATGAACAAGAAGGATGTTGGAGTCAAGTTCCCTTTTCTGGATAAAGATAATTACCATCATTGGAAGGTAAAGATGCATCTTCATTTGCTTTCTCAAGATGAGGCCTATGTTGATGCATAGAAAGAGGCCCTCATGTTCCAATGAGAGCAGCAACAGGAAACGAGCCGTTAGTCCCCAAGCCAAGGCATGAGTGGTCTGATCCTGACATTGAACAAGTCAGGAAGGATAAAAAGGCCATGAACATCCTATTTAATGGAGTTGATGGAGATATGTTTGACAACATCATCAACTGTAAAATTGCCAAGGATGTTTGGGATACAATACAGATAATCTGTGATGGCACTGAGCAAGTTAGAGAAAACAAGATGCAGCTCTTGATTCAGCAATATGAGCATTTTCACAATGAAGAAAGTGAGTCTCTCACTGGCATTTTTAGTAGGTTTCGGAAACTACTAAATGCTCTAAAGTTGCATGGAAGGGCCTATCAGACAAAAGACTCCAATCTGAAATTCCTTAGATCGCTTCCAAAGGAATGGAAACCAATGACAGACGCATTAAGAAACTCACAAGATTATAAGGAGTTTACTTTGGAGAGACTGTATGCCATCCTGAAAACCTATGAGCTTGAAATAGAGCAGGATGAAAGGATGGAGAGAGGAAAGAAGAAAGGAGGGTCCATTGCACTAGTTGCTGAGTTGGAAAAGGAGAAGGAAGTGAAGATGGAAGCTGTTGAATCAACTTCAAGGGTCTGTGAGAAAAAGGGCAAGGGGCTTGCAGTAGAAAGTGAAGATTCTTTGAGCCAAGATGACATAGAAGACATTGATGAACACCTAGCATTTCTTTCCAGGAGATTTGCCAAGCTCAAGTTTAAGAAGAACTTTGGAGCAGCCAAGCCAAATAGAAATATGGTGGATAAATCAAAATTTAAATGTTTCAAATGTGGCTTGGCAGGGCATTTTTCCAGTGAGTGTAGGAAGTCAGATTACAGTAAGAAAAGGTTTGATCCAGTGGATTATAAGCAAAAATATTTTGAGCTGCTCAAACAAAAGGAAAGGGCTTTCATAACATAAGAAAATGACTCGGCAGCAGATGGTGGATGAAGATGAAGATGTCAGCTATGTCAATCTAGCCCTAATGGCCAAGTATGATGAGACAAAAACAAGTTGTTCAAGTAATCAGGTAATTACTACAAACCTTGCACATCTATCTAAAGCTGAGTGTAATGATGCTATAAATGACATGTCTACAGAGTTATATCATTTGCGTTTTACACTTAAGTCTCTTACTAAAGAAAATGCTAAAATCAAAGAAAACAATTTGTTTTTGAGTGAGAGAAATAATGTGCTTGAGTCTCAGTTTATTAATTTTGAAAAATTAAGAATTGAGTGCAAAATTGCCAAGGAGGAATTAACTGAGTCCTTGAAGAAAGAGGAAATCTTAAAGAAGTAGCTCGAGCATGAACAAGAGGTGATTAAAGCATAGAAAACATCAAGGGATGTCCATGCTCAAATCACCAAAGTTCAAGGAATTGAGTCTTTCTGTGATGCAGCCTGGAAAAAGAACAAAGAGAAACTAGAACCAAATTTGGTAGATGGAATGCTTACAGATGTAGACTCGACGGATATGAGGATCATCCGTCGGATAACAAAAAGTGTTATCCGTCGAATGATGAAAATCCTCATCCGTCGGCTTTGAGCAAGCCTATCAGTAAAGCCAAACTTGTTAAGCTGAATGAGAAGTATGGGTCTGTTCCCAAGAACTTTGTTTCAGGAGAATCGAGTCAAGTTAAGAAAGGGAAAAAGGCTAATGTTGGTCACATGACTGTCAAACAGTTAAGTGACAGACTTGAAAAGATTGAGGTAAAAATAGAGACCAAAAAGAAAAACAATAGAAATGGTAAAGTAGGGATTAACAAACACAATAACTACACACCTGATAAATATGCTCCTAGAAAAATCTGTGTCAAGTGTGGTAGCGTAAATCATTTGTCTGTTAATTACAAATCTGCCATGCCTACTTCCATGTCTGTGCCACCTCAATTTCCTAACATGAATGCCATGCCTCCCATGCCTGTTAATGTTATGTCTACACTGAACATGAATGCATAGTTTGCTAATATGCCATTTGCACCTAATCCTTATTATCCCGCATATAGTATGCCACAAATGCCATTTAGCATGCCTTACTGGAATAACATGTTTACACATAGCATGCCATTTCCTGTTAGTCATACTATGCATGATAATTCTATTGCAATAAATGGTTTCAAAGGCCCAACTGAAATGACTAAGGATGAATCTGAAATCCCTAAGTCAAATGAGATAAAGCCTAAGAAACAGAAAAGGAAAGCTAATAAGGCAGGACCCAAGGAAACTTGGGTACCAAAATCAACTTGATTTGATTTTGATGTGTGCAAGGAAACAGAAAGAATCTTTGGTACTTGGATAGTGGTTGTTCAAGACACATGACTGGTGATTCTACCCTGCTCACAGAGTTTAAGGAGAGAGTTGGCCCAAGTATTACTTTTGGAGATGACAACAAGGGTTATATTATAGGATATGGCTTGATTTCAAAGGATAATGTCATCATTGAGGAGGTTGCCTTAGTGGATGGTCTCAAACACAACTTGTTGAGTATTAGCCAACTTTGTGATAAAGGCAACTCAGTAACCTTCAATTCAAAAGTTTGTGTTGTGACTAATAAAAGAAGCAACAAAGTGGTTCTCACTGGTGTGAGAAAAGGAAATGTATACCTAGCTGATTTCAACTCATCAAATGCAGAATCTGTAACTTGTCTTCTCAGTAAAGCAAGTCAGGATGAAAGTTGGCTATGGCACAAGAAGCTATCCCATTTAAACTTCAAGACCATGAATGAGCTAGTGAAGAAAGAACTGGTTAGAGGCATTCCTCTAGTGGAGTTTTCTAAGGATGGACTGTGTGATGCCTGCCAAAAAGGGAAGCAGATTAAAGCATCATTCAGAAAGAAACTTGATTCAACAATTGAAGAGCCTTTGCAACTGCTTCACATGGATGTGTTTGGACCAGTCAATGTGTTGTCCATCTCAAGGAAAAGATTTTTCCTAGTAATTGTAGATGATTTCTTAAAGTTCTCTTGGACATATTTCCTAAAGTATAAAGATGAGGCTAGTGAAATCATCATCAATCACATAAGGCAAGTCAATAATCATCCTGATTTCAAGGTTAGAAGAATCAGAAGTGACAATGGAACTGAGTTCAAGAATTCTGTCATGAGAGCATTTTGTGAGGAAAATGGGATTCTGCATGAGTTTTCAGCAGCAAGGACTCCATAATAGAATGGAGTAGTGGAAAGGAAGAACAGATCACTTATTGAAGTTGCAAGGACAATGCTCGAAGAATCTAAACTGCCAACATATTTCTGGGCTGAAGCTGTAAATACTGCATGCTACACTCAAAATATTTCTCTGGTTAATCAAGCTAGATGCATGACTCCCTATCAATTGTACAAGAACAAGAAGCCAACTCTAAATTTTCTTCATGTCTTTGGCTGCAAGTGCTATATTCTGAGAAATCAAACTGATCAAAATGGGAAGTTTGATGCTAAAGCAGATGAAGGAATTTTTGTTGGGTATGCTGTTGGTAAAGCATATAGAGTCTACAATCTAAGAACCAACATTGTTGTGGAATCAATACATGTTGTGTTTGATGATAAAAAGATTGAAGGACTGAAAGATGGAGATTACCATGAGAGCCTCAAATTCGACAATATAGAGATGGTTAGTGATGACAGTGATGATGAAAGTGATCAAGAAACAGTGTCTAAGGATAATGCAGATAAATCTACTACCAATGAAATATAAAACTCAACATCTGTCGAGTTGCATAATGCTTCATCCGTTGGGAGGCAATCTGTGTTATCCGTTGGGAGACAACCAGCTTCATCCATCGGTACTCAAAATTCACCATCCGTCGGGTTATCAAAAGGAGCAGGAAGCCAAGATAGATCACCTATAGAAAGTTCCCCTTTCTCAAATCAAAGATCCACAAACTCAGGGGGAGTTTCTAACAATCAAAACTCAATCACACATCAAGACAACAATGAGGTTTCTTCATCTAGAGCTAATCTACCTCAACAAAGGAAATGGACAAAAGATCACCCATTTGAGCTTATCATTGGTGATGTTTCTTCTAAAGTTCAAACAAGAAGAGCAACTCAGGAAGAATGTCTATACATCAGCTTTCTTTCCAAGGAAGAACCAAAGAAGGTAGAAGAATCTTTGTTGGATCCTGATTGGATTTTAGCTATGTAGGAGGAGCTAAACCAATTTGAAAGGAATAATGTATGGAAGCTGGTGCCCAAGCCTAAATGAAAGAATCCAATAGATACCAAATGAGTATTCAGAAACAAGATGGATGAAAATGGCATAGTAGTCAGGAACAAAGCTAGATTGGTTGCTAAGGGCTATTTTCAGCAAGAAATAATATATTTTGATGAAACATTTGCTCCTGTTGCAAGACTTGAAGCCATCAGAATCTTCTTAGCCTATGCAGCCCATGCCAATTTCAAGGTCTATCAAATCGATGTCAAAAGTGCCTTTCTGAAAGGAGATTTGGAGGAAGAAGTCTATGTCAGTCAACCTCCTGGTTTTGAAGATCCAAATTTTCCAGAACATGTCTATTATCTTTTGAAAGCACTTTATGGATTGAAGCAAGCACCTAGAGCCTGGTATGACACTTTATCAAAGTTCCTTTTGAAAAATCACTTCACAAGAGGTATTGTAGATAAAACTTTATTTTTCAGAAATGTTAATGGCTCTAGTATACTTGTTCAAATTTATGTAGATGATATTATTTTTGGCTCTACAGATGAGAAACTTTGCAAAAAGTTTGTCAAATTGATGCAAAGTAAGTATGAAATGAGTATGATGGGAGAACTAACTTACTTTCTTGGCTTACAAGTTAAGCAAGTTAGTGATGGAATATTCATTAGTCAAACTAAATATATTTTTGATCTTTTAAAGAAGTTTGATCTAATGGATTGCACATCTGCAAAAACTCCCATGGCCACTGCAACTAAGCTTGAGTTAAACACTACTGAAAAGTCTGTGGATATTTCAAGTTATAGAGGCATGGTTGGCTCACTTCTGTACTAAACAGCTAGTAGACCAGATATAATGTTTGCTACATATTTATGTGCTAGATTTCAGGCTGATCCTAGAGAATCTCACTTAATAGCTATTAAGAGAATTTTCAGATATCTCAAGGGAACACCAAATCTTGGCATTTGGTACCCTAGAGATTCTGGTTTTGATCTAACTAGTTATTCAGATGCAGATTATGTAGGGTGTAGAATTGATAGAAAAAGTACAACAGGAACCTGTCAATTTCTAGGAAACAAGCTTGTGTCCTGGTTCAGTAAAAAGCAAAATTCAGTTTCTACTTCTACAGCAGAAGCTGAATATATTGCTGCTGGTAGTTGTTGTGCACAGATATTATGGATGAAGAATCAATTGCTAGACTATGGTTTGCAAGTTGAAAGGATTCCTATTTTCTGTGATAACACAAGTGCAATTGTCATCACTGAAAATCCAGTACAACATTCAAGAACAAAGTACATATATACCAAGTACCATTTCATAAGGGAACATGTAATGAATGGTATTGTGGAACTACATTTTGTTCCAAGTGAGAAGCAGCTTGCAGATATCTTTACCAAGCCACTGGATGAATCCACCTTTTCAAGGTTGGTAAGTGAGTTAGGTATGCTTAATTACTCTTAAATCTATATGAGTTAATTTGTAAGTTGAAATGCAGCCAGAAATTTAATTGATTTTTCAGTTATAGATGAGATTTTGGCTTAGTCAAAATTTACATCTCGACGGATGATCCTTATCCATCGAGTTTGATCATCCGTTGATATATTATTTGCTAATAAAAATCAATTATCTTTCTGGAATATTTTATGTCTCAACGGATAACTATTTATCCTCATCTGTCGAATTGTCTTAATCTCAGCCGTTAATTCCCTGTACATTATCCATCGAGTATACTTACAGTTTGTAAGCATAACATGATGGATAATGGGTGGAATTTTCACAGTTTATTTTTTAAACGGCTATTTTAGGCAATTTCTATTGTTTACTTTATTTTACTTTATTATTTTTTGCAGTTATTGTTTTGAGAAAGTATAAAAGCTTATTTCATTGCAATTGCTTTTCTTTTATCATTCTCAATTCAACTGCTCTAATTTCATTCTCTCTCAAAGCACTTACTCTCTTTCTCTTCAAGCCTTTATTCTCTAACAATGGCACATGTTGTAAGGATTATGTCTCAAACTGGGTTCATTAATGAGAAGAACAATTTCACCGCACTAGTGAACAAGGGTATTCAGCAATCTGGAGACTATCACAAGATGATGGACTTTGTGAAGAGTTGCAAGCTCAACTATGCCATGCTGGAATCACCCACAATCTTCTGTGAAGTTGTTGAAGAGATGTGGACCACTGCTACCTACAACTCTACTGGAATAAGACCATCACTCTAACCATTAAAGGTAAAGAATTCTGTATCAATAGTGATGTGTTAAAAGCATGTTTCAAAATTCCTGATAACAATGTGACTTCACCACACACTGACACTGATATTATCAATATTCTTAATTCCATGCACTATGTGTTGAATTTTAATCACAGCGGGGGCATGGCAAAACACTTTTGCACATACTAAATCCAAATAAAAGCACATAAATCGTGGTAAAAACGTAGGGATCGATTACTAACCTTTAATATGCGATCCAAAAGCAACGATCGGAGATCCTTAGCAGCTGCTCCTCAAACGTGAAGCACTCCACCGGTATCCACCAAGAAAACGACGTTAAGGAGGAGGAGGAGGTGGAGAGAATTTGGTTTTCTAAAACTTTTGGGTTTTTGGGTTCAAAAATAAAAATAGGGTTTATAATACTGTATTTATAGGCAAAATTTTCAGCTGAAATTTTCCCATAAATATTATTATTATTATCCCATTTATTATTCTCATTAATAATTAAAACACCTTTTAATTATTAATTCTTTTTCTAAACACTTTAGAAATAATTCTCTCTCTTGATTTAATTTCCAAAAATTAAATCCTTAATTAATAATATTAAGAACTTTTCTTAATTAATTTATAATCAATTAAATCTCATTTAATCAATTATTAAATTTTCCAATTAATTATTTATTTTATAAATAAATAATTATTAGCCATTATTAATTAATTTCTCCACCATTAAATCATTCTCTTTTTATGGTGTGACCCTGTAGGTTCAATATTAAGCCGGTAGTAGAAATAAATAATAATAAAACTATTTTATCATTATTTATATAAATTCTCTAATTTATTAAATATGATTAATTAATTAATCACATTTATTCTACATCGTGAGGGATACTTCTCAGCATATCGCGACTATCCGGATAATATGAATTCACTGCTTAGAATACCAAGAACCTATTCAGTGAATAGTTACCGTACAATAAACTCCTTCTACCCTACAATGTCCCGATTAAATACAAGGCATGGATCTCGTGTCAAGCCTATCTAATTCAATCACTTGCTTACCATTTACTATGCTTAGTTCTATGCAAATTAGAAACTCCTTTCTAATTTCATTCACTCTGGCCAGAGATTCCTGAACTAGCATAAGTGGATCAGCCTTGAACATTCACTTCCTTCACTGGAAGGGGTAGATCCTATATTGATCATACACTATCTTCGTGTACAAATTCCTATACCCAGTAGAGCCCTAATAATTGTCCCTGGAGACTAAGAACTAAACCAAAGCATAGTTTAGTGTACACAAGATGACTATGATGACCTCAAGTCTAAGGATACTTGTACAACTATCACTATGTGAACAACTGTTGACACGTGAGTGAACTCCATCAATTGTTCAGCTGTGCGAGTTATGTTCAGTGAACTTATTCTATAATAAGCACCTACATACTAGTTATAGTGTCACCACACAAATGTCTATGAGAACAGACATCCTTCATAATGAAGCAAGCATAGTATGTACCGATCTTTGCAGATTATTAATTACCAGTTAGTAATCCTATGACCATGAACTATTTAAGTTTAGAGTTATCATCTTTTAGGTCTCACTATTATGATCTCATCATAATCCATAAAAAGCTTTACTCTAAACTATGGTATATCTTATTTAAACACTTAAATAGATAGAGCCCGTAATAAAAACAAAACAAGTCTTTTATTAATATCAATGAAATCAAAACAGATTACATAAAAAGTTATTCCTAAATCCTAATACATGATTGGACTTAGGACATATTCCTTTCAATCTCCCACTTGTACTAAAGCCAATCACTCTGGTATCTAATACCCATCTACTCCTTAAGACGATCAAAGTGACTTTCAGAAAGTAGCTTTGTGAGTGGGTCTGCTATGTTGTTATGTGTGTCAACTCTATTTCAATACAATACAAGAAATGTTACCGCGCTCCCACTAACCCTTTTGTAGACGCATGGTTCATCTGCGTTTTTGATAAAATCAAACTCTTTGATTGTCTCATCCAAACGAATGTTCCATCTTTCGAGAAGCTTGCTTTAAACCACATATGGTTCGCAGCAGCTTACACACTAGGTTTTCATTTCCCTTGGAAAGAAAACCATCTGGCTATATGCCAGATCTCATAGTCGTAGTAAGCAGCAATCGTAAGCAAAATCCGAATTGATTTTAACAGGGCTACAGGTAAAAGGTTTCATCAAAGTCAATCCATTGCCTTTGTTTGAATCCTTTTGCCAAAAGCCTGGCCTTAAAGGTCTCCACCTGGCCATCTGCTCTAATCATTCTTATGTATACCGTATACATAGATTCCATTTCGGATTTCATGGCACTTTGTCATTTCTCTGAGTCAACACTACTCATAGCCTCATTATAGGTCACAGGGTCGTCATCATCAATGATCGACAACTCATTGTCATTCTCAATGACAAGGCCATATTACCTCTCAGGTTGGCGAGACACTCTCCCTGACCTATGAATGGGCTGTTCCATAAAAGGTTGTTCAGTCAGAACAGGTGTTTCCACTCGAACTGTAGTAGTTTGTGCTTCTTGAACTTCATCAAGTTCAATTTTGCTCCCACTGTTTCCTTCAAGGATAAACTCCTTTTCCAAGAAGGTAGCATGTCTGGAGACAAACACCCGATGATCGGTGCAAAAGTAATACCCTAAAGTCTCTTTAGGATATCCCACAAAATTACATTTTACGGATCGATATTGCAGCTTATCTGGGACAACTTACTTGATATAAGCCGGACATCCCCAAATCTTAACGTGTTTAAGACTCGGTTTCCTTTCTTTCCATATCTCATACGGAGTTTGAGGAACAGATTTGGAAGGCACCTTATTCAGTAAATATGCTGAGGTTTCCAATGCATAACCCCATAGGAATACTGGAAGATTTGCATAGCTCATCATGGACCGAACTATGTCTAACAAAGTTCGATTTCTCCTTTCAGATACCAATCTGGAGGCGTCCACTGGGAGACTATACCATTTACTTTGAGATAATCCAGAAACTCTCCATTCAAGTATTCACCACCTCGATCTAATCGAAGAATTATAATACTATGTTTGGTTTGTTTCTCCACTTCATACTTATATTCTTTGAACTTTTCAAAGGCCTCAGACTTGTGTTTCATCAAACACATATCCGAATCTAGATCTATCATCTATGAAAGTAATGAAGTATGAAAATCCACCCATGGCTTGCTTCGACATTGGTCCACATACATCTGTGTGTACCATTCCTAGCAAATTTGTAGTCCTCTCTCCATGTCTACTAAATGGAGACTGCAGTGCCACTATAAAGTGAGATTTTCATCATCCCTTTTCTTTTATTAGTTTGTTCAATCTGAAGTAAATTATGTCACATATATACAGACCATTATTTAAAGCACCATGTCCATAAAGAATATTATCTCTAAGAATAGAACATTCATTATTCTCAATAATAAATGAAAATCCAGCCAAGTCTAACATGGGAATAATATTCCTCACAATCGAGGGAACAAAATAACAATTATTTGAAACAATAGTCTTGCCCGTAGGCATATGTAAATGAAATGATTCTACATCTACAGCAGCAACTCTTGCTCCATTTCCCATCAGAAGAATCACCTCCTCTTCCTCAAGAGTCCTACTTCTCCTTGGTCCCTGCAACAAATTGCAGATTTGAGAACCACAGGCGGTATCTAATACCCAAGTAGAAATTTGATTTAATGACATATTCACTTTTATCATAAACATACCTGAATCAGAAGCGGTAGTCTCACTACCCTTCTTCTTCTTCAATTCTGCAAGGTAAACCTTGCAGTTCCTCTTCCAGTGCCCCACCTTATTACAGTGAAAGCAAACAACTTTGCTCTTGGGGTCTTCAGCTTTTGGTGGAACCGGCATTTTTTCACCTACTTTCTTCTTCTTGGAAGAGTTCCTCTTCCTTTTCTTAGGATTGGAACCTTCACCAATTAGAAGAACAGAACTCTTCTTAGGGGGAAAATTCGATTCCGCAGTCTTCAACATGTTGTGGAGTTCAGGCAGGCTGACATCCAACTTATTCATGTGAAAGTTCACAACAAACTGCGAGAACGAACTCGGAAGCGATTGCAAGACCAAGTCTTGGCTCAGCTCCCCATCCATGGCAAAACCAAGTTGTCCAAGACGTTCAATCAAATTGATCATCTTAAGTACATGGTCATTCACAGATGATCCCTCAGACATCCTACAACCGAACAACTCCTTCGATATCTCATATCGAGTTGTCCTCCCCGCCACATCATACAACTCTTGTAGATGCATTAGGATAGTGTGAGCATCCATATGCTCATGTTGCTTCTGTAGCTCAATGTTCATGGAAGCTAGCATGATGCATTGAGCAACATTTGCATCATCTATCCACTTACGATACACAACATGTTCATCATTATGTGCATCACTAGCAGGTTCAGTAGGCTTAGGTGAGTCAGTCACGTATTCCAGCTCCTCAATCCTGAGAACAATTCTCAAGTTTCGAAGCCAGTCAGCATAATTAGGACCAGTCAATTTGTGAGCATCCAGTATGCTCCTTAGTGATAGTGCAGAAGACATAATGTATATTGTAAATCTGTAAATGATAAACACATAACAACACTTAGCAAATATTCGATTTCATTTTAAAAAACACTATATGAATCGGGTCTTTATTCATAAGTGGCTCCCACTAGTTTACCTAATTTATTCAACCCCCTACGTGAAAAATTAAGCATTCATAATGCTAGTGGGAATAGGGATCCTATATTCCATTACACAACCCCGGCTGTGGCACGAAACGCCATGTAATGTTCAATAGGCAGATAACTCTTGTCAATTACATCTAATGTTATTCCCTAATCAAACTTTAGCCTCTTGAATAATTGAGTCACGGCTGTGGCATAACAAACTCAATATTCTAAGTCAAGTCTAACCCAACATTCCGTACAATTGAATCAGTCCCCAAAGGCCCACGGCTGTGGCACGTACCGACCTTTAGATTCTTATTCAATGTACACATCTCTATGTAATAGAAAAGTATTTCTTATTTCGAAATCAAAGCCCTCGGCTGTAGCACGAACCGACAATGATTCAAAAATAAGAACTACTTTTCTATCATGTTGGAAGGCTATGACCGACACAAGCCCGGTGTATCATTGGCCAATTACTACTTGATATTATTTAATTTTAGAGGGATTATATTACGTTACAATTATAATCATATTATAAAGAGATTCTTTCTTTTAAATTAAATATTTCAAATCAATAATCGATAATCAGATGATTCCCAGATCGGGTGGAGCATTGTCAAGAGCCGTCACTTAATAACCCTTTCTTACAGATAGAAATCTGTTGTTGATAGAATCATCCTTTCTCTCATACCGAAAATTCATATTCAATTACGTGTTTCACTAACACAAGAATCTCATGATTGTATTCATAATATTGTTATCAAGGTTATGAAACAATTTCATTATACTCGGTTGTCTAATAAACGCCTTATGTTCATTTAAGTTCACCTAAATCTATCATCGCATGATAAACTAAGCATATATCACATATATCAACATGAATAAAAATCACGGTAGGCATGTTACATCATCTAGCATATTGGTCTAAGCATTATACATCTCTATGTATCACATGAAGCATTTAAAAGCAGTTAAAACAGTTAAAAATAGCTTTAAAACACTTTCGGAAATATAAACAGTTCAAAACTTTTATATAAACTAAAATTGATCACTCCATTAGATCCGTCTCGGAAAAACGAATCCAACGGTATATTGCACGCCCAAAACGGAGTTACGAAACTCCCAGAAAATCAATTTTAATCTGGACAGTCGGGCTGTAACGCATTAGAGGAACGCGTTACAAGCCCTGTAACGCATTCCAGTGATGCGTTACAACCCTTTTAACCAATTAAAAGGTGTAACGCATTCCGTGAATGCGCCACAGGGTGTAACGCATTCCCGGAATGCGCGACACCCTTTTTTTTTCTTTCCTGCAGCAGCCGCCGTCTTTTTCCTCGAACGTCGTGCATGTCAGCTTCTACCGTCCTTTTCTGTGTCTTCTCTTCACACAGCAGGTAATAGCAGACAACACAAATAATACAAACATATATATATATATTATATATACATATATTTATACTTATTAAATTATGAATTTAATTGTAAGAACTTCAAAAATTCATAATAAAAAATCTATACATCATAAAATTATGAAAAAATACCCAGACGATCTACAACACTTGTAGAACCCAGATCAACATTCAAAATTATTCTGAGAAACGATTTCTCATCAGAAAAAATTAATCCATGATATAACTTGTAAAAATCATAATTAATTCATACAAGCACATAAAATTCTGAAATTTTTACCACAGATATATATGCATACAACCTAAGCTCTGATACCATTGTTGGATTTTAATCGTAGTGGGGGCATGGCAAAACACTTTTGCACATACTAAATCCAATTAAAAGCATATAAATCGTGGTAAAAACGTAGGGATCGATTACTAACCTTTAATATGCGATCCAAAAGCAACGATCGGAGATCCTTAGCAGCTGCTCCTCAAACGTGAAGCACTCCACCGGTATCCACCAAGAAAACGACGTTAAGGAGGAGGAGGAGGAGGAGAGAATTTGGTTTTCTAAAACTTTTGGGTTTTTGGGTTCAAAAATAAAAATAGGGTTTATAATAGTGTATTTATAGGCGAAATTTTCAGCTGAAATTTTCCCATAAATATTATTATTATTATCCCATTTATTATTCTCATTAATAATTAAAACACCTTTTAATTATTAATTCTTTTTCTAAACACTTTAGAAATAATTCTCTCTCTTGATTTAATTTCCAAAAATTAAATCCTTAATTAATAATATTAAGAACTTTTCTTAATTAATTTATAATCAATTAAATCTCATTTAATCAATTATTAAATTTGCCAATTAATTATTTATTTCATAAATAAATAATTACTAGCCATTATTAATTAATTTCTCCACCATTAAATCATTCTCTTTTTATGGTGTGACCCTGTAGGTTCAATATTAAGCCGGTAGTAGAAATAAATAATAATAAAACTATTTTATCATTATTTATATATATTCTCTAATTTATTAAATATGATTAATTAATTAATCACATTTATTCTACATCGTGAGGGATACTTCTCAGCATATCGAACTATCCGGATAATATGAATTCACTGCTTAGAATACCAAGAACCTATTCAGTGAATAGTTACCGTACAATAAACTCCTTCTACCCTACAATGTCCCGATTAAATAGAAGGTATAGATCTCGTGTCAAGCCTATCTAATTCAATCACTTGCTTACCATTTACTATGCTTAGTTCTATGCAAATTAGAAATTCCTTTCTAATTTCATTCACTCTGGCCAGAGATTCCTGAACTAGCATAAGTGGATCAGCCTTGAACATTCGCTTCCTTCACTGGAAGGGGTAGATCCTATATTGATCATACACTATCTTCGTGTACAAATTCCTATACCCAGTAGAGCCCTAATAATTGTCCCTAGAGACTAAGAACTAAACCAAAGCATAGTTCAGTGTACACAAGATGACTATGATGACCTCAAGTCTAAGGATACTTGTACAACTATCACTATGTGAACAACTGCTGACACGTGAGTGAACTCCATCAGTTGTTCAGCTGTGCGAGTCATGTTCAGTGAACTTATTCTATAATAAGCACCTACATACTAGCTATAGTGTCACCACACAAATGTCTATGAGAACAGACATCCTTCATAATGAAGCAAGCATAGTATGTACCGATCTTTGCGGATTATTAATTACCAGTTAGTAATCCTACGACCAGGAACTATTTAAGTTTAGAGTTATCATCTTTTAGGTCTCACTATTATGATCTCATCATAATCCATAAAAAGCTTTACTCTAAACTATGGTATATCTTATTTAAACACTTAAATAGATAGAGCCCGTAATAAAAACAAAACAAGTCTTTTATTAATATCGATGAAATCAAAACAGATTACATAAAAAGTTATTCCTAAATCCTAATACATGATTGGACTTAGGACATATTCCTTTCACTATGCACTTCCTACTTCTAAACTGAGTGATATTAGGAGAATGGGTCTTAGGAAAGAGTGGAGTTTCTTGTGTGATGTAGTTACAAAGGTTTTCTCAGGAAAGGTCAGTAATTTTGATTCAGTGAATATTTTCATGCTTATTATGCTCTACATGCTAGTTACAGATAAATTCTACAATTTTAGTGACCTTGTCTTGTTTGAGTTAGGTTTTAAATTAGGAGAGTTAAATAAAAGAGGTAAGAATGTGTATTATGCTAGATTTCTTATGTTATTAGCTAACCACCTCTGTGAAGAGATTGTGCTTGAGAACCCTAACAACAAACTAGATTATTGGGTTCAAGAGAGAAGGCTCATTGCAGATTTGAACAGGGCCAATCATCACAAGGATGTGCCAATGTTCTATTTTTCTGTAATGCAAGCACCTCAGGTAAGTGAAGTAAGTTCACCTATCCCTACAACTATTCCAACCTCCACAATTTCTTTGAGTTCAAGTATGGCTATGGCAACTGTGTCAATGACCAAACAGTTGCCTACCAAAGCTGTCAAACCTACAATTATTTCAAAATACAAATCAAAGAAAGCCCCCTCTGGTATCTCCCAAAAGATTTCAGTTGAAAAATCCACTAAAGCCAAAGAGGGGAGTGTGAAGGAGGGTAAGTTAGGTGAGGGAAGGGGTGAATGTAATATCCGGGATATATCGTGTAATTATTTTTGCTATTATACAATTATTATGTGTGTACAGTATCTATTCTGTGAGTTAATTGTTAAATGTTATCTGTACTTGGATATTTAAAAATAATATTAATTGAGTATTTTAATTTTTATATGTCCAAAATAAAATATAGATAATTGTCATATCTTCCTAATTATTTTTATGTTGGTTTATGGATTTATAAGAATCATCTGAAATTTCTAAAATCTTTTTTTTTCCGAGTATTTAAAATCTATTTTATAAAAACGGGAACCAACCGACGTCATCCGTTGTTACGTTTTTAGAACCCAAAACTTTTCCGAGAACTCCTTCCTAACCTAATTGTAATATTTCGAGCATATTCCATGTTTCGACTTTTTCGATCCGGCGTACGGTTTGTCCTACGCGGGTCCCGGCGCAACATTTTCGATACAATATTCGTTTCGGTAAATCAATAAAACTCGTATTTTCGAGAAACGGGAGCTTTTTATTAAACTATCACAATTATCACCTCGTAATACGTGTAACCAGGCGCTGAGACCAAGACCGCAGTACAAATTGTACTGATTTGGATAATTATCTCGAAAACCGATACCGTTTGGATCAGTTTTTACAAATAAACGTACCATTTTATATCTGAAATGATCCAACGGGATACTAATTTTCCGTAATTATAAATAGCCTTTTTCCGTATTTTATTTCGTATCAAAATTATTTGCAGATAGTTAATTCTATAATTTTCAGAGAAAAACCCTAATTACATAAACTGTTCTAAGAATCAAACAGCAAAACGAAGGGGTTACCGATCTCTGTTTTCAAAGCTTGAGTAACCAAAACGAAGGATTTGAAGTGTTTTATCAGATTCTGAGCTTTGTTTCACTGCAGAACCAAAGGTTTATTTTCTGAAAATTTATTTATTTTCGAATTAAAATTATTAAAAATATGAATTTTTGTTCGGATGATTGTTTGTATGATTTGATGATTGCATGTTGTAGAGCTTGTTTTCCTGATGATTTTCATATGTCATATGTCTGATTTGGAGTTCAATAACATGTTCAAATTTGAGTTTGATTTTCGAATTTTAAAATTAGGGTTTATAACCCGTATGAATGTTCTTAATTGAAATTTGGGGGTTTCTTATTCAGTGATAGATTGATGTTGTGTTATAGTGGGTTGTGTTCTCTGTGAAATTTGCAATCTAGTCGTATAAGTTTCATGAATCAACGAGGTCTGTAAAAGAGGGAGTTAGGTTTTAAAGTTTTCGTCGAACTCGCCGGAAACCGGCGAGATTCTTGATCATTTTCCGGCTAATTCCGGGATGATTATAATGAATTGATGGCATGGTTGTGTTCCTTGTGAAGTATAGGTTAAATCTGGAGTTTGTGGTGGTGGGAGGAGGCCGGAGTTAAGTTCTCCGGCGTACCCGACTGTTTTCCGGCGAAGGGCTGGAAAATTGCAGTTTAGTACCCCAACTTTTGAAAATGATGAAGTTCAGTCCCTGAACTTTCCAGAGTTTGCAAAAGTTGGATTCCTGTTTTAAAAATGTTTCAAAATCATATCTCCTATTTATTTTTATTATAAAATTCATTTTTAATTTCTGAAAATTCTAAAAATTAGTATTTTAATTCCGAAAATTATTTTTAATTCAAAAATAAATCTGAATTAATTAGTTAATTAATTTCAGTTAATTTTTAATTGATTAATTGGTCAATTAATTAGAAAATTAATTGATTAATTGATTTAATTAATTATTAATTGATTTTAATTACTTATTTAATTAAATTTAATTATTTAGAAATGATTTAAAAATTCTGAAAAATAGTTTCGAGCTTTAAAATATTATTCTAAATTATTTTCAAGGCTCGATAATTATTCTAAAATTATTTCGGAGCCAGTATTGGCCAACCGAACCCTGTTTATTACTCCAAAATCGATCCAACGACCCGTTTTAATTTCGAAAAATGTTTTAAAAATCATTTTAAGTAACCGAAAGCTTGTTTATGACCCGAGCCTTCTTTATAAATTGGATGGCATTGATTATTTAACGTGTTATGTGTTATATGTGACTTGTTGGTTAACTGTCGGTCTATATGTTCGGTGATTACTTGTTTATAGCGTAACTTTCAATCCGTTAATCGGATTTGAGTAAAACGAAGGGTAGATAGAAGTGTATGTCGAATATAATGGTATGAGTTAAATATTAATAGATACTCATGATGCCTAGCAGAGTAAGCAAGGCGTAAGAAAGAGAAGCAGGTGATCAGAAAATAGAATTGACATGTAGAAAATACCGCAAGTGATCAGAGGATAGAAGCGAGGCATAAGAGAAACAGACGAGTGATTGTTGAATGGGGTTATTAGACAAGTACAAGTGAAGTTGAAATCGATTATGATAAGGCAAGTATTTCTAAATCTTTCTCAAAATACAATGCAAATATTTCTAAATTCTCTTGTGACATATTGTTAATACCCAAAATAGTTCTGTTTTATACTGTACATATTTTGAATCCTTCAGCCTTGAACCTGAGCCACAGCATTTGATCTTTGAGCCGTAAGCCTTATTCTTTGTAAACCATTTCTTGTTGATTTACCAGATACTAAACCACACAAATAAGATACTACTCCACAAATATATATCCATCATATATACCAAACACTGGAACAGAATTATTTACACATATAGAAACTTTTATACTCAACCATACCTTGTGATATCAAAGTACTAAAACCTTGTAAAAACACTATTCATCTAATATCTGATTATCCTACCGGTTGGAGGCCACTTCTTTTATGTATTTTGACATACCCTTTTTGGTAACTATAAATTTTTACTATGCTCTTTTTCAAATGTTTTATGGTTATTGATTATGATCTGGTTTTATTGAACTCTATTGTTTATCATATTGAAATGCTTTAGAATTGGATAGTTTTCTTTATGTGGACCAGATTCGTGGTCAGACCATATCGATGGTCAAGTTAGGCCAATGTGTGCCTTGGATCCAGTAGTTAGAGCAGTGATGTGTGCTTTGCTCGGGGTTAGTGCGTGACTGATCAGCAGCCTAACCTTGGTTTTAAAAACTTAAAATGAATATCCAATTCTATTGACTATTTAACAGGAAACTTGATTCTTTTGAATCACCTCGTTTATTATTGTTTAACCTCAGTTATTGATAATATGACTTGCTGAGCTAGTTAGCTCACTCTTGCGAATCTTTTTATGTATTCCACAGTTAAGAAGGATACGGTTGATAGCGAGGTTTCCCAGTTCAATGTTCGAGCTAGGATTCCAGATTATGATTGATCGAGCTAGAAAAAGCTTATGGCAGTAGTGAGATAGCAAGGTTAAAGAATAATTTTTTTTATCAGTTGTAAATTAAATTAGTTGGGATATGGTATGTTGTAATAAAAGTTAAGGTGGTGGCTTGTTTTCATACTTTAATCTGTTGTGATCCGTGGTTATGTAAAGCAGGGTCATTACAAATAATATTTTATATATATACAGGTTTATATTTTGGTTATGTGTTGTGGACCCCAAACTTCTGACCCGGGTTTGGAGGACGTCACAGGTTGGTATCAGAGCTACAGGTTATAAGTCACTGAAACAAGCCTAGATTGTCGGGATTGGGTAGAGGGTTAGGATTAGGAATAGGAAATAGAAAGATAGGTCATTGTGAGGTTGAGTGCGACTGTATAGTAGGTCTCCGGCACGGTTCGTGTTGCGATTCGGGATTCTTGACTAGCGACGTGATATCCAGGCAACGGCAATGGCAGATCCTGATTTCCCTGTATCAACTAATCGTTTGGAACCTTCCGTTTGAAGATCATCATCTTCTCTCAGATTCGATTTGCGCCTTGATCTTCCATCAGTATTAGCGGTATTACCTTCTGTTATGATAGTTGCGCCTCTCCAAGTTATTCAACGCTATTCTATCATCTCTCGATATGAGACTACCTATTCAAGAACCTTCATTTGCTTATTCTTGTTCTTTTGAACATTCAACTATGAATGTATCTTTTTCAGTCTATTATACACCATATTCTACATCCTTAGTTTAAAAAACCTTTCCAACGAAACAACAGCATTTGCGAGAAGGGACGCGATAGCGGCAGTAAACGGTGAGTATTGAGATACAAATTAAGGTGAGAAGGAGTTTAGAAAGAAGATTCAAGTATTCTGGAGGATGGCTGTATCCAGTTAAAAGAAGCTATTAGTAATTAGGCCACTCATGACTAGCTTGTGAAATGAAGTAGAAAAGTGTTGAAAAGAGAGAATTAGAGGAGATTAGGGATCTGAAGATTTCTTGAGATTAGAAAATGGTGTTGTAATGATGTGATAAACATTTTAACAAGATGATGTGATATTAGCTGACTTGTTGACTATTGGATAATCTGTTCCACTCAATGATTGCAAAGTGGTTAACGGGAGTACTACTAGTATGGGAGCCTTAATGTGAAGCTACGAATAAGATAACGTGCAACGAAAGCAGAAGTTTTCATTGATTACGGAAAGTAATAGACCTAATGAAGGAAAGGAGATAAATGAAAGTGAATGGATCTTTGGGTGATCATTTCTTTAACTTGGTATCTGGTCATAAGAAGGAAAACAACCAACTCATACAGTAAGGACAACCGGAGGTGTGATTTTCAAAAATTTCAAAATTTTTAACAAGTTTTCGAAAAAGATTTTTCCTCACAAAATTTCTAAAAGCCTTTTTGAATAAAATAAGTTTTAAACCTTGGTTGTCAAGTTAATACTTGAGTTTCTTATTTGTTAAAAGACCCGGATTATCTGGAAGGATGTTGTTTCAGACTCAGTATTGTTAATTCGGAGAACGAGGTAACCTGCAATTATGAAGAAGTGAGTGCAAGTATTGTCTGATAGGATTAACAACAGAACCAGTGTACGGAATAACTATTCATCCAATTATTGGGATTATCAGAGTTCAAAGAATTCATTGATTAAACGGAAGCCTGAGCATGACCGAAAAAAATTGGGAAAATTTCCAGACTTTTCTAAAGGAAGAATATTATTAATAAAATGATCGTTATGTTGAATGATTTACAGTTATTCCAAACTAAAAAGAGGAAACTCAAGGTTATCTGATAAGAACGCCATTATGATCAAATTGTTAAAGTATTATACTTGTAGGTGCGACGTTATAGACGCGAGACTTAACGAGTAAGAATCTACCATAATGCTTAGTTGCGAAGGCATTTTAGTATACTTCTAAAGTTGTTATGTGATACAATTGGGAAATGATTGAGCAAGCTCGAAAGATGAATACAAGTGAAATGTGGATGGTGACCAATGGTACCATCCTCGTCCTCAACATTACAGCGTATATTTCTTTTTAATTCCTAAAATGTCTGAACTCCTTTTCTTAATAAATTCTTTCTTATAATATCAAAAAGAAGGATTTTGCATTCCTTTCAAATTTAATTGTTCCCCTCGGGTTTTATTTTATGATTGGGACAAACAGTGTTATGATGAGACACTTTGTCGGAATGACGAAGAGTCGGGTGGGACGCCACCTAATCATGTGTTGTATGCCATACGGTATGAAAGACTGGCCATCTTAAGTACCAATGTGGTTGTCTCATTCATATTCAAATCATTACTTCTTCTTTCTTTTCAACTCTAAGTTTATTAAAATTGTGAATCCTTCTAGTTGTTTCGTTGTACCGTTGTTCTTTGCGAGAGCGTTTTAAACAAAAGTCAACATATTATACACCCAGCGGGCAAAGTCTCATCTACCTCTCATGCATGGAAAGGAAACAAGGGCATATGGTGAGAATTGCAAATCACTGGCCCTAGCCAGGGATGCATTACGAGTCAAAGGAATCTACTTCAATAAGGGATACATCTCCAAGAATGAGAATTTGCGATATGTTATTTAGAATATGGATGTGATGACGTGGAAGATTATTGCGGATACCTTATGTGTTAAAGAATTGAAAGATGTGGGAGCAATTGGATCATATCTCTCTCAAGGTTTTATTGATAAGATGAATTATCCTGTCGAATCAATAAGTTTATGACTAAAGGAATAGCAAGTTAAGAATGTGCAGTTATTAAATAAGTAAGTACCAATGGCGGAATCGATATTTCTGGCAATAAGCTGTGAAGAATTGATATCATTTGAGATAAGAGGATTTGACATTATTCTAAGAAGTGGATTAACTATTCAAGTGTGATGCCCAGGTAGACCGTCGTGATGGAAGATAGTTCTGAAGACGCCAAATGAGAACATGAAGAAGTTTAAAGGACAAAGGAAAGTAAAGAACTTGTTAAGAACGATTTAAGATTACAGCGACCAGAATATAAGTGCTATGGCAATTATAAATAAGAGTCAGGAACAAACCGAACTTGAAGATTTTACAGTCTCAAGATATGTTTCCAGATGAGTTACCAATATTTCCTTTAGATAAAGAAAATGCATTTATGATTGATATGGCACCTGAAATGAAGCCAGTGTCCAAAGCCCCGCACAAAATGGCACCAGATAAAATAAAGAAGTTACCAAAGGAAACGTAGGAGATAAATAGAAGAA
This sequence comes from Apium graveolens, assembly GCF_009905375.1. Taxonomy (NCBI): domain Eukaryota; kingdom Viridiplantae; phylum Streptophyta; class Magnoliopsida; order Apiales; family Apiaceae; genus Apium; species Apium graveolens. Next base: position 81,809,631 of record NC_133654.1, on the reverse strand, counting down.
AAAGCAACTAGACCTAGCGTACCCCTTAAAGTGCCCTAGCACGATGTGTTAATAAGAAAGATGAAAGTGTGAGATTATATGTTAGCGAAAGCTCAACAAGGTTACTCTCAAGAGCAGATATCTGTTATCTCGAACCAATGATATGTTTAATTAAATGAATGAAGCAAGGTATTTTTATAAGATTGATTTGAGACTGGGTATATTACCAAGTGAAAATTTAACTTATGGACGTATCAAAGATAATTTTCAGAACTCAGTACTGTTGTTATAAAATTCTAGAAATGTTAGTGGGATGAACTGATATACCATTGATATTTAAATTTGATGAGTAGAATTTTGAAGGAAGAATTTGGATAAGATATACTTGTGTTAATTAAGAAGAACCATGCAACCTATACAATGATAGCTGAGGAGTCAAAGAAGAAAGAAGCGGTATAAAAAGAGTTTACCAGGTAAAAACTTTAATGGCAGGAGGTATAATTCTTAGTATAGATAGTCAGTAAGGAGGAGACAAAAAGGGGATTCAGCAGAAAATTTAAAGATAGTATGAATACAGAAAGACCAGAAGCACCAACAAAAGTAAGAAGTTTTATCATGGGTCGGTTATTATTGGAAATTTGTGCAAGATTTCTTGAAAGTTGTAATATTCGAGATGAAATTAACCAGGAAAAGCAAGAAGGTTATATAAAATGGAGAAGGGTGAAGAAAGTTTTGCGGAGTTAAATGAAAGAATGGTTACAACACCTATTTTATCACTTTGAAAGCATCAGGGAGATTTGGTAGTTTATAGTGATACTTCTCGTAAGGGAATAGGATGTGTGTTGACGCAAAACAATAAAGTTATTGCATATGCATCCAGACAACCGAAACCTTATGAGCAGAAGTACCCTACTCATAACTGGGGATTAAAAGCAACAATAATATTTGTTTTGAAAGATTGGGAAATATTATAAGTATAGAGAAAGATGTGAGATATATACGGACCACAAGAGTTGAAGTATGAACTCTCGAGGAAAAGTAAATGTAGTGGCAAGAGATGAGCAAGAAGGAGAGAGAATGAACATAGAGACTGTACAAGAAGAATTATCTATGGAATTCGAGAAGTTGGAATTGGAAGTCAGAGTGCATAAGTATAACTTTTTAATCAGAATTGTTAGAAAAGATAAAGAAGTGTCAGGAAGAGGTAATGAATCAGGATATAAATCATTTAGTATGGGAAGAATAGTGCACGCAAAAAGGACGATCAAGGTATTCTTAGGTTTTCTTCTAGAACTTGGATTCCACCAGTGATGGAATTGAAGGATGAAATTTTACAGGCAGCTCATAATTCGAGGTATTCAATCCATTCAGGGAGTACCAAGATGTATAGAGATTTAAAGGAAATTATAGGTGGTTAGATATGAAGCGGGGAATTGTAGAATGAATTAGCAGATGTTATATATGTCAACAGAGTTAAAGTAGAGCATCAGAGATCAAGTGGATTGTTACAGTCATTGGAAGTTCCAGAGTGGAAGTGGGAGCATATCACCATGGATTTCATAGTTGGGGTTACCAAGCACAAAAACTAATCATGATGCCATTTGGCTTATAGTGGATAGATTTACCAAGCCAGCTCATTTTCTGCTTATAAACGAAAGATTTTTGCTCGATAAGTTGATCCATAAGTGCCTGAAGGAAATTGTAGTTCGTCATGAAATTCTTGTGTCTATCGTATCTGATCGACATCCAAGATTTAATTCGAGATTTTGGAAGAGTTTTCAAGAATGTTTAGGAACAAGATTGAATATGAGTACAGATTATCGCCCAGAAACGGATGGCCAAAGTGAAAGAATAATCCAGACAATAGAAGACTTATTACGTATTTGTGCTATTGATTTCAAAGGAAATTGGGGCGAGCATTTACCTCTGATAGAATTTGCTTGCAACAACAGTTATCACGCTAGTATCGGGATGTCACCCTAAGAAGCCCTTTATGGACGCAAATACAGATCTCTAATGTATTAAGACGGAGCAGTAGAGCGTAAAATACTTGGATCTGAATTAGTACAGCAGACAAAGGAAGTTATTGAAGTTATCCAGAAGAGATTGATAGTCGTACAGACCGTCAAAGGAAATAAACAGATCAATCAAGGAAAGACATGGAATTTGAAGAAGGAAGCTTAGTACTACTGAAAGTAGCGCCGTGGAAGGGATTAACGAGGTTTGGAAAGAAAGAAAAACCGAGCCTAAGATATGTCGGACCTTTTGAAATCTTAAAGCACGTTGGCAAAATAGCTTTCGAGTTAACGTTACCTCCGTACATGGAGCACATTCATAATATTTTTCACATATCAATGCTTAAGAAATATAATCCAGACTCCAGGCATGTAATAGAATATGAGCCAATAGAGTTTCAGGCAGATTTGTCATATGTAGAGAATCCGGTAGAGATTCTAGAGAATAGAGAGAAAATATTGAGGAATAAAGTGGTAAGGTTAGTAAGAGTATTGTGGAGAAACCCAAAGGTTGAAGAGTCAACCTGGGAGTTAAAAAGTGATATGAGAGAAAAGTACCCTCATTTGTTTTCTTAGGAGATTCTGAGGACAGAATCCTTTTAAGGGGGGAAGGATGTAATATCCGGGATATATCGTGTAATTATTTTTGCTATTATACAATTATTATGTGTGTACAGTATCTATTCTGTGAGTTAATTGTTAAATGTTATCTGTACTTGGATATTCAAAAATAATATTAATTGAGTATTTTAATTTTTATATGTCCAAAATAAAATATAGATAATTGTCATATCTTCCTAATTATTTTTATGTTAGTTTATGGATTTATAAGAATCATCTGAAATTTCTAAAATCTTTTTTTTTCGAGTATTTAAAATCTATTTTATAAAAACGGGAACCAACCGACGTCATCCGTTGTTACGTTTTTAGAACCCGAAACTTTTCCGAGAACTCCTTCCTAACCTAATTGTAATATTCCGAGCATATTCCATGTTTCGACTTTTTCGATCCGGCGTACGGTTTGTCCTGCGCGGGTCCCGGCGCAACATTTTCGATACAATATTCGTTTCGGTAAATCAATAAAACTCGTATTTTCGAGAAACGGGAGCTTTTTATTAAACTATCACAATTATCACCTCGTAATACGTGTAACCAGGCGCTGAGACCAAGACCGCAGTACAAATTGTACTGATTTGGATAATTATCTCGAAAACCGATACCGTTTGGATCAGTTTTTACAAATAAACGTACCATTTTATATCCGAAATGATCCAACGGGATACTAATTTTCCGTAATTATAAATAGCCTTTTTCCGTATTTTATTTCGTATCAAAATTATTTGCAGATAGTTAATTCTATAATTTTCAGAGAAAAACCCTAATTACATAAACTGTTCTAAGAATCAAACAGCAAGACGAAGGCGTTACCGATCTCTATTTTCAAAGCTTGAGTAACCAAAACGAAGGATTTAAAGTGTTTTATCATATTCTGAGCTTTGTTTCACTGTAGAACCAAAGGTTTATTTTCTGAAAATTTATTTATTTTTGAATTAAAATTATTAAAAATATGAATTTTTGTTCGGATGATTGTTTGTATGATTTGATGATTACATGTTGTAGAGCTTGTTTTCCTGATGATTTTCATATGTCATATGTCTGATTTGGAGTTCAATAACATGTTCAAATTTGAGTTTGATTTTCGAATTTTAAAATTAGGGTTTATAACCCGTATGAATGTTCTTAATTGAAATTTGGGGGTTTCTTATTCTGTGATAGATTGATGTTGTGTTATAGTGGGTTTTGTTCTCTGTGAAATTTGTAATCTAGTCGTATAAGTTTCATGAATCAACAAGGTCTGTAAAAGAGGGAGTTAGGTTTTAAAGTTTTCGTCGAACTCGCCGCAAACCGGCGAGATTCTTGATCATTTTCTGGCTAATTCCGGGATGATTATAATGAATTGATGGCATGGTTGTGTTCCTTGTGAAGTATAGGTTAAATATGGAGTTTGTGGTGGTGGGAGGAGGCCGGAGTTGAGTTCTCCGGCGAACCCGACTGTTTTCCGGCGAAGGGCTGGAAAATTGCAGTTTAGTACCCCAACTTTTGAAAACGATGAAGTTCAGTCCCTGAACTTTCCAGAGTTTGCAAAAGTTGGATTCCTGTTTTAAAAATGTTTAAAAATCATATTTCCTATTTATTTTTATTATAAAATTCATTTTTAATTTCTGAAAATTCTAAAAATTAGTATTTTAATTCCGAAAATTATTTTTAATTCAAAAATAAATCTGAATTAATTAGTTAATTAATTTCAGTTAATTTTTAAATGATTAATTGGTCAATTAATTCGAAAACTAATTGATTAATTAATTTAATTAATTATTAATTGATTTTAATTACTTATTTAATTAGATTAAATTATTTAGAAATGATTTAAAAATTCCGAAAAATAGTTTCGAGCTTTAAAATATTATTCTAAATTATTTTCAAGGCTCGATAATTATTCTAAAATTATTTCGGAGCCAGAATTGGCCAACCGAACCCTGTTTATTACTCCAAAATTGATCCAACGACCCGTTTTAATTCCGAAAAATGTTTTAAAAATCATTTTAAGTAACCGAAAGCTTGTTTATGACCCGAGACTTCTTTATAAATGGGATGGCATTGATTATTTAACGTGTTATGTGTTATATGTGACTTGTTGGTTAATTGTCGGTCTATATGTTCGGTGATTACTTGTTTATAGCGTAACTTTCAATCCGTTAATCGGATTTGAGTAAAACGAAGGGTAGATAGAAGTGTATATCGAATAGAATGGTATGAGTTAAATATTAATATATACTCATGATGCCTAGCAGAGTAAGCAAGGCGTAAGAAAGGGAAGCAGGTGATCAGAAAATAGAATTGACATGTAGAAAATACCGCAAGTGATCAGAGGATAGAAGCGAGGCATAAGAGAAACAGACGAGTGATTGTTGAATGGGGTCATTAGACAAGTACAAGTGAAGTTGAAATCGATTATGATAAGGCAAGTATTTCTAAACCTTTCTCAAAATATAATGCAAATATTTCTAAATTCTCTTGTGACATATTGTTAATACCCAAAATAGTTCTGTTTTATACTGTACACATTTTGAATCCTTCAGCCTTGAACCTGAGCCACAACATTTGATCTTTGAGCCGTAAGCCTTATTCTTTGTAAACCATTTCTTGTTAATTTACCAGATACTAAACCACACAAATAAGATACTACTCCACAAATATATATCCATCATATATACCAAACACTGGAACAGAATTGTTTACACATACAGAAACTTTTATACTCAACCACACCTTGTGATATCAAAGTACTAAAACCTTGTAAAAACACTATTCATCTAATATCCGATTATCCTACCGGCTGGAGGCCACTTCTTTTATGTATTTTGACATACCCTTTTTGGTAACTATAAATTTTTACCATGCTCTTTTACAAATGTTTTATGGTTATTGATTATGATCTGGTTTTATTGAACTCTATTGTTTATCATATTGAAATGCTTTAGAATTGGATAGTTTTCTTTATGTGGACCAGATTCGTGGTCAGACCATATCGATGGTCAAGTTAGGCCAATGTGTGCCTTGGATCCAGTAGTTAGAGCAGTGCTGTGTGCTTTGCTCGGGGTTAGTGCGTGATTGATCAGCAGCCTAACCTTGATTTTAAAAACTTAAAATGAATATCCAATTATATTGACTGTTTAACAAGAAACTTGATTCTTTTGAATCACCTCGTTTATTATTGTTTAACCTCAGTTATTGATAATATGACTTGCTGAGCTAGTTAGCTCACTCTTGCGAATCTTTTTATGTATTCCACAGTTAAGAAGGACACGGCTGATAGCGAGGTTTCCCAGTTCAATGTTCGAGCTAGGATTCCAGATTATGATTGATCGACCTAGAAAAAGCTTATGGCAGTAGTGAGATAGCAAGGTTGAAGAATAATTTTTTTATCAGTTGTAAATTAAATTAGTTGGGATATGGTACGTTGTAATAAAAGTTAAGGTGGTGGCTTGTTTTCATACTTTAACCTGTTGCGATCCGTGGTTATGTAAAGCAGGGTCATTACAAATAATATTTTATATATATACAGGTTTATATTTTGGTTATGTGTTGTGGACCCTAAACTTCTGACCCGGGTTTGGAGGACGTCACAGTGAACATAAAAGAAACCCCAAGAATAAGGTTGGAGAGTTGAGTGAATCCCAGCCTAGCCACATTACAGTTTCCCAACAAACTGTAGTGCTTAAAAAGGATAAAAGCTCATTTCTAGCTACATCCTCCCAAAAGGATGTAGCTATTGAACAAAGCTCTCAACCAAGAGCACAAGCCAAGAGGGTTAGGGACACAAGCTCACCCCAAACTTATGCCAGAAAGAAGAAATCAAAAACCTTTGGGGATGCACAGGGTACACACATTGTGCAAACTGGTGCTAAAGACACAGTCGTTGCACCTTCACAAATTCAGTTTGATGTGGCTCCAATAAATGTGGAGTCACAGCCAAAATCTCTAGTTATAGATGCACCTCAAACACCAAACTCACCAACAAATTCTCTGGATGTGGATATGATAAACACATCAATTCCTGATCCTCCTTCTTTAACTCTGTTGGGGAATCCAAAATCTAGTGCAAGTGAGCATCATCTTTTAGATGATTTGTTGGCTCACTTGCCAATTCTTTCAGGAACTGTTGTGTCATCTGTGCCTAAAATATCTTCAATCAGCACAGAGTCAACAATAGTTTCTATTCCCAGCTCATTCATTTCTACTCACTCGACGGATATTGCTCATCCGTCGAGTAGTGATTGTATCCCGACGGATAAGCCTAACAGCAGTTATCCGTCGGATAGCAAAACCACTTACTCGATGGATATCACTCATCCGTCGAGTATCTCTGCACAACTTCAAACTTCAATTATTTCAAGTGCAGAAGATATAGTGGTTGTATAGTCACTCTTAGGATTGAGAGAGAAGAGTGTTTTGATTAAGAGTCTAGGTTGCTCCTAAGAAAAAAGGAGAGGAAATGAGTGAAAATCTGCAATCCATTTCTTCATGATTGGAAAAAGAGAGTGAGAGGAGTCCCACCTTAGTAGGTGAAGGTGAGGGTGTGAGGGTGGGGAGCCAAGGTGAGACCCTGATGCAACAAAAGAGAGAAAATGAGAGAAATGCAGGTACTGGAGCAATAAGGATGGATGTCATTGCTAGTGAGTCAATGAATGTCCAGGATGCAGACAGGGAAGGAAGATCTCAGCATCCTAAAGTTGTTATAGATTTCACTTCCCTTGATGCTGAGGCATTTACTCACCCAGTTCCAGCTTATCAACTTCTAGCTGAACAGGGTAATGACAATGCAGAAAGGATGCTAAATTTGGTGCATACCACACAGTCTATAATGAGAGCTAAGGATGCCATCACAGCTTTGCCTTCTACAGCTGGTGATGTGGACTATGAGACTGGTGGTTCAGCTGATTTCTTTGGAAATGGGAGTGGGGATAGTGAAGATGAAGCAATGGACCTAGGGGGAGAAGTAGGCTCAAGTTCAAGGTCAGGTATGCCATCATGGGCATTCTCAAACCACTGTGATGAGCATTACTTCAAGACAACCCTGATCCAATTAATCAATCAGACCAATACTGCTCTTCAAACTACTACCAATGTCAGCACCAAGAAGCTCCTTCAGGCACATCTAGCCTCCCTACAACTTCAACAAATCCAGGGCTTCCAGCATGCTAGAGATGTGAATACTATAAAGAATGATCTTGAGGAGATGAAAAAGGCTATTTCAGACAGGTAGATTTTAAACTTCCAGAAGCTACAATACTTGACATCAAGAGGCAATTAAGGAAAAATTCTGATCTGTCAACCACGATAGATGCCTTGGACACAAGAATGTCAGCCATGGAAGCATCTTTAACTGTCATTCATCTCCATCAAGCCCAACAGACTGATCTACATCAAAAACTGGTGGCTGCTCAAACCCCCTCATCTGCTCAACTTGATGATAACAAAAAAGGGGGAGAAAGGATCAAGTGAGGGGGAGAGGCTTCAAATTCAAATCACTAAAGTAATTGTACCTTCAATTACTATCTCAAAGCCATCAGTTACAGATAGTATAGATCTGATCAATGCAGCAGCAACCAACTTGAGAGCAGCTGATAAGGAAAAGTTGAGTTTAGTCAACTGGGAGAAGATTGATGAGGAAATACAGAAGAAGTTTAAACTTGTCAAGGAGCCAGTTAAGTCAACCATCCATTACTCTCAAGTCAAGCAAATTAGTATGAATGAGATGAGCATGAACTATCTGGAAAGAGGACAGTCTTCCTACATCAAATCTCCAAAGGCTGAAATAATTCTTAAACCAAGGGTAAACTACTCAAAATCATCATTGAAGAACCCTTTGGACACTGTGTATGAGACACCTAAGCCTGATGAGAAGAAGCTTCTGTCAAGGTCAATTGCTTTATACAAAGATCCAGCTGATTCAGCTTCCAAAAGGAGAATTGCCAAGATTTTCAAAAATGGGAAAGAAATTTGTGTGGTGGCTGGACATCCTCAATTTGCTTAAGCAAAGAGAGAAGAAAAGTCTAGATTGAAGCAGGAAAAGAAGCAAGCTGCTCTGGATGCTAAAAAGACTAAACAAAAGAAAGAGCAGATTGTTATCTTGGCCAAGCTACATGCTGTAAATTCATCACAACAAATTCCTTCTCAACCAACTGAAGCTATTGAATCAAAGAAGCAAGTTGAACAACAGAAGAAATCTCCAAGAAAGAAGGAATTGGCTAAAAGAACTAAAAGGAAACTGGATATTGTTGACAAGGAATTGGAAGATCAATTTCCTAAGGAATTAACACCATCTACAACTCAAGCATCAAAGCCCTCTGTGGTATTTGAAGATATCAGGGTGGTAGATCCCTACAGGAATATTCATGGTGAACCTATTATGCCCAAGGATGAGCCAATAGAATGGGAGAACATACCAAATCCTGAATTCAATCTACCAATTCTTAGCAAGCCAAAAAGAACAAAGTCAAGAGCAGTCAAGAAAGTGAAGCTGTCACCTCTCAAATCCAAGTCTCAAGTCAAAGCTCAATCTAAAGTTAGTAAGGGAGACTATCTGTACTTGTGTGATATCAAAGAATTTTCTGATCTAAACCTCTATCTGGATGAACTAGATGAAGTGAGAGGAATTGATGCATACAGAAACCTACCTGAAAGGTTAGTGTTCAAGTACAAAGGAGGAAAGGAGATTCAGTGGCCTCTTCACAGGATCCTTCAAGAAAGCCAAGCTGTACTGATTAAAGTTTATTCATTCTTCAAGAAGAACTTTGGGTTCAACATTACTGCAAGAAGATTGGTATTGAAGAAGATTGAAGAACTAAGGAGTGTTAGAGCTAAAGATGCACTCCCAAAGACTCTAATCATCCCTTACACAGGGAGAAGAGTGCATCTAAGGCCCTACTGGCTGATGGAGTTCATAGATGACAAAGGTGTGAGAATATTCTTCAGATTAGAAGACCAATTGAGCATCTCTAGCAATGAGACTCTTTTGGAAATGCAAGGAAAGCTAAATCTCTCAGAATCTGATGAACTGGAATTCCACAGGCAGCTCCAAAATCAGATTGAGGAAAACAACAGAAAGCTTGGAAAGAGATCCAGACCTTCAAGAAACTAGACAAATCTGCTCAGGCTAGAGGATCATCTTGAAAAATGACTGTGAGCAAAACTTTGTACACTTTTGTTATTTGAAGCACTTTTCAATAATATCTACTTTCTCTTAAAGTTATATTCTTAGGGTATTTTGTTATTATCAAGTATCTCTTAATTTATGGCTACAATTCTAGTAGACATAAATTGAGGGAGATTATTGTATATATGTTTTGTACTTGATGATTTTATGAACAAAACACCTTAGTAGATCTTACTTAGTGAAATAATGTAGCACTCGACGGACAAGATTTATAGTCCCGATGGATGACTCATTATAGTCCCGACGGATGATGATTTAGTATCCATCGAGTGAGTAGCTTATGTAACAATAAGTCTCTAGCACATTTCTGCATTCACCATTGTATAGATTCTGTAAGTAGTATTTAAGTCATGTTGACTTTAACTAAATATGCAGAATAGGTTGATTAATTGTACATAGATGATGTCTTGTAATTCTGCATAAATGAAATGAAGTCAAGTGCCAGTTTGTTACCCGACGGATAACCTATAATGAAGTCGACGGATGATCAAATAAACAACCTGACGGATGATCAATAACTCGAGGGATGATCATGAACCTGACGGATAAAGAATTCAAATATCTGTTGACAGTGACAACACAGTCATATGCGTGGAGTGGATGTAAATGGAATGTGGTAGCCTATTCAACTGAGTTTTCGAGAACAAAGAAGCATTGCCATTTCCATGCTATTATGAAGATATTCAAAGATGCTGGAATAGAGTAATGAAGTAGCATTGTAATAGACTAGATAGTTTTTGTTTTATTATCTTTTCTTATTACATTGTAATCTTGGTGATATATAAACCAAGTAGTAGCAACTAAGATACTATCAATCTAAGCAAGAAAGCAGAGAAACATTTGTAAGCAGGATTCTTAGCATTTTTTTGTAGTCTTAGAAGTTTAATTGTTGTAAGCAGCTGTGAGCATTTTCTGCACACAGGGTTCTCTCGATATATAATATATATCTCTGGTGGAATCATTCAAATCCACCAGAAAGTTTTTGAAGACTCTTGTTTTTAATTACTTGTGTCTTGATTCACTTAAGTTTTTATTCCGCATTGTGCTAATCAATACACTTATATTTATATTTGAGTTAGAATATTTTATTTCAAGAAAGAGTTTCAAGAATTCCATTCAACCCCCCTTCTGTAATTCTTGTCATATTGTTAAGGGACTAACAAAATTCTTAATAAAACTTTCGAAAAAATATATAATTATTGTAATTTGACAAATTTCTAATTTTTGTAATGCAATGAATAAAAGAAATTCAAAATTTATCTTACCACGTTACTTTTTTTGTAAAAACTAAAATTTGACAATTCATATATTTTAGTGGTATGACAAAAATCTTACAAAAAAATAAATATATTTGGTTTGCTTTTTTAATAGTCAACTAGTAGTTTGACCAGTACTTCTAACTAGTGTTTAATCACATATTGATGTTTTTTTTTAAATATCAATGTATGATCCAACTGTACGGATGTCAAGATCTATATATTTTAGTAATATGATAAAAACTTTAGAAAAAAATAAAATATTTGGTTTTCTTTTTTAATATTCAACTAGTAATTTGACTGGTACTTCTAACTAGTGTTTAATCTAATATTAATGTTTTGATTTTTTAAAAAATATTAATGAATGGTCCAACCGTACAGATGTAAAGATGTATATATTATAGTGATATGAAAAAAAATTAGAAAAAAATAAATATATTTGGTTTACTTTTTTAATAGTCAACTGGTTTTTGACCAGTACTTTTAACTAGTATTTAATCCCATATTGATGTTTTGATTTTTTTAAAAATATTAATGAATGATCCAACCGTACGGATGTAAAGATCTATATATTTTAGTGATATGAAAAAAAATTAGAAAAAAATAAATATATTTGGTTTGCTTTTTTAATAGTCAACTAGTATTTTGACCACTAAAACTAACTAATGTTTAGTCCCATATTGATGTTTCGATTTTTTTTAAAATATTAATGAATAATCCAACTGTACGGATGTAAAGATCTATATATTTTAGTGATATGAAAAAAAATTAGAAAAAAATAAATATATTTGGTTTGTTTATTTAATAGTCAACTAGTATTTTGACCAATTGTTCTAACTAATGTTTAATCCCATATTGATGTTTCGATTTTTTAAAAAATATTAATGAATGATCCAACCGTACAGATTTAAAGATCTATATATTTTAGTGATATGAAAAAAAAATATTTGGTTTGCCTTTTTCATAGTCAACTTGTATTTTGACCAGTACTTCTAAGTAGTATTTAATCCCATATTGATGTTTCGATATTTTTAAAAATATTAATGAATGATCCAACCGTACGGATGTAAAGATCTATATATTTTAGTGATCTGAAAAAAAATTAGAAAAAAATAAATATATTTGGTTTGCTTTTTTAATAGTCAACTAGTATTTTGACCAGTACTTCTAACTAGTGTTTAATCTCATATTGATTTTTCGATTTTTTATAAAATATTAATGAATGATCCAACCATATGGATGTCAAGATTTATATAGTTTAGTGATACGGAAAAAAAAATTAGACAAAAATAAATATATTTGGTTTGCTTTTTTAACAGTCAACTAATAGTTTGACCAGTACTTTTACAAATGTTTAATCCCATATTGATGTTTTAATTTTTTAAAAATATTTATGAATGATCCAACCGTACGGATGTCAAGATCTATATATTTTAGTGATACGACAAAATTTTTAGAAAAAAATAAATATATTTTATTTTTTTTAACAACCAACCAGTAGTTTGACCCGTACTTCCCACTAGTGTTTAGTCCAATTTTGATATTGCCATTTTTTAAAATATATTTATGAATGAGTGTTATGATAATTTTTTTAGAAAATCGCAACATAAATTACTGGTCAAAATACTAGTTTACGGTTAAAATAGCAAACCAATATTTACTTATCTTCAAATAATTTTTTTTAAAAAGAAATCTGAAAGTACTAAATAAAACATAATACAATCATATTAGATAAATACAACCGAATTCATTTGAAATCATAATTTTCAGAAAGGCAAGAAAATTCCCTCCTTTTTTGGCAAGGGTAATTCGACCGAGTGCGATTGAATTCAGGAGCACGACTAAACTTAACCGTATATGGTTGCATATAAATACAGTTGTATTTATTCGGTCGTAATTATTACTAAATTCAACCGCGTCAATTCAACTGTATTTAAATACAACCGCCTTCATTTGTATTTAGTCGTGCCCCTTAAATTCAACCGGAAGTGGTTGAAATTGACTCTGGTTGTATTTGTGCAGTTGTATTTAGCCTTATTTTCTTGTAGTGTAAATATAAAAATTTCATTGTATTAAAATGCTCATAAATATGAATCCAACAAGATCACTCATGACTATATTTGATCTTATAGATTAGACCACTCATTACTATATTTGATATTATATATTATACGTAAATTAGTAGTCAATCGCTTATGAATTGTATAAAAAATCAAAACAAGAAATGTTTTCTTGAGACGAGGGAGTAATGTTTTGAGAAAAAAACTAAGTAATATCAAACTTGATTGACTAAATTACGTTAAAGATACTCCAAGTTATCTCACGTCAATCCAACAAGCGTCTTATCAATTCTGGTTCCATCACAACAGGAGATCAAATCATAATCGAAAAACTCATATTGGATTTAGCGATAATCAAATGAATCTCAGTCAGATGCTTAATTGCTTATACGTCTAACGAAGCTCGGTCAAATGCTGAAGATCAACAAGAAGCTGGTTCACCTTAAGATAGCTCCAGCTCATCAAAATTAGCAGCTAGGATACAGCTCATCAAATGCAAGTTAGTTGCGTTTGTTATTAGGTTTCTGTGTATGATTCAGTTTGGATGAGAAGAGCAATTCACCATTGCATTTCACTCGTTCACTTGTAAGAAGATAGAGCAAGTTACTACATAACTTACCTGCCTTTCTACTTTTACCACAAAGTCGCTAAATAATTCCAACAGAACAAGTTAAAATTTCTCGGTCTTTTAAGTTGCAACCAGCCATGTGATTTTGCCACAAAAGAAAAAAGAGGAGAACGAAGGCATGGATTGTACACTTGAACGTAGTACTTTCGACTTAATTCACTGTCCCGATTAATATTCCCAAATTAATAATACAAATATGCTTGATAAGGTTACAAGTGAAGACTGAAAACTCAATCGCAAATGTATATACATATATAAAAATTACAACTCAATAGATACCTAGGTGCATGTAATTGTTTGCCCATGAAGAAGTTGATGATGAAGATGGATTGGATCCAAGGTTCCTCTCAGAGCAAAAATCCAACAGCCTGATCATTGATATCAATGTATATCCTTGGACTTCTGCAGCTGACAGGATCGCTCAGATCTCGATGACTCCTCTTGTATTCTCGAATTTTTCTGTTATCTCTTGCCTTTGTAGCCTCTCGAAAGGAGTGGTACTAGTGGAACTAAAAGTCACCACTAAACCAATACTTAGATAATTACTAGCAAAGTGAAGTGACTTAATTATAGAAAGCTAACTAGGACGTAACAAACCAACACAAATTGCTAATATATAATTGTACAAACTAAAAATACATAAAGCGGGGGCTAGATCAAAGAAGGGACCGAAGAACCAAAATTTGCAGGATCAAACCAACTCGCACCGACAGAAAAGAGGGAATTCGGATCATTTGATGAGGCTTCCAATACATACTTGTTACTATTCCCTTGCATTTGCATGTCTGAATAATTAGGGATGATTCCGAAAAAGTTATTCGGAGGGCTAATAGACTTTTCGGCTTCGAGGTTAAATGAAGAGGTTGTGATAAGGGAAGCCATAGCAGATGAAGGAGAAACACTTGAATTAGAAGATGCATAAATTGGAGATGGAATATAGTTTGAAACAAATGACTTAGAAGTAGTAATATTATTATCTACTAGACCAGATGATGAAAACCCTAAAAGATTCTGCTGAAGACTGTAATCATAAATCGGAGCCGTATCAGCCATTGAATTAAACCTTTGAAATGATAGGTTAATATCGGAAGATGAAGGATTCGAATGCAAGCCGTAAAGTAAGGGATTAATACGATCAATCCGAGAATGACTTGCATTACTAGGGTTAGTACTAGTAGTAGTCACTGGAGCAGATAATGAAGGTGAATTAGACTCACTTGCTATTGTCGGCGTTGTTGACGCCTTCTTAACCCTTTTGTTCTTCCTACAACCTCCACCAACAGGAACTTTTCTTAGGGTTCCACCGCGAGTCCAGTACCTCTTGCAAGCTTTGCAGAAGTGCCTAGGCTGGGACAAACTGTAATTGTTGTAATAACAAAACTTTGTGTTGGACGAATCGCAACGAGGACACTTAAGAGGTTGTTGTTGTTGAATAATTTGGTCGTGTGTTAGTTTCTCCATGCCAAGATTATAAGTTGAAAATCAAAGAAACCCGAAGAAAAGTGTGGGAAAAGAAAGAAAGGAGAGAATTTTAGGGTAGAAAGAATAGAAATAAAGAAAGTAGCTAGGGAGAAAACAAGAGATTCTAATTCCAAAAGCTTAAAAACAAGAATGAGGGGGTCATGTTTTGTTGTCATAAATAATTGAGTGAAATAACAAACAGTTGTGGCCATTCGTTTGTATATGGTTGATGATGAGATGAGTATCAGTTTCTTGAATTTCCTGTTGAAACGAATCGAAGAAAAACAAACAGTAAAAGGACAAATAGCAGGTGGTGTCCTTGTGATGCAAGGTTATATAAATTAGAGTAACTAACATATGCTGATACCCATTAACATATAGTAACAAAGTTCCTTTCCGTAAAACTGGAAAAAATTAATTTATTTAAATTAATTTACATTTTATTTTTCAATTTAAAACCTATATAATTTGTCCAAAACATCAACTAATCGATCTCAGATTCATAAAAAAAAATTCAGTAAGTGCATTATATATATATATAAAGAAAATTTCGTTACAATTTAAGTTATGTTCCTTGTCAGCGCAACATTTATAATAAATTATTTTTGGGACCATTTAAGATAAATATCTGACCTAAAATATAATTGTGACAAATATAATGTTAAATATCAATCAAAAATATTGATCCACAATTTCATTGAATGCATACCAAATCATTTATCAAAATACAAATTTTTGAAGATATTGATCCACAAATTCAGAGAGTGCATCCCAAATCATTTACCTAAATACAAATTTTCTGTTGGCGATTCTTTTGTGGGTAAATATTGGTTCTGACCGTTTTCCTTATCAAAACTCAAAGCAAAAGAATCAAAAAATGAATTGTTAAATAGTGGTCCAAGAACAAGACAGAGTAGTAAAGGCATAAAGCAGCTAACAATGGAACTAAAGACGAATTTCGAGAGGTTCAAGAAAGAAGCAAAAGTTTGCAGAAACCCCAACAAACAATGTTTATCGGTCACTACGTAATTGTAACTACATATACATTACTTTGGTTTACATAATCAAATTACTTACAGTTCATGAAATCAATTTAGATAAAGGACATCCACATAGCACACTAGCCGAGGTACATTAGGCCTCCAAGTCCAGCATATCCCACTCCACTCCTACAACTTTTTTGTCACACTATAATTCAGTTCTAAACAATAATGACATCTTTGCTCACAATGCAATTTTATATTTCAATTTTATGTAATAATTGTTTAGAGCAGCTCCCTACTTAATACGATTTCAGAGTTGGATCTGGGGAGTCCTCTCACCCCATTTGTTTAATTAATTTATTTTTATTGGTATTGATTATATATATTATGTAGATCAATCAACTGAGTATAGTATTGTATAAAATTTTGTTGGGACCTTATAGTGAAACATTTAGGTTATAAAGCGACAGTACCCATTTCTTACCTATTATTTTACATTTTATGTTTGTAAACAAAAAAAAATCACAGTTTTCCGATTCTCTATACTATATTACTATGTCTGAAGCTTGGAATTTTAGATATTTGGAATTCATATTAGCACCGGCACAACCAAAAGGACTTACCCTAATTTATGTGATATTGACGTGTTAAATTGCGTAATTCAATAGACGAATATGTGCATGAATGATGTACAGAATACTTGAAGATTAAGA
This sequence comes from Apium graveolens, assembly GCF_009905375.1. NCBI lineage: Eukaryota > Viridiplantae > Streptophyta > Magnoliopsida > Apiales > Apiaceae > Apium > Apium graveolens. The sequence goes on along the minus strand of NC_133654.1, from coordinate 81,792,756 downwards.
CTTGTGTTGTTTTATACGAAAGTTGGATTCCCAATAAGCATCAGTAGTCTAATTTAGGTTTGATAATCTAATTTAGTTTGCAGGTCGGTGAAAAAGTTATATACAAAATGGTGATGGTAGCACCAAGTGAACACCCACAAAACTCAGACATTATAGTGATTGCATGTGGAGTTACTAGTCTTCCCATCTTTGTCAATATGTAAACAGCATCTTACCTTACTATATATTGATAATTCCCGGTGACGGAGCCGCTCCTTCAACGCCGTGCCTGGATCTTTCGCCGCTGTGGAGGTGTAACTGTGATGGGGTTTCTACAAAACAACACCGGAAGGGGGATTTGAGTCCCGCGGCACCTCCGGCGTGTGAGTAAGAACTCACTTTTGGAGAAGATAAAGATAGATATGAATGCAGGGTGGTTGTGTGTGTATATTAGTGTAAGAGAGTGATTAACCCCAAAACCTCACTTTCTTGGGCTATTTATAGCCCAAGGGTAGGGTTTTGGGGTTGGTACCTTTAAATCGTAGCTCTTGGTTCTGAGAGCGGAGGACACCTGACTGGAGTGGATGCTTTACACGTGTCAGTGCCGGACTGGCTGAGGAATGTTCTGAGGATCTTCTGACACATGCCCTGATTATTCCCATGATTGATGTGTGACAGTTGTCCCATCATGTGCTTGGGCCAGTGTCTCACGTGCTGAGATTCATCAAGGTTGGTCTTGCGGGACTAGGCCAGTCAGGACTGGTAGTGTGCAGGACTCGTCCTTCCAGGAGCTGTAGAGTTAAATGTGTAGGTCTAGTTCTTCCAGGAGCTACGTAGAGTTAGGAGTCCGGGGTTAGGACTTGCAGGAGCTATATGTCCTATCATGTGCCCCCACTCCCTTATGCAGATTTTCTGGATGGGGGAGTAAATTTGGGCCTGTTTGTAGAATATGAGATTTTGATTGTTGTGTTTAGAAGATTTTGTGCTTTCCTTGCCTCCTAGTCCGGATTACGTTGAGTTCGGCGAATCAGGACTAAAGTGGTTGTCATTAGGAGGAGTTGAGCTTTTCTTGCCCCCTAGTCCGGATTGCGTCGAGTTCGGTGAATCAGGTCTAAAGTGGTTGTCTTTAGAAGGAGTTGAGCTTTAACACTACTAAAAATAGTAGATACGACATTGGTGCTTAGACATCGGTATGTAATGCACCCGATGTTAAAAGTCTATTTAACATCGGTTTTAAAAAAAGCGATGTTAAAAGCCTATTTAATATCAGTTTTACATAGTAGTCGTTGTCTATGTTCAATTTTAAAATAATAACAAATTTATGTTTTTCACTTTAACATCGGTTATTTATGTTAACCGTTGTCTATAACCATTAATAAAAAATGACTAAATAAATGTTTCAGTTCCCCCGCTAAGTACCCAAATTTTTCCCTGTAACAAAAAAGTTAAAAAATTATTTCCCCCTTTACTCACACACCCATACATTTCTATCTCTCTCTCTCTCTCCATCTTCATCTTTATCTCTCTCCCTCTCTCCCCCAAACCTCGACTCACACATCAGGGCTCTCTCTCTCTCTCTCAAACTCGCGGCCCTCTCTCTTTGTTGTCTCTCTCAGACCATGATTGCAATTCTCTCTCAAACCTCCGCTCTATCTCAAAAACTCTGATTCTCTCTCTCAAATATTAAACTTCATCTCCTTCATCTCTCTCTCTCTCTCTCTCCATCTCTGTCTTTCTATCTCTCTCTGTCTCCTTTCTTACCGCTCATTTCTTGTAAAACCCAATTTAAACCTAATACAAAATCACTGAATCGAGATTTGCTCTCTCTTTCTCCACTCTACTATTGTATTCTCTATTACCATCTCTTTCTCCTCTCTCTTCCATCTCCCTATCTAGATCTTGGTGGAAGATTCTGGCCATGGTAAAAGCGATTGACGATGGTTTGAAAAAGGGAAGGAGTTTTTCGTTACAAATCGGGCTAGAAATTGGTGGTCTTATTTAATTTAGTAGCTTAAAATCGAGCCGAGAAAGCAAATGTTTGGTTTGATTATGTATGCAAATTTTAAATTTATTTCAAAATTTTATGTTTTGATTTTAATGAAGCTTTTATTATAGGTCTAAAGCTTTGGAGCTTGAAACCAACCTTCAATCGGTAACATATCTCTCTCTCTCTTTTAGCTTTATTTACATCCATTGTGTATTTATATAGATATGTCGGTGTATATTTATATTTGTATGTTCAGTTTTGTTCATTCTATTATGTTCTGCAATTAAATTTAGGTGTTATTAACACATTCAGCTCTAGATTTTTTGTAATAGATCTCTATGCTTTTGTCATTGAGAGCTATGTCATTTGGACTGTTGTAGCTGCAGTTCTTTTGAAGCATATATGGAAGTGGTGTGACATTGTTCTGAAGAGCTCTGTATTATTGTCGATATGGGTAAGAATCTGGTCTTTGATTACAACTTCTCTAGTTTATTTTATCAACTCTGACATTGATTTCTCTCCCCAGATTTTTATCATCCCAGTTGTGATTGAATTGCTCTTTGAACTTTTGGTAATTGTGCCAATGATGGTACCAGTAGATGAAAGTCATGCATTCTTTTTGTATCAAGATTGGGCTCTAGGACTAAGTTTTCTCAAGATCTGTACCAGACTGGTGAGTTATATATCGCCTCTTATATCTTTCTTAGAGGGTCTGTATGTAAATCTTAAATGTACAAGAGTAGGAACTCTGGGTGCACCGTTTTTTATGTGATTTCTGTCACATTCATTACATAGTCCAAAGAAAAGGCTGGTCGGTTGGCCACATTTGAATAATGTTGAGAGCCACAGATTCATGCCTCACCTAATTCTGTGTTGAACTGACAAGATGGCATAAATAGAATTTTTCTCAAATGGACCGACTAACAGGTATCATTCTGATGTTGACGTCTTTAATAAGGAAAGTAGATAACTAGCAACATCCAGTAATATTTTTTTGTGATATCTATATGTTCTGTGTTATTTTAAATGATTAAACAGACACTTAATAATCCTTTACTGTTTTTAGTAATTCGGATGATACACCGTCTCATTTTTCTTTGTTAAGTGATAAGTGATGATATATATTCTAATGGTACCTGTAATGTGTTAATAATCAAACCTTATCTCTGTGTATAACATGGTACCTGTATATTTTCCAGTCACTCTTTCTTCTTCTTGTCTCACCTTGTGATTATAAATATGAATATTTCACGTCGATATACTAATTTTTTGACCTATATTTCTCAGGAAGAACTGAAATATGTTGGACGTATTGAATCTGCTTCGCGGTCCTGCAAAGAGTATGTATTTGGTCTTACATATGTATTACCCTCCTTCCACCTGTTTATTATTAAAGATAATATTTTTTGTACCATCACCTTCAGCATTTGAAACTACTGACATTATCCAGTATCTATGTTATAAAATATACTGTCTGTTAAATTTAGTTTTTATCCATAATTGGACAGGGTTGCTGATTATGTGATCGCAAGTTCTGATCCTTTAATCACTACGTAAGAACATTATGTTTGATTGTATGAATTTGCAAAGGTAAATGTATCTAATCCTTGCCACTAATTTCTTATTCATGTGTGCAAAAGCTGTAATAACCCTTTCTAATATATCACCAATTATTGGTAAAAGCTAGCCTTTTTGCATATTATCTTTTACAACTTGCTTGAGATTTAGTATATGTATTTACTTTAGGCTTGACTTGCTGGTGAATATGTAGTATGAAACTATAAATCTTTCTAATTTACTCCACTTGGTATACTTGAAAGGCTTTCACCACCAGTCTTTCATATGTTAAGAGGTCTATGTGATTTACTACTTTTTGTTCACATGAATCAGGGATGAAATGCTAGGGTTGTGTTTTTAACTCTCTTTATAAAATTACTGCAGCATTTATCCAACTGCCCTTCCCTCTATTTGAACTGACATACAGACCTCAATTTACAACATATTTTGTTTAGCAAAGAAAATGGTAGTCCTGTGGATTGTATGGACAACAAATGCAATTATGAAAAGATTGAATCACTGTGAACCAAATAAACGAATCTGTCTCACTATTGAATTTATTCTTTCAACAACATAAATTAATGTCATTTCTGGTTCAAGAACTCTAATATGTATCCAGTTAATTATCCAGAGCTTGTACTTGTATCATTTTGCAATCAATGTCTCTATGTGCATCCTGGCAGCTTTTGTCACTTGAGATGTTGGTTCTGTAAGTATTGCTTAACTGTGACAAGGATATATGGATTAGTTGTTGAAGGGTTTTTAGCACATAAACGCAACGAAAACGAAAATTTAAATCTTAAAAAAACCAAAACCCTCTACAGGATCCATGCAAAAAATAATATTTAATTCGTAGTTCAGTATATTTACCTTAAGAAGCTTTACGTTAATGAAAAGATGGAGGTCTTTAATAGCGATCCAAGAACGATGAACGGAAATCCCTAGCAGCTGCTCCTCAAGTGCGAAACACTCCACCGGTATCCACCAAGAGTACAATGTGATGGAGGAGGAAGAGGTTGAGAGAATTAGTTGCCTCGCTCTTGTTCTACTTTAGAATTAGGGTTAATTATTTGGGTTGAGGCAAATAGGGTTTATAATAGTATATTTATAGGCAAAATTTTCAGTTGAAAATTTTCCATAAAATATTATTATTATTAACCCTTTAATTGATTATTCTTATTAACCAATTAACTAATAATTAAAACACCTTTTAATCATTAATCCCTTTTCTAAACACTTTAGAAAAATAATTCTCTCACTTGATTTAATTTCCAAAATTAAATTCTTAATTAAGAATATTAAGAATTAATTAAATCTCATTTAATCAATTATTAAATCTGCTAATTAAATATTTATTTCATAAATAAATAATTACCAACCATTATTAATTAATTCCTCCACCATTAAATCATTCTCTTTTATGGTGTGACCCTGTAGGTTCAATATTAAGTCGATAGTAGAAATAAATAATAATAAAACTATTTTATCATTATTTATATAAATTCTCTAATTTATTAAATTTGATTAATTAATAAATTAATCATATTTATTCTATATCGTGAGGGATACTTCTCAGCATATCGCGACTATCCGGATAATACGAATTCACTGCTTAGAATACCAAGAACCTATTCAGTGAGTAGTTACCGTACAATCAATTTCTTCTACCCTGCAATGTCACGATTAAATACAAGGCATGGAACTTGTGTCAAGCCTATCTTATCTAATCATTTGCTTTCCCATTCACTATGCTCAGTTCTATTTAATGTAAATTAGAAACTCCTTTCTAATTTCATTCATTCTGGCCAGAGATTCCTGAACTAGCATAAGTGGATCAGCATTGAACATTCTCTTCCTTCACTGGAAGGGGTAGATCCTTTATTAATCATACACTATCTTCGTGTATAAATTCATATACCCAGTAGAGCCCTTATAATTGTCCCTGGAGACTAAGAACTAAACCAAAGCATAGTTCAGGGTACACAAGATGACTATGATGACCTCAAGTCTAAGGATACTTGTACAACTATCACTATGTGAACAACTGCTGACACGTGAGTGAACTCCATCAGTTGTTCAGCTGTGTGAGTCATGTTCAGTGAACTTATTCTATAATAAGCACCTACATACTAGCTATAGTGTCACCACACAAATGTCTATGAGAACAGACATCCTTCATAATGAAGCAAGCATAGTATGTACCGATCTTTGCGGATTACTAATTACCAGTTAGTAATCCTACGACCAGGAAATATTTAAGTTTAGAGTTATCATCTTTTAGGTCTCATTATTATGATCTCATCATAATTCATAAAAACTTTACTCTAAACTATGACATATCTTATTTAAACACTTAAATAGATAAAGCCTGTTATAAAACCAAAACAAGTTTTTTATTAATATCAATGAAATCAAAACAGATTACATAAAAGTTATTCCTAAATCATCATACATGATTGGACTTAGGACACATCTTTTTCAATCTCCCACTTGTACTAAAGCCAATCACTCTGTTATCTAATACCCATATTGTCTTTATGACGATCAAAGTGACTTTGAGAAAGTGGCTTTGTGAGTGGGTCTGCTACGTTGTTATGTGTGTCAATTCTCTTAACGTTTCCTCTTTCAATATAATACAAGAAATGTTACCGCGCTCCCACTAACCCTTTTGTAGACACATGGTTCATCTATGTTTTTGATAAAATCAAACTCTTTGATTGTCTCATCAAAACGGATGTTTCATCTACGAGAAGCTTGCTTTAAACCATATGTAGTTCACAGTCGCTTACACACTAGGTGTTCATTTCCCTTGGAAAGAAAACCCTCTAACTGTGTCATATACACTTCCTCTTCAAGTTTCCAATTGAGGAAGGCCGTTTTCACGTCCATTTGCCAGATCTCATAGTCGTAGTAAGCAGCAATCGCAAGCAAAATCCAAATTGATTTTAACAGAGCTACAGGAAAAAAAGTTTCATCAAAGTCAATCCCTTGCCTTTGTCTGAATCCTTTTGCCACGAGCCTGGCCTTATAGGTCTCCATTTGCCCATCTGCTCCAATCTTTCTTTTGTATACCCACTTGCACCCAATAGGCTTAATGTGATATCCCGTATTTTCAGAATTATTATTATTAATATTTGAATATGTTTATGTGATTTTCTGATTTAGAAGGAATAAAATGGTGGATATTTTATTCCTATTTGACGAGTTTGTGTTATTAATTGGTAATGTGCTAATTGTTGAGTGTTATATCGGTCCTTGTTAATATCTGAAAATATTTCCTTAAATGTATTAATTTCAAAAGTTTATTTGAAACCCGATCATTTATTGATATCGGTAAATTGAGTTTGTTTAGTAATATTAGGGATTGGATGGATATTATGTATGCTATGTGTTGTATGTAATATTAATTGTGTGTGACTTAGTTGTGATTGAGGATTATTTGTATTATTAATTACTGAGTCGTATCGTTTTGTTTTTGTCTTTAAAAGTGATTTTAATGAAAATCTAATTTCATAAATATTTAAATTATCTTTCAAAAATATTTTTATGACTTTATAATTACAATAATTATTTTTGGGATTTTATAAAATTTAGAAATCATTATTTCATCAATTATTTAGCCCTGTGTGATTTTCTGATTTCATTTATTTGTAAAATTCGTATTTAATTCCAAAATTCATCAAAAATTATGAAACTCATATTTATTTAAGATTGGAATATTCTGAGAATTTTAAAATTATTTTGGAAATTTTTGGGATTAATTTCACGGGCGCATTGATTCGTTTAATTGCTAAAAGCGGGTATAAATTGCATTTCAAAAATTGTTTTAAAATTTTTGAAATTTATGTTTTTATAAACTTCGGGATATTTGTAATATTTTAAGACTATTTTTGTGATTTTATGAATTTGTTTTAAGTACAGCCCGGTTCGTTAATTGTTAAATGCAGGTATGAGTTGCGTTTCAAAAATGCTTTGAAAATTATGAAAATTTTATTTTATTAGTTTCGGGGTTTTTAGAAAATTTTAAGACTGTTTTCGTAATTTTATAAATTTGTTTTATGTGCAACATGGTTCGATAAAATTTAAAATGCGGGACAAAAGTCGGGCTTAGAGAAGGGAGAAACACGTGTCAAATGCTGGATGAATAAACAGACGTGTGGTAATTGCTGATTGGTTCACTGCTGTGTTGAAACAAAAGAAAAAAAAATAGTACGCGAGCAATACACAGAAACATATACACAAAAAACATGACCCCTGTAACCCCATCTCTCACTCTCTCCTCTCTGTCTCTCTGTCCCTCCCTGTTTATATACTTTTCAATTTTCAAAAAATTCATATCTCTCAAACCGTCCATCCAAATTTCAATTATTATATATAGTTGTATATTTTATTTGGGCCTAGTATACTTCATTTCGAAGTTATACTAGTGGGTTTAGTTTTGAGTTGGAATTTATTGAAAAGAGTATTAAAAGAAAGAGAAAAATTTATTATGGAATTTGGATACCCGTTTTAATTCCGAAAAATGTTCAAAAATTCATAATAAATCAACCGTTCGTCCGTTTAATACGAAACAAACGCGTACAGACTCAGAAAAATATTCTGCTTTCATTAAAAATACTTTCGAGACCCAAATTCTTTTGTTTCGAAAGGTCGCTTATTTTACGAATCATTCTGAGTCGATTATTGATCGAAAAATTATATTTTTAACCCGATTTGAGTTTTAAACACACCGAGTTGACCCTTCTGATGAACCGAGTCTTATGTGATATGAATTATGTGATATATGAGTTATGTGCTTATGTGCTATGTGAATTACGTGTATATGTGGGTCATAAGTCTTGTGTTTGACTGATTTTCTTGTGTGTGGGCTATCGTATGGGTAGACGATAGGCTTTTGACGCGTAGTTTGTCAAGTGGTTATCGATTAGACAATTAAAGTTCTATATTTTAATTATAGATGCGGATCTCTCGAGTTGATCGGGACAAGACGTTGGATAAAGAATGAGATGGAATGGTATTGGGTAGCTGACTTCTAGTAATCGCAGGAGCATCATATCAGTAAAGTGTTGGAAGGGAAGACGATGATGTTTTGAGACAGAATGTCAGAATTGATGCGTTATTGCGAGTGTGCTAACTGCTAAAAAACCAAAGGCAAGTACCCCTGACTTCACTTATTGTTCAAGTGACGTTATTTCGAATCATATTATGCAAGTATTGTTTTCCCTATTCTCTGTTCGGAATAGATAAATGTTTTACATATCGCTGAATTAAATAATTTTGTTTATGCAAGTACTCTTCTGCTATTCTATGTTCAGAATAGATTTACAAATGTTTTGGGTTTTGAGAAAAATGATTTTGTTGCAAGTATTCCTGCCCAAGTGAATGGGGGAATAAAATTATTTCGGGTGTCGAGTATTATGACCCCTTTTCAATAAAAGGTTTTGAGATTGAATGGTTACTGATTGCGTAAGAGGCCGAAGCACCGGTCCAGCGTGAGCTATTATACAGAAGTGTAATACGGAAGTGTAATATCTTACAAGGCTTGTTATGCCTTTTCTGGCGCCCTATAGGTACCGTATGTCTTCGGGATACGGGTAGTACCTATATTAACGGTATGGCTGCGGGATACCGGTGTTGTTTCATGACTGATCATCAGGAACAGCATAGTGCATAATTTGGTTCCAATCGATATTATTATATTGCTTTTGATAATCTTATAAGGAATGATTTATCAACTGTTTCTGTTTTGGAATAATGGTAAAGTGCGGTTTTGATTCAGATTCTGATTTATGTTGATACTTACGTTGTTGTTAAATATCAAAGGTGGTATTAATAAAGATGAATGATGTTGACTTCAGTATGGAATGTTGTGAGCATCAAAGTTCGTATTGATATCTAATTTGATATGACAACAAAATAAATATTAATCTCAAGAGTTCGGTTTTGAGTAAAGTTTATGATTCAATCCATAATCATTGTTTAATGTTATTGTGGTTTACGATATTTCCGTAAACACTGTTTTACGAGTTTTATTCTCGTTATGATTCAAAGTATTGCTGAAGCACGTCGCTGGAAAATATAAAAAGGGTTTTTGAATACAATTAAGGAATCAATTCTGGGGTTCCACTACTATAATTTTATGATTCAGCAATTATAATTTTTAAATGTTCTGCGCTGATGCAGATGTCGGTTTTATATCAAAACGACCCTATATATGTTATAATTAACTTGCTGAGCATTTCTTTCACTCATACTTGCCTGTTTTCAAATTTAACCTCCAGTGAGGATTAGCTTGCGCTGTTTAGCTGCGTAATTCGAGGAAGCAAAGAAGAAGCTCTTGGAAGGTGGTTGGTCCAGGGTTTGCGGACTAGTGTAAGTTTTATTGTGTAAAGTTATTTATATTAGATTATATTATAGTTGTATATTTTATTTGGGCCTAGTATACTTCATTTCGAAGTTATACTAGTGGGTTTAATTGTGAGTTGGAATTTATTGAAAAGAGTTTTAAAAGAAAGTGAGAAAAATTTATTTGTGGAATTTGGATATCTTGTTTCTAGAACTGTAACCTTAAAAGATCTTGGATTAGTTTGGGGTCATTTATGCTAAATATCTTCCGCTGGCATTTAATTTTGATTAAACAGGTTATTTTGGATTGAGGTTTCATCGTGACGACCAAATCCCTTGACCCCGGATTTGGGGGCGTTACAGGTTGGTATCAGAGCTGAGGTTATAGTAAACTAGAAACGAGAGTGTGTAGGAGTGTGTATAGCTATGTGAGGACATTTGAGCTCATATCGAGTTCCTGTTGGACTATTGGATATAGTACCAACGAATAAGTTAAGATAGGCGCATTCGTTTGAGATGGTTGTGCTGAGCTGGATGGAACTCCGGAAAGCTGCAAACTTCTATTGTGGAATCTTTCGAGACTACGATTCGACAACGATGGAGATTATCGATATCCTTGAAATGTGAAGAAGTGTCTAGAAGTGGGTGACGATTCAACTGGAGAGTTCAAATTGAAGATAAATATTAAGACTTTGGCAATACCTTTTCTTTCTATAATTTCTTTTGACATCTCTCAAAAGAAGTAATTGTTAGAGGATATATTCCCTAACACTCATTTTCAATCATAATTGTGTTTTAAATGTGTCAGAGGCTGTCATGAAGCCTATTTTTCAGGTTTTGATAGCTCTGCCAAGTTATGATAATTTAACTTCCACTTTTCTTATTTGGTGGATGGTTTCTTGGTGATGTGACACCACTTGCTCATTTGGTGCCAGAATTTTGTTCTCTGGATTTCATTCCTTCAGAAATATCAGCTTTGAAATCTTTTCAGTTTTATTCATTTGATTTTCGATCACTTTGATATTATTTATTCTGACTGAGATGAACAACCCTAACTATAGGGGACACAAGGTATACCTGTCTGTGTGATAGGAGTTGGATGGGACGCCATCACTTGTGTGTGTTGTGAATACATGAAGGTTAACAACCTTTAGTAGTGTCTTAATTTGGACACGCAATACCAAGTTTGTTTGATCATATTGATCTCTCAGTTATTCTTTTATTTCAACAATACTTTTTCTTAAATTCAGATTTTGGTTCCGTTATGGTATCAAATTCTTTTCTTTTTGAAATTCCATGATTTTGTCATCCCAAACATTCGAAGCTATGCCAATCAAGTTAAGTTGAGTTATCCTGGTCAAGTCAAAGCAGGGTTATGTGATGGGATTATCAAGAGCAACAGTGGATTGCAATGCGATTAAAATATCAGGGGTGTATAGCGAATTCATTCTGTTTCTTTATTTCTCTATCTTTCTCTTTCTTTTCTTCCCTCTATCTTTCTCTCTATTCTTCTTTCTCGCAATCAGTAAAGCGATTCTATTGAGGAATTGGTCAAAGGATGTAGACGGAACAGTGGTACACAGTGAAGCTCCTGTAAAAGTTTTATTATACCAGGAATATAATATTTGTTTAAGATTATGGAAAATTGAGGTTATTTGGAAATGGAAAGTTGGTTAGAAAACCCTAAGTACTGTCTTCTGCTGATTCCGAGGACGGAATCCTTATAAGGAGGGTAGATTGTGATATCCCGTATTTTCAGAATTATTATTATTAATATTTGAATATGTTTATGTGATTTTCTGATTTAGAAGGAATAAAATGGTGGATATTTTATTCCTATTTGACGAGTTTGTGTTATTAATTGGTAATGTGCTAATTGTTGAGTGTTATATCGGTCCTTGTTAATATCTGAAAATATTTCCTTAAATGTATTAATTTCAAAAGTTTATTTGAAACCCGATCATTTATTGATATCGGTAAATTGAGTTCGTTTAGTAATATTAGGGATTGGATGGATATTATGTATGCTATGTGTTGTATGTAATATTAATTGTGTGTGACTTAGTTGTGATTGAGGATTATTTGTATTATTAATTACTGAGTCGTATCGTTTTGTTTTTGTCTTTAAAAGTGATTTTATTGAAAATCTAATTTCATAAATATTTAAATTATCTTTCAAAAATATTTTTATGACTTTATAATTACAATAATTATTTTTGGGATTTTATAAAATTTAGAAATCATTATTTCATCAATTATTTAGCCCTGTGTGATTTTCTGATTTCATTTATTTGTAAAATTTGTATTTAATTCAAAAATTATGAAACTCATATTTATTTAAGTTTGGAATATTTTGAGAATTTTAAAATTATTTTGGAAATTTTTGGGATTAATTTCACTGGCGCATTGATTCGTTTAATTGCTAAAAGCGGGTATAAATTGCATTTCAAAAATTGTTTTAAAATTTTTGAAATTTATGTTTTTATAAACTTCGGGATATTTGTAATATTTTAAGACTATTTTTGTGATTTTATGAATTTGTTTTAAGTGCAGCTCGGTTCGTTAATTGTTAAATGCAGGTATGAGTTGCGTTTCAAAAATGCTTTGAAAATTATGAAAATTTTATTTTATTAGTTTCGGGGTTTTTAGAAAATTTTAAGACTGTTTTCGTAATTTTATAAATTTGTTTTATGTGCAACATGGTTCGATAAAATTTAAAATGCGGGACAAAAGTCGGGCTTAGAGAAGGGAGAAACACGTGTCAAACGCTGGATGAATAAACAGACGTGTGGTAATTGCTGATTGGTTCACTGCTGTGTTGAAACAAAAGAAAAAAAAATAGTACGCGAGCAATACACAGAAACATATACACAAAAAACATGACCCCTGTAACCCCATCTCTCACTCTCTCCTCTCTGTCTCTCTGTCCCTCCCTGTTTATATACTTTTCAATTTTCAAAAAATTCATATCTCTCAAACCGTCCATCCAAATTTCAATTATTATATATATAAACGAGCAGCGCTTCGATACCTACGCATAGGTATATATATTGCAAGGTTTTGAGAAGAAAAATTGTGGGGCATATTTCCGTTATATTTCCGTTTTAATTTATTTTCGGGGCGTAGAAAAAGAGTTTGGAGGTGGTGATTACTCCACATGGTATCTCAGCGTGTATATGTCTATGACCATTAATTTCGGATTTTTCTGGAGATATTTTCCGGACATCAGATTTTCTCTTCGGGTTGATCAGAATTTATTTTGGGTAACGATTCCGAAATTCCGCCTTCGTACTTGTGTATATTATAGCATGTTAGTGTTTATATATTTATTTCATAATTTTTAGAAATTGTTGGAGAAGTCACTTTTGGTCCGAGTTTTGGTTCAGGTGGCCGTGTTATTCATTTCTGGAGTGTTTATACGCGTAAATATAAATTATTGTGTTGATTGTTGTTGGTTGTGTCGATATGATATCGACTGGCAGTCCGAGAAATAGAGGAGGTGTTGTCCGATTTCCAAGAGAATATTATTTTAAATTATTTTCCAGGCTCAATAATTCTTATAAAATTATTTCGAGTGTTCGAGCACTATTATTTAGTTATATATGATTCGGAGACCCGTTTTAATTCCGAAAAATGTTCAAAAATTCATAATAAATCAATCATTCGTCCGTTTAATACGAAACAAACGCGTACAGACTCAGAAAAATATTCTGCTTTCATTAAAAATACTTTCGAGACCCAAATTCTTTTGTTTCGAAAGGTCGCTTATTTTACGAATCATTCTGAGTCGATTATTGATCGAAAAATTATATTTTTAACCCGATTTGAGTTTTAAACACACCGAGTTGACCCTTCTGATGAACCGAGTCTTATGTGATATGAATTATGTGATATATGAGTTATGTGCTTATATGCTATGTGAATTACGTGTATATGTGGGTCATAAGTCTTGTGTTTGACTGATTTCCTTGTGTGTGGGCTATCGTATGGGTAGACGATAGGCTTTTGACGCGTAGTTTGTCAAGTGGTTATCGATTAGACAATTAAAGTTCTATATTTTAATTATAGATGCGGATCTCTCGAGTTGATCGGGACAAGACGTTGGATAAAGAATGAGATGGAATGGTATTGGGTAGCTGACTTCTAGTAATCGCAGGAGCATCATATCAGTAAAGTGTTGGAAGGGAAGACGATGATGTTTTGAGACAGAATGTCAGAATTGATGCGTTATTGCGAGTGTGCTAACTGCTAAAAAACCAAAGGCAAGTACCCCTGACTTCACTTATTGTTCAAGTGACGTTATTTCGAATCATATTATGCAAGTATTGTTTTCCCTATTCTCTGTTCGGAATAGATAAATGTTTTACATATCGCTGAATTAAATAATTTTGTTTATGCAAGTACTCTTCTGCTATTCTATGTTCAGAATAGATTTACAAATGTTTTGGGTTTTGAGAAAAATGATTTTGTTGCAAGTATTCCTGCCCAAGTGAATGGGGGAATAAAATTATTTCGGGTGTCGAGTATTATGACCCCTTTTCAATAAAAGGTTTTGAGATTGAATGGTTACTGATTGCGTAAGACGCCGAAGCACCGGTCCAGCGTGAGCTATTATACAGAAGTGTAATACGGAAGTGTAATATCTTACAAGGCTTGTTATGCCTTTTCTGGCGCCCTATAGGTACCGTATGTCTTCGGGATACGGGTAGTACCTATATTAACGGTATGGCTGCGGGATACCGGTGTTGTTTCATGACTGATCATCAGGAACAGCATAGTGCATAATTTGGTTCCAATCGATATTATTATATTGCTTTTGATAATCTTATAAGGAATGATTTATCAACTGTTTCTGTTTTGGAATAATGGTAAAGTGCGGTTTTGATTCAGATTCTGATTTATGTTGATACTTACGTTGTTGTTAAATATCAAAGGTGGTATTAATAAAGATGAATGATGTTGACTTCAGTATGGAATGTTGTGAGCATCAAAGTTCGTATTGATATCTAATTTGATATGACAACAAAATAAATATTAATCTCAAGAGTTCGGTTTTGAGTAAAGTTTATGATTCAATCCATAATCATTGTTTAATGTTATTGTGGTTTACGATATTTCCGTAAACACTGTTTTACGAGTTTTATTCTCGTTATGATTCAAAGTATTGCTGAAGCACGTCGCTGGAAAATATAAAAAGGGTTTTTGAATACAATTAAGGAATCAATTCTGGGGTTCCACTACTATAATTTTATGATTCAGCAATTATGATTTTTAAATGTTCTGCGCTGATGCAGATGTCGGTTTTATATCAAAACGACCCTATATATGTTATAATTAACTTGCTGTGCATTTCTTTCGCTCATACTTGCCTGTTTTCAAATTTAACCTCCAGTGAGGATTAGCTTGCGCTGTTTAGCTGCGTAATTCGAGGAAGCAAAGAAGAAGCTCTTGGAAGGTGGTTGGTCCAGGGTTTGCGGACTAGTGTAAGTTTTATTGTGTAAAGTTATTTATATTAGATTATATTATAGTTGTATATTTTATTTGGGCCTAGTATACTTCATTTCGAAGTTATACTAGTGGGTTTAATTGTGAGTTGGAATTTATTGAAAAGAGTTTTAAAAGAAAGTGAGAAAAATTTATTTGTGGAATTTGGATATCTTGTTTCTAGAACTGTAACCTTAAAAGATCTTGGATTAGTTTGGGGTCATTTATGCTAAATATCTTCCGCTGGCATTTAATTTTGATTAAACAGGTTATTTTGGATTGAGGTTTCATCGTGACGACCAAATCCCTTGACCCCGGATTTGGGGGCGTTACACTTAATACCTTCAGGCGCCTCAACCAGAGTCCATACTTGGTTGGTATACATAGATTCTATTTCGGATTTCATGGCACCATGCCATTTCTCTGAGTCAACACTACTCATAGCCTCGTTGTAGGTCACAGGGTCGTCATCATCAATGATTGACAACTCATTGTCATTCTCAATGACAAGGCCATAATACCTCTCAGGTTGGCGAGACACTCTCCCTAACCTACGAATGGGTTGTTCCATAGAAGGTTGTTCAGTCTGAACAAGTGTTTCCACTTGATCCGTAGTAGTTTGTGCTTCTTGAACTTCATCAAGTTCAATTTTGCTCCCACTATTTCCTTCAAGGATAAATTGCTTTTCCAAGAAGGTAGCATGTCTGGAGACAAACACCCGATGATCGGTGTAAAAGTAATACCCTAAAGTCTCTTTAGGATATCCCACAAAATTACATTTTACAGATCGAGATTCCAGCTTATCTAGGTCAACTTTCTTGACATAAGCTGGATATCCCCAAATCTTGACGTGTTTAAGACTCGGTTTCCTTTCTTTCCATATCTCATATGGAGTTTGAGGAACATATTTGGAAGGCACCTTATTCAGTAAATATGATGAGGTTTCCAATGCATAACCCCATAAGAGAACTGGAAGATTCGCATAGCTCATCATGGACCAAACCATGTCTAATAAAGTTTGATTTCTCCTTTCAGATACCCCATTCAACTGTGGAGTATATGGAGGAGTCCACTGGGAGACTATACCATTTTCTTTGAGATAAGCTAGAAACTCTCCATTCAAGTATTCACCACCTCGATCTGATTGAAGAGTTATAATACTATGTTTGGTTTGTTTCTCCACTTCATACTTATATTCTTTGAACTTTTCAAAGGCTTCAGACTTGTGTTTCATCAAATACACATATCTAAATCTAGATCGATCATCTATGAAAGCAATGAAGTATGAAAATCCACCCATGGCTTGCGTAGACATTTGTAACACCCCCAGATCCGGGGTCGGGGATCCGGGTCGTCACGGTCTTTCTTTCCACAATATCACTTAACTTAATTAATAATAAATAACCTCATGCTATGACCCCACACTAACACACACCACAACCCGTTATAGTCTCAGAGATGAAATTGAAATAAGTACAAGTCCTTGAATCCACAATTTAAAAGTTATTACAACCCAAAATGATTACTTGATAAGTTTACAGTTAATTGCCATTATCTACCACAAGTTATAATTATACATAATTGGTTCCCAAAAGTAGAATGCCTGATCTACCAATAGATCTACCTCTACAGCTATAGCAGCTACAACATCAATGGAAAGACGCGGGACGCTTCCCACGCGCTTGCGCTGGGTCTACTTGAGTCTGGCCATCTTTCCTAACTGTTATTGTGTGATGAAGAAATGAAGCAAGAGTGAGCATTACAGCTCGCAAGATAATATATAGTGTAAACAATAATGCAAGTATCTAAATGGATAACTTACTGGAAACCTTTATCAAGTGTAAGGTAATTACTTACTGGATATAAGCTTAAAGGAAGATGAAGTTACCAATTACTTCACTATACTTATACCATTTTATAAAACTACTTGAACTAACACTGTTCAAAGTATTATAGGTTTCAAAAGGTCATCCCATAGATGAGACCACAAGTTAAGACTTGAATAGATTCAATCTTTGAAATATTATTGAATGAAATGAAGTTACGAGATACTTTATTTAGTCCCGATATATATATCCACATATATATCTCTTATACATTTCCTGGAAACCTCTGTTATGTAAAGTATGAACAGAGTTTGTAACATCCAATGAATTTTGGAAAGGAAAAGAATTTTGGCATAAACCCGATATCTTGCTGATCAGGCAAAGATACCAATAAGTAACCTTTTCTACTAGTAGATGGACGAATTCCCCACTGGTCATCACCCTGGCCGCAATAGGACCTTATGCTGGACTGCCACTCAGCCACTTACGTATTTGATGGACTCCCACTGAGCCACTTACACTTTCATGGACGCCCACTAAGCCCATGTTGCTTATGCCGACTCAATAGATGGACTTACTTCCCGAATGTTGGGTAAGTAATCAATTCATTTACAAAAGAGCAACCTTGTTGCGAATATAAAATACACCACAGAGCCGGATCCCTCAGGTTTTGAGCGAGTATTTAAATCCCCTTTGAAAGAAAGATCTTAAATATTAAAAATGAGTTTTGGGATCCGCTCTAACTTTTTAAATCATTTTGAATACTCGAAAACATTTTTTTTAGAATGTTTGGAGTAATGCTGATTTAATGACATAAATCAGTCCCGATATATTAGAAAATATCTGAATATTATTATTTAAATAATATTTCCATAAGGATAATCTCTATTTAAATAATTTGAAGTAGAAGTTTTTAAAACTCATACTTGAAATGAATATTAGATTGCCAAAGATATACTTATACGAAAGTACTATCTTTATTTGAATAATCGAAAATAAGTTTGATTATCGAAACATTATTCTTTAATAAAATAAAGAATATTATTTAGTAAATAATCGGAGTCATAAGTCCTCGAATGAATATTCAAAAAATTATTCATTAAATAAAATAAACTGAGTCATAAGTCCTCGAATGAATATTCAAAGTATTATTCATTAAATAAAATAAAGTTATCGAATAAACCTTATTCGATTAATAGTTTTGAAAACTATATCTATATATATATATATAAATATATAATATACTCGGGAACATCGACTCCCGGTTTTAGAAAATGTTCACCTTTGGGTCCCCTATACTAAGGGTATACACAACTACTGTTTATCTCTATCATAGGTATTATGCAACTATAAGCATTAAATCACCAAATACATATCAAGATTACGAAACAGACATGCATATAAACCATATCAGCATACTCCAATATATCGCAAGATTTGCTAATTAACCATCATGCATCTATCACAAGATAATGCATATACATATATACATCACAACAACAGTATAACGGGTAGAAAACTTGTCTGAGCGACTGGGGGTGGTAAAAGTCCTGGGATGAGTCTGGTAACCTATAAACCACATATAAGTTGAAATTAAACCAAAGTCGCTTAAGAATCTATACTTTAACCAATTAGACTCTAACGCTCACTTTGCGCTTAATGGTTCTCCTAAGTCGCTCGAGTACCCTCGGCTCCACCATTTTTAATAAATTAATCATTAAGAGTTTTAAGGCGATTCTTTTGCGAGTACCTTATCAACTTCCTAATCCACTTTACATAAATGTTTCATACTCCAATTAGTCATTTAAGGTCCTTAACCAATGTTTTAAAGTAAGGCGAGGGGTAATGGTTCGTTCGTGAAATGCCGTTACTTAAAACGGTCGTTTCTCCTAAACCGTACATCGGATTCAAACGAACCACATATCAAAACGAAGCTCGTAACATGAACTATCTAATAATGGCAATGGTCAAAAACAAACAGTGAGTTCACAGGTCCTGATGTTAAGAACAAAAGCAGTCTAACGTAAATCGGGCATTACGACGGCTGTGTTTACGCGATTACCTAATTTTATCCTACTCCAAATCAACCACAATTCAACCACAATTCAACCATAAAACCAAACTCCATCCATACAATACTACAACAGCCCCAACAACTCAATATTTCCAATTTATACTACTTCTCAATCATGAACTAAGAGGTTACTTAAGTTCATTAACTAATCATCAAGATTTACAACTCCAAAACATCACAAAACCAATCAATCTCTAAATACACAATAACCAAGCCTATCATGAACTATACTACTCATAATAAGCTCTTAAAATTCAATAACAAAGCCACGTTAAAAGATTATACCTTCCTTGTGAGTAGGAGTCACTAATGAGCTTGGAACAACCTTGGAAAATCCTTACTAATGCTTTATCTAAAAAAAACACAAGATCAAAATTTCAAGTTCTTGAAAAACACTATTCACCCTCTTCTTCCATGAATTTTAGGAAGAGATTGTGAAGGAATTTGAAGCTTAAACTTATAGGACATCTATATCTATGTACAAGGAACCTTAGATAATTACCTCACTAATTAACAAAGCTTGGAACTTGGATTTGGGTTTTTCTTTCCTTGAAAAATGAAAGGGGCCGAGAGCTTCTTGCTTGAAATGGGAAGTCAACTTTGTGTTTTTGTGTTTGTGATTTGTTTTGTTGGTTGTTTTTGCCTTTTGTTTTAATTAATTACCTTTTAACCATGGTGAATTTTGTGTGGTTTATAATCAACCAACCTTCCTTCCTTTTTGGTCATGCTTATGTCACTTTCCTATGTCATCTTCCCACACTTGTCCTCTTCTTATTGGTGTGGTGACATCATCATCACTAACCTCTTTAATTAGATCCTAATTACTTGGCTAATGTCCGCTGATCTGTTATATGGTTCGCTTAACTTTCGTTCTCGTTTATCGTTTGGAGGGATCATACACGGGATCTTATTACTTGGGTCTCCTTAACCTTTCGCAATACATTATATTCCTTTTATGATCCTCTCTTATAATCCTTGAATTTAAATCATTTATATCCTGTTACCTTATACTCAATTCTTTCGGTATCTGGTGGATTTTCGGGAAAAATTAAAGTGTTCGAATTTGGATTTTGACGATCTTTACATACACTTATATACCATACAAAGTACTAATAAGATCTCAGAATAACAATAAAAGAACCCCTACATAGTGTGGCATGAAAAGTTTTCTTAATCAGCAAAAACACTATTCATGAGGGTTACAAAAAGTTCAAAATTTTGGGTTATTACAGTCTCCCCTCCTTAAAAGGATTCCATCCCGGAATCAAATAGAAAAAAAATGGAGGTACTTTTCTAGCATTGCGCTCTCTAGTTCCCAAGTTGATTCTTCCACATTATGATTCTGCCACAGCACTCTGACTAGCTTGATCACTTTGTTCCGAAGCACCTGCTCCTTCTTATCCATAATCTTTACTGGTCTCTCCACGTAAGTCAGATCTGGTTGCATATCCACCTGCTCGTACTCCACTATGTGTCTGGCATCCCGATGATACTTCCTTAGCATTGACACATGGAACACATTATGAACTTGTTGTAGGTTCGGGGGTAAGGCTAGCTCGTAAGCCAACTTCCCAATCCGTCTTAGTATCTCAAAAGGTCGAATGTATCTTGGGCTTAATTTCCCTTTCTTTCCGAACCTCATTAACCCCTTCCAAGGGGATACTTTTAGTAGTACTAAGTCCCCTACTTCATACTCCTTGTCCTTTCGGGCTAGGTCTGCATATTTCTTCTGTCTGTCTTGGGCTGCTACCAGCCGTCCTCTGATGAGATCCACTATGTCTTTGGTCCTTTGGACCATTTCGGGTCCGAGCATCTTCCGCTCTCCTACTTCATCCCAATATAAGGGAGATCGACACCTTCTTCCATACAGGGCCTCATAAGGCGGCATTCCGATGCTAGCATGAAAGCTATTGTTATAAGAAAACTCGATCAATGGCAAGTGATCATCCCAACTTCCTTTAAAGTCTATTGCACGGACTCTCAACATATCCTCTAGTGTGTGGATGGTCCTTTCACTCTGCCCATCCGTTTGGGGATGGTAAGCGGTACTCATATTTAACTTGGTCCCCACACATTCTTGAAAACTCCTCCAAAATCTGGAGTTGAACCTGGGGTCTCGGTCTGAGACAATGGACGCTGGGACTCCATGTCGCGTCACTATTTCCTTAAGGTAAATGTCCACCAGTCTATCGACTGTGTATCTCTCATTAATAGGAATGAAATGAGCTGACTTTGTCAGTCGGTCTATAATCACCCATATGGCATCATGGTTGGCTTTCGTCCTTGGTAAGCCGAAAACAAAATCCATGGCTATCTGTTCCCATTTCCATTAGGGAATCTCCAGGGGTCGTAAAAGTCCACTGGGTCTCTGGTGCTCTACCTTTACTCTTTGGCAAGTCAAACATTTGCTTACCCATTCTACTACGTCCCTCTTCATGTTGGGCCACCAGTAATACTCCTTCAAATCCCTATACATCTTGGTGCTTCCCGGGTGAATGGAATACCTTGAACTATGGCTTTCATCCAAAATCTCGTCTTTAAGCTCTTGAACGTTCGGAACCCAAATCCGGTAGGAGTACCTCATTATCCCTTTATCATCTCTCTCACTATGGATCTCTTCTCCAGTCATTGACTCTCTGCCTTCATTCATTACTTTCTCTTGGCACAATCTAATCTTTTCCAATAACTCTGGCTGCATTGAGATCTCAAACAACTTTTTCAGTTCTGGTTCCGGTTACCTTTACTTCTATTTCCATTCTCTCGAAATCCTTTATCAATTCTTCCGAAGTCATTATCATTCTGATTCTTTCCTTCCTACTAAGGGCATCAGCCACCACATTGGCTTTCCCCGGATGATAGAGAATCTCACAATCATAGTCCTTGATTAGCTCTAACCATCTCCTCTGGCGCATGTTGAGCTCTTTCTGCGTAAATATGTACTTGAGGCTCTTATGGTCTGTGAAAATCTCGCACATCTCTCCATACAAGTAGTGCCTCCAAATCTTTAAGGCAAAAACTATTGCCGCGAGCTCAAGGTCATGAGTAGGATATCTAATCTCGTATTCCTTCAGTTGTCTCGATGCATACGCAATCACCTTACCGTGCTGCATAAGCATACACCCTAATCCTTTGTGCGACGAGTATATCACAAAATCTCCTTTTCTGTCTGGCAATGCCAACACCGGGGCCATTATCAACCTTTTCTTTAATTCTTGAAAACTGTTCTCGCATTTTTCCGTCCATTCAAACTTCTCTGTCTTACGAGTAAGTCGTGTCAAAGGGGCTGCGATCTTCGCAAAATCCTGTACAAATCTACAATAGTAGCCGGCCAATCCTATGAAACTCCTTACCCCTGTGGGTGTGGTTGGCCTTTCCCAATTTGAGACCGCCTCTATCTTGGAGGGGTCGACCAATACTCCTTCTTTATTGATCATATGTCCTAAAAACTGTACTTCATTCCGCCAGAATTCACACTTCGAGAATTTGGCAAATAACTGTTCCTCTCTGAGTATTCCTAGAGCTATCCTCAAATACTATGCATGTTCTGCCTCAGTCCTTGAGTAGATTAAAATATCATCGATAAAAACTATCACACACTTGTCCAAGTACTTCCTTAAATACTATGTTCATTAAATCCATGAAAGTCGCTGGGGCGTTGGTTAATCCAAAGGACATTACCAAGAACTCATAGTGCACATACCTGGTACGGAACACGGTCTTGGGAATATCTTCGGGTTTAATCTTTAGTTGGTGATATCCAGTTCTCAGGTCAATCTTGGAAAAATAAACAGCATCCTTTAGCTGGTCGAACAGATCATCTATTCTAGGTAACGGGTACCTGTTCTTTATGGTTAGCTTGTTCAACTCTCGGTAGTCGATGCACAGCCTCATGCTCCCATCTTTCTTCTTAACAAATAACACTGGTGCTCCCCACGAAGACACACTGGGTCTTATCATACCCTTATCCAAAAGTTCCTGTAATTGGGTAGCTAATTCTTTCATTTCTAATGGGGCTAACCGGGAAGGTGCCTTTGAAACTGGCGCCGTCCTTGGGGCCAACTCAATAGCAAATTCAATCACTCTATCGGGTGGTAGTCCCGAAAGGTCTTGTGGGAATACATCTTCAAATTTGTTGACTATCGGAATATCTTGCAAGTTGGGCACCTCTTTCTAGGTGTCCACCACATAGGCTAGGTAAGCGTCGTTTCCTTTTCGTAGCATCTTATTGGCCTGGGCCATGGTCAAAAATTTATGCGTCTGCCTCTTTCCTCTAAATATGACTTCTTTCTTCCCTGGGATATTCAACTTAACTTTCTTCCCCTTACAGTCTATCTGAGCATCATTGCTAGATAGCCAGTCCATTCCCAAAATTACATCAAACTCCCCTAATTTAAAAGGAATCAGATCAACACTAAAAGATTGTTCCTCTATGCCTATTTCACAGGCGGGGTGAATCTGGTTAACAGGAATAATTTCATGATTGGCTATTTGTACTTGTAAGGGTTCTATCAAGGGTTCAGTCTTAAGTCTTAATTTACGCGCAAAGTCCCTTGATATAAAAGATTTAGTTGCTCCAGAATAAAATAACACATTTGCACTGATTAAATTTAGAGAAAGGGTACCTGCTATCACATATGAGTCTTTCATAGCATCTTGGACTGTCATGTTGAAAGTCCTCGCAGTAGGTGGCTTATTGGAGGCAGCCCTGCTGGCTCCTGAAGCTGCTGGTTTGTTCATTGGGCATTCCCTCTTCCAATGACCCGGGCGTCCATACTGATGACAAGTGGTGGTTGGAATGACAGCAGGGGTTGATGAAGGCCACTTAGTTGAATAGTGACCCTCTCGACCGCACTTAAAGCAGGTTAGTGGCTTTCCTTTACACTCCCCAGTATGCATCCTTCCACAAGTGTTACAGGCTGGCAATGGGGGTCGAGACTGGTTGGAATAGGACATTCTTGACTTCTGGCCGCTCTGGCTCACATTCACACTCATTGGCCGCTTAAACCCAGTGTTCTTTCCCGGTAGGGGCACTGCTCCTCTATTAACTCTAGTTGGGAAGCTCCCTCCTGTGGAACCTCCACCCATGCTCATACTTTTCCTCTTTATTCCCTTCTTCTCTCTTTCCTTCTGCATCTGTTCACTTCCGGCTTCTACAATTGTTGCCTTTTGCACCAGAGTGGCATAATCCGTAAGCTCAAGGATTGCCACCCTATTCTGAATCCACGGTTTCAGTCCCTGCTGAAACCTCCTAGTTTTCTTTTCCTCGGTGCTCACAAACTCCGGCACAAACCTTGATAACTCGGTAAATTTTGCTTCGTACTCTGCTATAGATAAGTTATTCTGCTTTAGCTCCAAGAACTTGAGCTCCATCTGGTTCTCCATAAACCTCGGGAAATACTTTCCCAAAAACAACTGACCGAACCTCTCATAGGTTATAATAGCATCTGTCTCCATGTTTTTCTTGGCCTCCCACCTGTAGTTGGCCTCTCCTTTCAGAAGGTAGGTGGCAAATACAGTCTTCTGTGCCTCATCGGTACTCAGAATCTCAAAGGATTTCTCCATTTCCTTTAGCCATGCCCTTGCCTCAATTGGGTCGGCTGATCCGTGGAACTCAGGGGGCTTAAGGGACTTGAAAGCCCTAAAAGAGTTTGCCACGGTATTGTTATTTCCTTGAGGGGGTGGGTTGGGTTGACGTTCCAAGTTCTGCCTTAGTAGTTGCATGAACTATACCATGGGATCCATGCCTGGGTTTGGTACTGGTTGCTCAACCTCAGTTTCTCCTTCTTCAGCCTCTATCTTAAATCCTTCAACATCGTATGCTTGCTCCTCCTCTTCATACAGGGAGTCATCCTGTTCAACATAATCCTCATCTTCCTCTTCACTGTGTTCTTGGTTCTTACAGTCCTGGTTATGGCTTCCCTGGTCCTCATATCCACGGTTCGCCCTAGTTCCAATCTTTCTTGGCGGCATGATACTGATAAAAAACTTTTTGGGAAAAATTCAACATTATATCACAATCATACACAAAATTGTGCCTTGCACAGTTCTATAATGGGGAGAATGTATCTCGCAATTCTATTATATTATGACAGTTCTAAAAGAAGTGCAGTAATAATAATGATAAAAACAGTGATCTCGTCACTAAGGAACTGAACTGAAAGGAAACAAATATATACATAATGTGAGAGATACATAGTTTGATTTGGTCAAAAGTACAACAGTGCTACAGCCATCTGCCCAAAAGTGATACACAAGAGTCTATCTATCTAGTCAGAGAAAGGGATGCTATATACAAGTCAACTATCCCGGAAAATTGGCTCTTACTATGGCCTCGACTAAGTAGACGACTAGACTTTCCCATCACCGGTTCTGAATCACACACCGGAGCGGGTCAGCTCCCATACTCTTTCCATCGCACGACGGAATATATAGTCGGCCTGCCGCCTGGAGATCCTACCATGCCTGTCCCCCTGGA
Organism: Apium graveolens; assembly: GCF_009905375.1. Classification (NCBI taxonomy): domain Eukaryota; kingdom Viridiplantae; phylum Streptophyta; class Magnoliopsida; order Apiales; family Apiaceae; genus Apium; species Apium graveolens. The sequence continues at coordinate 81,767,029 of NC_133654.1, read as the reverse complement.
GCGATCGGAGTCTCACACGGGCCGTGAGCTCTATCCCCGCCCTCTCCGCATCCAACTCCCTCCTGACCTCATCCAGCCGGGCCTCCGCAACTGCCACTCTAGTCCTCAGTACATCCTGAACATAGCCGTAAGCTAACAAAGACTGCCTATGGGCAGGGTCGAGAGGTGGTGAATCTGGAGCCGCTGGAGGTGCCTCCTTGGTCTTCCTAGGCTCGGGAGTATGGGTCTCTGAGCTGTCATCATAGGGTCTCCAAGATAGTGGTGGAGGGGTAGGAGCTCTGACCATCGGGAGTGAGGATAAAGGGGTACCAGTGTACTCTACCATAGCTCCGACATGCTCCTCAGCTACTAGGACCTCATCCGGGTCCTCCTCATCTGAAATCGCCACAACCTCCGTCTCTGACTCCTCTGAGGGGTCCTCCTCCTCCTCCATCTCAGGCTCCTCCTGATCCTCGGCATCTAGCAGTGCCTCATCATGCTCACGCTCGAACATCTCTGGGTCCTCTATCTCACGTGCCTACACATTAAACGAGCTAAGTTACTATCATGATACTTATAAGGGTTCCCGTAAGGGTTTTAACTATCAGTGCTACTTTAAGGAGTCCGACTATGAACTTGGCAAGAGTTCTTATTATCTTTGTGAGTTTATTATTATATCGCCGCATCATCTCTGAGGTTTATAACGCTTGGGTCTGATACCATTTCTGTAACACCCCCAGATCCGGGGTCGGGGATCCGGGTCGTCACGGTCTTTCTTTCCACAATATCACTTAACATAATTAATAATAAATAAACTCATGTTATGACCCCACACTAACACACACCACAACCCGTTATAGTCTCAGAGATGAAACTGAAATAAGTACAAGTCCTTGAATCCACAATTTAAAAGTTATTACAACCCAAAATGATTACTTGATAAGTTTACAGTTAATTGCCATTATCTGCCACAAGTTATAATTATACATAATTGGTTCCTAAAAGTAGAATGCCTGATCTACCAATAGATCTACCTCTGCAGATATAGCAGCTACAACATCAACGGGAAGACGCGGGACGCTTCCCACGCGCTTGCGCTGGGTCTGCTTGAGTCTGGCCATCTTTCCTAACTGTTGTTGTGTGATGAAGAAATGAAGCAAGAGTGAGCATTACAGCTCGCAAGATAATATATAGTGTAAACAATAATGCAACTATCTAAATGGATAACTTACTGGAAACCTTTATCAAGTGTAAGGTAATTACTTACTGGAAATAAGCTTAAAGGAAGATGAAGTTACCAATTACTTCATTATACTTATACCATTTTATAAAACTACTTGAACTACCACTGTTCAAAGTATTATAGGTTTCAAAAGGTCATCCCATAGATGAGACCACAAGTTAAGACTTGAATAGATTCAATCTTTGAAATATTATTGAATGAAATGAAGTTACGAGATACTTTATTTAGTCCCGATATATATATATCCACATATATATCTCTTATACATTTCCTTGAAACCTCTGTTATGTAAAGTATGAACAGAGTTTATAACATCCAATGAATTTTGGAAAGGAAAAGAATTTTGGCATAAACCCGATATCTTGCTGATCAGGCAAAGATACCAATAAGTAACCTTTTCTACTAGTAGATGGACGAATTCCCCACTGGTCATCACCCTGGCCGCAATAGGACCTTATGCTGGACTGCCACTCAGCCACTTACGCATTTGATGGACTCCCACTGAGCCACTTACACTTTCATGGACGCCCACTGAGCCCATGTTGCTTATGCCGACTCAATAGATGGACTTATTTCCCGAATGTTGGGTAAGTAATCAATTCATTTACCAAAACAGCAACCTTGCTGCGAATATAAAATACACCACAGAGCCGGATCCCTCAGGTTTTGAGCGAGTATTTAAATCCCCCTTGAAAGGAAGATCTTAAATATTAAAAATGAGTTTTGGGATCCGCTCTAACTTTTAAAATCATTTTGAAGACTCGAAAACATTTTTTTTTAGAATGTTTGGAGTAATGCTGATTTAATGACATAAATCAGTCCCGATATATTAGAAAATATCTGAATATTATTATTTAAATAATATTCCCATAAGGATAATCTCTATTTAAATAATTTGAAGTAGAAGTTTTTAAAACTCATACTTGAAATGAATATTAAATTACCAAAGATATACTTATACGAAAGTACTATCTTTATTTGAATAATCGAAAATAAGTTTGATTATCGACACATTATTCTTTAATAAAATAAAGAATATTATTTAGTAAATAATCGGAGTCATAAGTCCTCGAATGAATATTCAAAATAATATTCATTAAATGAAATAAACCGAGTCATAAGTCCTCGAATGAATATTCAAAGTAATATTCATTAAATAAAATAAAGTTATCGAATAAACCTTATTCGATTAATAGTTTTGAAAACTATATCTATATATATATATAAATATATATAATATACTCGGGAACATCGACTCCTGAATTTAGAAAATGTTCACCTTTGGGTCCCCTATACTAAGGGTATACGCAACTACTGTTTATCTCTAGCATAGGTATTATGCAACTATAAGCATTGGATCACCAAATACATATCAAGATTATGAAACAGACATGCATATAAACCATATCAGCATACTCCAATATATCACAAGATTTGCTAATTAACCATCATGCATCTATCACAAGATAATGCATATACATATATACATCACAACAACAGTATAACGGGTAGAAAACTTGCCTGAGCGACTGGGGGTGGTAAAAGTCCTGGGATGAGTCTGGTAACCTATAAACCACATATAAGTTGGAATTAAACCAAAGTCGCTTAAGAATCTATATTTTAACCAATTAGACTCTAACGCTCGCTTTGCGCTTAATGATTTTCTTAAGTCGCTCCAGTACCCTCGACTCCACCATTTTTAATAAATTAACCATTAAGCGTTTTAAGGCGATTTTTTCGCGAGTACCTTACCAACTGCCTAATCCACTTTACATAAATGTTTAATACTCAATTAGTCATTTAAAGTCCTTAACCAATGTTTTAAAGTAAGGTGAGGGGTAATGGTTTGTTCGCGAAACGCGAAACACCGTTACTTAAAACGGTCGTTTCTCCTAAACCGTACATCGGATTCAAACGAACCGCATATCAAAACGAAGCTCGTAACATGAACTATCTAATCATGGCAATGGTCAAATCCTAACAGTAAGTTCACAGGTCCTGATGTTAAGAATAAAAGTAGTCTAAAGTAAATCGGGCATTACGACGGCTGTGTTTACGCGATTACCAAATTTTATCCTACTCCAAATCAACCACAATTCAACCACAATCCAACCATACAACCAAACTCCATCCATACAATACTACAACAGCCCCAACAACTCAATATTTCTAATTTATACTACTTCTCAATCATGAACTAAGAGCTTACTTAAGTTCATTAACTAATCATCAAGATTTACAACTCCAAAACATCACAAAACCAATCAATCTCTAAATACACAATAACCAAGCCTATCATGAACTATACTACTCATAATAAGCACTGAACATTCGACAACAAAGCTAGGTTAAGAGATTATACCTTCCTTGTGAGTAGGAGTAACTAATGAGCTTGGAACAACCTTGGAAAATGCTTACTAAAGCTTTATCTAAACAAAAACACAAGATCAAAATTTCAAGTTCTTGAAAAACACTATTCACCCTCTTCTTCCATAAATTTTTGGAAGAGATTGTGAAGGAATTTGAAGCTTAAACTTATAGGACATCTATATCTATGTACAAGGAACCTTAGATAATTACCTCACTAATTAACAAAGCTTGGAACTTGGATTTGGGTTTTTCTTTCCTTGAAAAATGAAAGGGGCCGAGAGCTTCTTGCTTGAAATGGGAAGTCAACTTTGTGTTTTTGTGTTTGTGATTTGTTTTGTTGGTTGTTTTTGCCTTTTGTTTTAATTAATTACCTTTTAACCATGGTGAATTTTGTGTGGTTTATAATCAACCAACCTTACTTCCTTTTTGGTCATGCTTATGTCACTTTCCTATGTCATCTTCCCACACTTGTCCTCTTCTTGTTGGTGTGGTGACATCATCATCACTAACCTCTTTGATTAGCTCCTAATTACTTGGCTAATGACCGTTGATCTGTTATACGGTTTGCTTAACTTTCGTTCTCGTTTATCATTTGGAGGGATCATACCCGGGATCTTATTACTTGGGTCTCCTTAACCTTTCTCAATACATTATATTCCTTTTATGATCATCTCTTATAATCCTTAAATTTATATCCTTTTTATCCTGTTACCTTATACTCAATTCTTTCGGTATTTGGTGGATTTTCGGGAAAAATCAAAGTGTTCGAATTTGAATTCTGACGATCTTTACATACACTTATATACCATACAGAGTACTAATAAGATCTCAGAATAACAATAAAAGAACCCCTACATAGTATGGCATGAAAAGTTTTCTTAATCAACAAAAACACTATTCATGAGGGTTACAAAAAGTTCAAAATTTTGGGGTTATTACAACATTGGTCCACATACATCTGTGTGTACCAATCCTAGCATATCTGCAGCCCTCTCTCCATGTCCACTAAATGGAGATTTGGTCATTTTACCCAATAAACAAGACTCGCATGTAGGATATGATTCAAAATCAAAGGGGTCAAGTAACCCTTCCTTATGCAATGTCTGCAGTCTATTTTCACTAATATGACCAAGTCCGCAGTGCCACAAGAAAGTGAGATTTTCATCATCCCTTTTTCTTTTATTAGTATGTTTAATTTGTAGTAAATTATGCTCTACGTCACATACATACAGACCATTGTTTAAAATACCACTTCCATAAAGAACGTTATCTCTAAGAATTGAACATTTATTATTATGAATAACAAACGAAAATCCAGCCAAGTCTAACATGGAATAGAAATAATATTCCTCACAATCGAGGGAACAAAATAACAATTATTTAGATCAATAGTCTTGCCCGTAGGCATATTTAAATGAAATGATCCTACAGCTTCAGCAGCAACTCTTGTTCCATTTCCCATCCGTAGAATCACCTCCTCTTCTTCAAGAGTCCTACTTCTCCTTAGTCCCTGCAACGAATTGCAAATATGAGAACCACAGGCGGTATCTAATACCCAAGTAGAAAATTGACTTAGTGACATATTAACTTCGATCATGAACATACCTGAATCAGAAGCGGTAGTCTCACTACCCTTCTTCTTCTTCAATTCTGCAAGGTAAACCTTGCAGTTCCTCTTCCAGTGCCCCATCTTGTTACCAAGAAAGCAAATAGCTTTGCTCTTGGGGTCTTCAGCTTTTGGTGGAACCGGCTTTTTCTCACCTACTTTCTTCTTCTTAGAAGGGTTCTTCTTCCTTTTCTTAGGATTGGAACCTTCACCAATTAGAAGAACAGGACTCTTCCTAGGGGAAATTTGATTCCACGGTCTTCAACATGTTGTGGAGTTCAGGCAGGCTGATATCCAGCTTATTCATGTGAAAGTTCACAACAAACTGCGAGAACGAACTCAGAAGTGATTGTAAGACCAAGTCTTGGCTCAGCTCCCCATCCATGGCAAAACCAAGTTGTCCAAGACGTTCAATCAAATTGATCATCTTAAGTACATGGTCATTCACAGATGATCCCTCAGACATCCTACAACCGAACAACTCCTTCGATATCTCATATCGAGTTGTCCTCCCCACCACATCATACAACTCTTGTAGATGCATTAGGATAGTGTGAGCATCCATATGCTCATGTTGCTTCTGTAGCTCAATGTTCATGGAAGCTAGCATGATGCATTGAGCAACATTTGCATCATCTATCCACTTATGATACACAACATGTTCATCATTATGTGCATCACTAGCAGGTTCAGTAGGCTTAGGTGAGTCAATCACGTATTCCAGCTCCTCAATCCTGAGAACAATTCTCAAGTTTCGAAGCCAGTCAGCATAATTAGGACCAGTCAATTTGTGAGCATCCAGTATGCTCCTTAGTGATAGTGCAGAAGACATAATGTATATTGTAAATCTATAAATGATAAACACATAACAACACTTAGCAAATATTCGATTTCATTTTAAAAAACACTATATGAATCGGGTCTTTATTCATAAGTGACTCCCACTAGTTTATCTAATTTATACAACCCCTAAGTGAAAATTAAGCATTCATAATGCTAGTGGGAATAAGGATCCTACATTCCATCACACAACCTCGGCTGTAGCACGAAACGTCATGTGATGTTCAATAGGCAGACAACTCTTGTCAATTACATCTTATGTTATTCCCTAATAAAACTTTAGCCTCTTGAATAATTGAGTCACGGTTGTAGCACGACAAACTCAATATTCTAAGTCAAGTCTAACCCAACATTTCGTACAATTGAATCAGTCTCCAACGGCCCACGGCTCTAGCACGTAACGACCATTTGATTCTAATTCAATGTATATATCTTTATGTAATAGACAAGTATTTCTTATTTTAAAATCAAAGCCCTCGGCTGTAGCACGAAACGACAATGATTTAAAAATAAGAACTACTTTCTACCATGTTGGAAGGCTTTGACCGACACAAGCCCGTTGTGTTATTGGCCAATTACTACTTGATATTATTTAATTTTAGAGGGATTATATTATGTTACAATCATAATCATATTATAAAGAGATTCTTCCTTTTAAATTAAATATTTCAAATCAATAATCGATAATCAGATGATTCCCAGATCGGGGGGAGCATTGTCAAGAGGCGTCACTTAATACCCCTTTCTTACAGATAGAAATCTGCTTTTGACAGAATCATCCTTTCTCTCAATATTGAAAATTCATATTTAATTACGTGTTTCATAAACACAAGAATCTCATGATTGTATTCATAATATTATTGTTAAGGCAAGAAACGATTCCTATTCTAGATTTTCTAGAGCACGCCTTATATTAATTTAAGTTCACCTAAATCTATCATCGCATGGTAAATATAGGCATATATCTCATATATAAAATTAAATAAACAAGTAAATGTAAAGTGCATTAAAGTCAATGTTTTTGGTTATGGCCCCATCCTATATGATCTTTATCAAGCTCATGATAAAGATCAAGGTCAATCTAATATGGTGATGGAAATAAATACAACTACTTATTACATAAGTCTTCTTCTTTGTTTAGACTTCTTGTATGCCTCGTCTTCTTCTTTGTATCACCTCCATTGGATAGCCTTCTTGAGTCTTCAATTACATTACATAGATTGAAAGTAAAACTAATCTAATGAACTTACAAGAATAACTCGAGTTACATTCGAGATTTATGATTACAAAGATTGACGACATGAAAGTCGTATTTAAAACCAAAACCAAAACCATTACACTAAGGTCGAAAGGCCATAACCATTCACCATGCTCATACAACACATAAAAGCATGTTAAAACACATAATCTGATCTTAACATATCATATTATCCATGATCTAATCATAAAAAAAATATGACAAAAATCAGAAAAATCAGAATCAAATCAGAAAAACAAGAATCACTGTTTACGGGCAGTAAACTACGTCAAACGCTTTACAGACGAGTCACTGATAGCAAAAGCTATCAGTTTTGTTCAGACGCTCGTTTACCTATGGAATAGGGTATTCGTTTGCGTAAATCGGACACCAGACCCAGATTTCAGCAAATCTGCAGCAGCCAATTCAGAATCCGTATCTAATATGATTCTCATAATTAGAACAAACATAAATCATGTATATATCAGTATATATACAGATTACATAATCATCTTATGATTATACAACTCACATTAATATCATATATTCAAAATCATACATATATAAGCATATTATATCAACATCAAATCATGGCGAATCACGTACATGCTCATATATCGAAAACAGTTAAACACATAAACGAATTAAAAAACTTTTTGCAAGTAGCTCTGATGCCATTGAAGGGTTTTTAGCACATAAACGTAACAAAATTGTAAATTTAAATCTTAAAAAAAACCGAAACCCTCCGCAGGATCCATGCGAAAATAATATTTAATTCGTAGTTCAGTATGTTTACCTTAAGAAGCTTTACGTTAATGGAAAGATGGAGGTCTTTAATAGCGATCCAAGAACGATGAACGGAAATCCCTAGCAGCTGCTCCTCAAGTGTGAAGCACTCCACCGGTATCCACCATGAGTACAATGTGATGGAGGAGGAAGAGGTTGAGAGAATTAGTTGCCTCCCTCTTGTTCTACTTTAGAATTAGGGTTAATTATTTTGGTTGAGGCAAATAGGGTTTATAATAGTATATTTATAGGCAAAATTTTCAGCTGAAAATTTTCCATAAAATATTATCATTATTAACCCTTTAATTGATTATTCTTATTAACCAATTAACTAATAATTAAAACACCTTTTAATCATTAATCCCTTTTCTAAACACTTTAGAAAAATAATTCTCTCACTTGATTTAAATTCTTAATTAATAATATTAAGAATTAATTTAATCTCATTTAATCAATTATTAAATCTGCTAATTAATTATTTATTTCACAAATAAATAATTACCAGCCATTATAAATTAATTCCTCCACCATTAAATCATTCTCTTTTATGGTGTGACCCTGTAGGTTCAATATTAAGCCGGTAGTAGAAATAAATAATAATAAAACTATTTTATCATTATTTATATAAATTCTCTAATTCATTAAATATGATTAATTAATAAATTAATCATATTTATTTTACATCGTGAGGGATACTTCTCAGCATATCGCGACTATCCGGATAATACGAATTCACTACTTAGAATACCAAGAACCTATTCAGTGAGTAGTTATCGTACAATCAATTCCTTCTACCCTGCAATGTCACGATTAAATACAAGGCATGGAACTTATGTCAAGCCTATCTTATCTAATCATTTGCTTTCCCATTCACTATGCTCAGTTATATTTAATGTAAATTAGAAACTCCTTTCTAATTTCATTCACTCTGGCCAGAGATTCCTGAACTAGTATAAGTGGATCAGCATTGAACATTCTCTTCCTTCACTAGAAGAAGTAGATCCTTTATTGATCATACAATATCTTCGTGTACAAATTCCTATACCCAGTAGAGCCCTTATAATTGTCCCTGGAGACTAAGAACTAAACCAAAGCATAGTTCAGTGTACACAAGATGACTATGATGACCTCAAGTCTAAGGATACTTGTACAACTATCACTATGTGAACAACTGCTGACACGTGAGTGAACTCCATCAGTTGTTCAGCTGTGTGAGTCATGTTTAGTGAACTTATTCTATAATAAGCACCTACATACTAGCTATAGTATCACCACACAAATGTCTATGAGAACAGACATCCTTCATAATGAAGCAAGCATATTATATACCGATCTTTGCGGATTACTAATTACCAGTTAGTAATCCTACGACCAGGAAATATTTAAGTTCAGAGTTATCATCTTTTAGGTCTCATTATTATGATCTCATCATAATCCATAAAAAGCTTTACTCTAAACTATGTTATATCTTATTTAAACACTTAAATAGATAAAGCCCGCAATAAAACCAAAACAAGTCTTTTATTAATATCAATGAAATCAAAACAGATTACATAAAAGTTATTCCTAAATCATCATACATGATTGGACTTAGGACATCTTTTTCAATCTCCCACTTGTACTAAAGCCAATCACTCTGTTTTCTAATACCCATCTTGTCTTTATGACGATCAAAGTGACTTTGAGAAAGTGGCTTTGTGAGTGGGTCTGTTACGTTGTTATGTGTGTCAACTCTCTTAACGTTTCCTCTTTCAATACAATACAAGAAATGTTACCGCACTCCCACAAACCCTTTTGTAGACACATGGTTAATCTATGTTTTTGATAAAACCAAACTCTTTGATTGTCTCATCAAAACAGATGTTCCATCTACGAGAAGCTTGCTTTAAACCATATATAGTTTGCAGCCGCTTACACACTAGGTGTTCATTTCCCTTGGAAAGAAAACCCTCTGGCTGTGTCATATACACTTCCTCTTCAAGTTTCCAATTGAGGAAGGCCGTTTTCACGTCCATTTTCCAGATCTCATAGTCGTAGTAAGCAGCAATCGTAAGCAAAATCCGAATTGATTTTAACAGGGCTACAGGCAAAAAAGTTTCATCAAAGTCAATCCCTTTGTCTGAATCCTTTTGCCACGAGCCTGGCCTTATAGGTCTCCACCTGCCCATCTGCTCCAATCTTTCTTTTGTATACCCACTTGCACCCAATAGGCTTAACACCTTCAGGCGCCTCAACCAGAGTCCATAATTGGTTGGTATACATAGATTCTATTTCGGATTTCATGGCACTATGCCATTTCTCTGAGTCAACACTACTCATAGCCTCGTTATAGGTCACAGGGTCGTCATCATCAATGATTGACAACTCATTGTCATTCTCAATGACAAGGCCATAATACCTCTTAGGTTGGCGAGACACTCTCCCTGACCTACGAATGGGCTGTTCCACAGAAGGTTGTTCAGTCTGAACAGGTGTTTCCACTTGATCCATAGTAGTTTGTACTTCTTGAACTTCATCAAGTTCAATTTTGCTCCCACTGTTTCCTTCAAGGATAAATTGCTTTTCCAAGAAGGTAGCATGTCTGGAGACAAACATTCGATGATAGGTGTAAAAGTAATACCCTAAAGTCTCTTTAGGATATCCCACAAAATTACATTTTACAGATCGAGATTCCAGCTTATCTGGGTCAACTTTCTTGACATAAGCTGGACATCCCCAAACCTTGACGTGTTTAAGACTCGGTTTCCTTTCTTTCCATATCTCATATGGAGTTTGAGGAACAGATTCGGAAGGTGCCTTATTCAGTAAATATGATGAGGTTTCCAATGCATAACCCCATAGAAATACTGGAAGATTCGCATAGCTCATCATGGACCGAACCATGTCTAATAAAGTTCGATTTCTCCTTTCAGATACCCCATTCAACTATGGAGTATATGGAGGAGTCCACTGGGAGACTATACCATTTTCTTTGAGATAAGCTAGAAACTCTCCATTCAAGTATTCACCACCTCGATCTGATCGAAGAGTTATAATACTATGTTTGGTTTGTTTCTCCACTTCATACTTATATTCTTTGAACTTTTCAAAGGCTTCAGACTTGTGTTTCATCAAATACACATATCTGAATCTAGATCGATTATCTATGAAAGCAATGAAGTATGAAAATCTACCCATGGCTTGCGTAGACATTGGTCCACATACATCTGTGTGTACCAATCCTAGCATATCTGCAGCCCTCTCTCCATGTCCACTAAATGGAGATTTGGTCATTTTACCCTATAGACAAGACTCGCATGTAGGATATGATTCAAAATCAAAGGGGTCAAGTAACCATTCCTTATGCAATGTCCGCAGTCTATTTTCACAAATATGACCAAGTCCGCAGTGCCACAAGAAAGTGAGATTTTCATCATCCCTTTTTCTTTTATTAGTATGTTCAATTTGTAGTAAATTATGCTCTACGTCACATACATACAGACCATTGTTTAAAATACCACTTCCATAAAGAAAGTTATCTCTAAGAATTGAAAATTTGTTATTCTGAATAACAAACAAAAATCCAGCCAAGTCTAACATCGAATAGAAATAATATTCCTCACAATCGAGGGAACAAAATAACAATTATTTAGATCAATAGTCTTGCACGTAGGCATATGTAAATGAAATGATCCTACAGCTTCAGCAACAACTCTTGCTCCATTTCTCATCCGTAAAATCACCTCCTCTTCTTCAAGAGTCCTACTTCTCCTTAGTCCCTGCAACGAATTGCAAATATGAGAACCACAGGCGGTATCTAATACCCAAGTAGAAATTTGACTTAGTGACATATTAACTTCGATCATGAACATACCTGAATCAGAAGCGGTAGTCTCACTACCCTTCTTCTTCTTCAATTCTGCAAGGTAAACCTTGCAGTTCCTCTTCCAGTGCCCCACCTTGTTACCGTGAAAGCAAACAGCTTTGCTCTTAGGGTCTTCAGCTTTTGGTGGAACCGGCTTTTTCTCACCTACTTTCTTTTTCTTGGAAGGGTTCTTCTTCCTTTTCTTAGAATTGAAACCTTCACCAATTAGAAGAACATAACTCTTCTGTGGGGAAAATTCGATTCCGCGGTCTTCAACATGTTGTGGAGTTCAGGCAGGCTGACATCCAGCTTATTCAAGTGAAAGTTCACAACAAACTGCGAGAACGAACTCGGAAGTGATTGCAAGACCAAGCCTTGGCTCAGCTCCCCATCCATGGCAAAACCAATTTGTCCAAGACGTTCAATCAAATTGATCATCTTAAGTACATGGTCATTCACAGATGATCCCACAGACATCCTACAATCGAACAGTTCCTTCGATATCTCATATCGAGCTATCCTCCCTGCCACATCATACAACTCTTGTAGATGCATAAGAATAGTGTGAGCATCCATATGCTCATGTTGCTTCTGTAGCTCAATGTTCATGGAAGCTAGCATGATGCATTGAGCAACATTTGCATCATCTATCCACTTACGATACACAACATTTTCATCATTATATGCATCTCTAGTAGGTTCAGTAGGCTTAGGTCAGTCAAGCACATATTCCAGCTTCTCAACCCTGAGAACAATTCTCAAGTTTCGAAGCCAGTCAGCAAAATTAGGACCAGTCAACTTGTGAGCATCTAGTATACTCCGGAGTGATAGTGCAGAAGACATAATGAATGTAGTAAAACTTCAAATGATGAACACATAACAACACTTAGCAAATATTTAATTTCATTTCAAGATACTATATGAGTCAGGTCTTTATTCATAAGTGGCTCCCACTAGTTTATCTAATTTATACAACCCCTAAGTGAAAATTAAGCATTCATAATGCTAGTGGGAATAAGGATCCTACATTCCATCACACAACCTCGGCTGTAGCACGAAACTTCATGTGATGTTCAATAGGCAGACAACTGTTGTCAATTACATCTTATGTTATTCCCTAATAAAACTTTAACCTCTTGAGTAATTGAGTCACGGCTGTAGCACGACAAACTCAATATTCTAAGTCAAGTCTAACCCAACATTTCGTACAATTGAATCAGTCTCCAACGGCCCATGGCTGTAGCACGTAACAACCTTTAGATTCTAATTCAATGTATACATCTTTATGTAATAGACAAGTATTTCTTATTTTGAAATCAAAGCCCTCGGCTGTAGCACGAAACGACAATGATTTAAAAATAAGAACTACTTTCTACCATGTTGGAAGGCTTTGACCGACACAAGCCCGTTGTGTCATTGGCCAATTACTACTTGATATTATTTAATTTTAGAGGGATTATATTATGTTACAATCATAATCATATTATAAAGAGATTCTTCCTTTTAAATTAAATATTTCAAATCAATAATCGATAATCAGATGATTCCCAGATCGGGGGGAGCATTGTCAAGAGGCGTCACTTAATACCCCTTTCTTACAGATAGAAATCTGCTTTTGACAGAATCATCCTTTCTCTCAATATTGAAAATTCATATTTAATTACGTGTTTCATAAACACAAGAATCTCATGATTGTATTCATAATATTATTGTTAAGGCAAGAAACGATTCCTATTCTAGATTTTCTAGAGCACGCCTTATATTAATTTAAGTTCACCTAAATCTATCATCGCATGGTAAATATAGGCATATATCTCATATATAAAATTAAATAAACAAGTAAATGTAAAGTGCATTAAAGTCAATGTTTTTGGTTATGGCCCCATCCTATGTGATCTTTATCAAGCTCATGATAAAGATCAAGGTCAATCTAATATGGTGATGGAAATAAATACAACTACTTATTACATAAGTATTCTTCTTTGTTTAGACTTCTGGTATGCCTCGTCTTCTTCTTTGTATCACCTCCATTGGATAGCCTTCTTGAGTCTTCAATTACATTACATAGATTGAAAGTAAAACTAATCTAATGAACTTACAAGAATAACTCGAGTTACATTCGAGATTTATGATTACAAAGATTGACGACATGAAAGTCGTATTTAAAACCAATACCAAAACCAAAACCATTACACTAAGGTCGAAAGGCCATAACCATCCACCATGCTCATACAACACATAAAAGCATGTTAAAACACATAGTCTGATCTTAACATATCATATTATCCATGATCTAATCATAAAAAAAATATGACAAAAATCAGAAAAATCAGAATCAAATCAGAAAAACAAGAATCACTGTTTACGGGCAGTAAACAACGTCAAACGCTTTACAGATGAGTCATTGATAGCAAAAGCTATCAGTTTTGTTCAGATGCTCGTTTACCTATGGAATAGGGTATTCGTTTGCGTAAATCGGACACCAGACCCAGATTTCAGCAAATCTGCAGCAGTCAATTCAGAATCCGTATCTAATATGATTCTCATAATTAGAACAAACATAAATCATGTATATATCAGTATATATAGATTACATAATCATCTTATGATTATACAACTCACATGAATATCATATATTCAAAACCATACATATATAAGCATATTATATCAACATCAAATCATGGCGAATCACGTATATTCTCATATATCGAAAACAGTTAAACACATAAACGAATTAAAAACTTTTTGCAAGTAGCTCTGATGCCATTAAAGGGTTTTTAGCACACAAACGCAACGAAAACGTAAATTTAAATCTTAAAAAAAACAGAAACCCTCCGCAGGATCCATGCGAAAATAATATTTAATTCGTAGTTCAGTATGTTTACCTTAAGAAGCTTTACGTTAATGGAAATATGGAGGTCTTTAATAGCGATCCAAGAACGATGAACGGAAATCCCTAGCAGCTGCTCCTCAAGTGTGAAGCACTCCACCGGTATCCACCATGAGTACAATGTGATGGAGGAGGAAGAGGTTGAGAGAATTAGTTGCCTCCCTCTTGTTCTACTTTAAAATTAGGGTTAATTATTTGGGTTGAGGCAAATAGGGTTTATAATAGTATATTTATAGGCAAAATTTTCAGCTGAAAATTTTCCATAAAATATTATTATTATTAACCCTTTAATTGATTATTCTTATTAACCAATTAACTAATAATTAAAACACCTTTTAATCATTAATCCCTTTTCTAAACACTTTAGAAAAATAATTCTCTCACTTGATTTAATTTCCAAAATTAAATTCTTAATTAATAATATTAAGAATTAATTTAATCTCATTTAATCAATTATTAAATCTGCTAATTAATTATTTATTTCACAAATAAATAATTACCAATCATTATAAATTAATTCCTCCACCATTAAATCATTCTCTTTTATGGTGTGACCCTGTAGGTTCAATATTAAGCCGGTAGTAGAAATAAATAATAATAAAACTATTTTATCATTATTTATATAAATTCTCTAATTCATTTAATATGATTAATTAATAAATTAATCATATTTATTTTACATCGTGAGGGATACTTCTTAGCATATCGCGACTATCCGGATAATACGAATTCACTGATTAGAATACCAAGAACCTATTCAGTGAGTAGTTATCGTACAATCAATCCCTTCTACCCTGCAATGTCACGATTAAATATAAGGCATGGTACTTGTGTCAAGCCTATCTTATCTAATCATTTGCTTTCCCATTCACTATGCTCAGTTCTATTTAATGTAAATTAGAAACTCCTTTCTAATTTCATTCACTCTCGCCAGAGATTCTTGAACTAGCATAAGTGGATCAGTATTGAACATTCTCTTCCTTCACTAGAAGAAGTAGATCCTTTATTGATCATACAATATCTTCGTGTACAAATTCCTATACCCAGTAGAGCCCTTATAATTGTCCCAGGAGACGAAGAACTAAACCAAAGCATAGTTCAGTGTACACAAGATGACTATGATGACCTCAAGTCTAAGGATACTTGTACAACTATCACTATGTGAACAACTGCTGACACGTGAGTGAACTCCATCAGTTGTTCAGCTGTGTGAGTCATGTTCAGTGAACTTATTCTATAATAAGCACCTACATACTAGCTATAGTATCACCACACAAATGTCTATGAGAACAGACATCCTTCAAAATGAAGTAAGCATAGTATGTACCGATCTTTGCGGATTACTAATTACCAGTTAGTAATCCTACAACCAGGAAATATTTAAGTTTAGAGTTATCATCTTTTAGGTCTCATTATTATGATCTCATCGTAATCCATATAAAGCTTTACTCTAAACTATGGTATATCTTATTTAAACACTTAAATAGATAAAGCCAGCAATAAAACCAAAACAAGTATTTTATTAATATCAATGAAATCAAACAGATTACATAAGAGTTATTCCTAAATCATCATACATGATTGGACTTAGGACACATCTCTTTCAGTTGTGGGTACTCGTTACAGTGTTACGCTCATTTTGAGATGATGTATATAGCCCTATATAATATATGAGTACATTCTCTTTTTTCTTATGCTCTCACTATGTAAAGACCAATTGATTTGTCCGGACTATAGAGATAGCATTGCTGATAGCATGTTCATGTATTGTACAGATGTATACAGTTTTGCTGCCGATTGCTGTATTCAACCTCTTCTATATCCAGAGAAGAAGTGTCTATGACCTGCACCATAGTATTTTAGGTGGGTACATATTGATTATATAATCTTAGCAGTTAAAGATAAACTGCTCTATCATCACCTAGTCAATATCTTACGGAAAATCTTGTACACTGATGATGAGCTAATGATAAATACTCATTATGTAGGCCTCTTATCCGCTATACTGATAACTGGTTTTATTACGGATTCTAGTAAGAACACAGTTGGTCTCCCTCGACCTGATTAGTTTATTGGAAATGCTTTATGAATGTGGTTTATTGATGACTGGACATTATTGTTGGTGTTTGACACTCATTGTGATTGTCTGTTTAGATTGTTCAATATATCTAAGATGAATACAATTTGGGAGCTCTAATTGCTGCTTGTTTGATGGTTGTTTTTTTAAATACAATTCTGCAAACACACCCCTTATATTTATCGGTAGACATTAAATCCTCTTTATGTTTTCTTCAGTTATATTGGAACCTAATTTCAAACTTTTCACTCTTTTAATTTTTCTGTATCAGGTTTTGCTATATGGCTAGAGGAGGATTCTGTTATACAGAGGATAACATATTTGAATTTGGTACAGGTATTAGTGATATTGTATTCTCAAATAATCAAATAATAAAATTTGTTCACACGGTAATAAGATTGTTTTATATCTCTATTTCTTTTTTTTATGAAATCATATTATCATCTAACATAAAAAATTTATTAATTGTAGTTTATATATCAAATGTTCTGGAGTAATGATTGATATTGTTTATTTTTATTACAGTCTAAATCATCGGCACCATTAGAACCAGACGTACACATTATCGGCCTGCAGGGTTGATTTGTTGCTCTTTGGTTTGATCATGCAGAAGTCAGACTCTTCTTTAGTCTGTCGGAATTGGGTTGATTGGCTAAATTGGATGGATTTGTCGAAATTTAAGAATAGGGTACTTAAAAATTAGTATAGTATAAGTTGGCTAATGGAATGTTTGTATTTTATTTGAAATGTATGTATAGTATGATATGAGTAATATTTTGGTATTAGACTTGTAATTTGGATGAATACCTTTATGTTTCTGTTTGGATGTTTTTTGTTGGGATGTTGTATTGTTTTGGTTCCCTATGGCTGTAAATAGTACCAGGATGCCATGCAATTTACAGAACATTAACATCACAATGGTACATGTAAACCGATGTAAAAAAATGTACAAAAGACATCATCTAAAATAATGTTAAACAAAAAAGAACTAAAAAACCCGTTGTGAAATAGTCATTTGACATCGGTTCTGAAAAGAAACACAATATATTTTAAGTCAAATAACATCGGTTAGAGATATTGGCTGATGTTAAACAAAAAGATTTAACATCGGTTTCATGAAGAAAACCCATGTCTTATCCATCATTTCAAATCGAGGGGCTAACTTAATCGATGTCTGATCAAACATTTCACATCGGGCAACTAATCTAACCGATGTCTGATCTAGCATTTCACATCGGTTTGTTCGAAAGAATTTTAATAAATAGCGTTTAGAGCTTGTAGATTTCATGTTTTAATGGATAAATACCTCATAATATACCCATATTCACCTAGAAATACTATAATATAAGCTGAAATTTGTTGCAAAGACATCACATTTAATCTTAAAACCGATGTATAGCACTGTAATAGACACCGGCTGTTAATCGATGTCAAAGGCTGATGACATTTAACATCACACGCGAAGACATCGGTTCAGATTTTTTTTAACATCGGTTCTGAACCGATGTCTGATCCCATATTTCTAGTAGTGTTCTTGCCCCCCAGTCCGGATTGCGTCGAGTTCGGCGAATCAGAACTAAAGTGGTTGTCTTTAGAAGGAATTGAGCTTTTCTTGCCCCCCAGTCCGGATTGCGTCGAGTTCGGCGAATCAGGACTAAAGTGGTTGGCTTTAGAAGGAGTTGAGCTTTTCTTGCCCCCTTGTCCGGATTGCGTCGAGTTCGGTGAATCAGGACTAAAGTGGTTGTCTTTAGAAGGAGTTGAGCTTTTCTTGTCCCCCAGTCCAGATTATGTCGAGTTCGGTGAATCAGGACTAAAATGGTTGTCTTTAGAAGGAGTTGAGGTTGAGCTTTTCTTTCCCTACCAGTCCGGATTGCATCGAGTTCGGCGAATCAGGACTAATATGGTTGGCTTTAGAAGGAGTTGAGCTTTTCTTGCCCCCCAGTCCGGATTGCGTCGAGTTCGGCGAATCAGGACTAAAGTGGTTTTCTTTAGAAGGAGTTGAGCTTTTCATGCCCCCAGTCCGGATGGCGTCGAGTTCGGAGAATCGGGGTTAAAGTGGTTGTCTTTAGAAGGAGTTGAGATTTTCTTTCCCCCCATTCCGGATTGCATCGAGTTCGGCAAATCAGGACTAAAGTGGTTGTCTTTAGAGGGAGTTGAGCTTTTCTTGCCCTCAGTCTGGATTGCGTTGAGGAAGTAGTCCGGACTTAGAAGTTGAAACGGTTTTTTATGATTTCCCCCCAATGATTTAAATTATTACAGTTGTCTTTTTTCAAAAGACGTGCTGTAATAATGACTCTTCATTAATCACCGTGTATGATGGGTGGTCAAGATGTTGCCACGTGGTGTGGCCCTTTATATTCACCACGCCTATAAAAGGTGCCCCAGCTATCTCAATTTATTTTTTACCTTTACTCTTACTCGAGTTCTTTTCTCTGTTTTCTCTGTTTTCTTTGAAGCTTTTCTTCGGGTTTTCTTGTTTTTGTGTCGTTGTTGATCGATCTTCTTCAGTCTCTCCGTAATTCCTTCGTCTGTAAGTACTTTTGCTTTTCTCTCCTTTTCTTTTCGTTTTGCTTTCATTGTGATATTTTATTATTTTGTTGCTTTGGTTTGTATTTGTTTGTTTCGGAGTTTTATTTTGTTTCTTGTATATATTCATGTATATATATATGTTTCTGGCATGTTTTGGTGTTTTGATTTTGGTTCGTAATATTTCTGGAAGTATGGTTTTCTGTTTGGGTCCGGGCTTGGTTGTTTTTTCCGGACTGATGTATTTTAGTATTTCGCTGTTTCAGTTTTTGTGGTTTTTGTGTCCGGGGTAGTAGGTTAGTTTTAGGGGTTTGTAGTCCGGTGTGGGTGATGTTTTTTGGGATTTGTTTTGTATTTGAGCTGGGTCTTTGGACTGTTTGCTCTTGACTCAAAATAAAATTGAACATAGGATAGTCCGGACCATGTAGCTTTCAAGATGAATAAACTGTAGGGATTTAGACTAACCTTTATCACTTGTTTTAGGTTTATGGTCCGGACTAAAGCTCGTGCAAGGCATATATAACTTACTACCCGGGGCCGTCAGGTTCAGATTTGGAGTCATTCAGTGATTCTGAGCGGGTTGAAATGGGGAAGAAGGCTTTCACCTCGGATTCTGAAGCTATAACCAAGCTTTCTGTAGCTAAGATTTCTTTTAGGAAGGTACCTTGTAGTCCGGAGGGTTTATGGGTTGAGACCCCGGGTTATTTTATCACGAAGAGCGATGAGATAGATAACAGCTTCTACTACGGGAGTATTAGGTCCGGGTACGCTAGACAACCAAATGCGGGTCCGGGGCCTTACGATAAGGAAGCTTTTGACAGGAAGTTCGCGGATAGTATAGTGGCTAAGGAGCACTATGAGCTAAAGGATGAATATGCTGCTTTAGATCACGCGGTCTGGGACTCGTCGGTCCGGGCTACCTTCCAGCTTGATTCCCGGATTGAATGGAGGTGGCCTGAGCCCGGAGAAAGGGTATACCACAGGCTAGTTGATGGGTTTGTTTCGGTGTGGCTGGAGCATCTTCGGTCTAGATGGAATCTGCACTGGCACTTGTTCCTTAAGCCTTTGTGTAAGTATGTGTATAATCCGATGCAGATAACCCCGAATGGTATAAAATGAATGACTTGGTTTATTTCTAGTTGCAACCAGTTTAAAGTGCAGCCCACTTTCGGAAAAAGATGTGTCCTAAGTCCAATCATGTATGATGATTTAGGAATAACTTTTATGTAATCTGTTTTGATTTCATTGATATTAGTAAAAGACTTGTTTTGGTTTTATTGTGGGCTTTATCTATTTAAGTGTTTAAATAAGATATACCATAGTTTAGAGTAAAGCTTTTTATGGATTATGATGAGATCATAATAATGAGACCTAAAAGGTGATAACTCTGAACTTAATTATTTCCTGGTCGTAGGATTACTAATTGGTAATTAGTAATCCGCAAAGATCGGTATATACTATACTTGCTTCATTATGAAGGATGTCTGTTCTCATAGACATTTGTGTGGTGACACTATAGCTAGTATGTAGGTGCTTATTATAGAATAAGTTTACTGAACATGACTCACACAGCTGAACAACTGATGGAGTTCACTCACGTGTCAGCAGATGTTCACATAGTGATAGTTGTACAAGTATCCTTAGACTTGAGGTCATCATAGTCATCTTATGTACACTGAACTATACTTTGGTTTAGTTCTTAGGCTCTAGGGACAATAATAAGGGCTCTACTGGGTGTAGGAATTTGTACACGAAGATAGTGTATGATCAATAAAGGATCTACCCCTTCTAGTGAAGGAAGAGAATGTTCAGTGCTGATCCACTTATGCTAGTTCAGGAATCTCTGGCCAGAGTGAATGAAATTAGAAAGGAGTTTCTAATTTACAATAATTAGAACTAAGCATAGTGAATGGGAAAGCATATGATTAAATAAGATAGATTTGACACAAGTTCCATGCCTTGTATTTAATCGTGACATTGCAGGGTAGAAGGAATTGATTGTACGGTAACTATTCACTGAATGGGTTCTTGGTATTCTAAGTAGTGAATTCGTATTATCCGGATAGTCGCGATATGCTGAAAAGTATCCCTCACGATGTAGAATAAATATGATTAATTAATTAATCATATTTAATGAATTAGAGAATTTATATAAATAATGATAAAATAGTTTTATTATTATTTATTTCTACTACCGGCTTAATATTGAACTTACAGGGTCACACCATAAAAGAGAATGATTTAATGGTGGAGGAATTAATTAATAATGGCTGATAATTATTTATTTGTGAAATAAATAATTAATTAGCAAATTTAATAATTGATTAAATGAGATTTAATTAATTATAAATTAATTAAGAAAAGTTCTTAATATTATTAATTAAGAATTTAATTTTGGAAATTAAATCAAGTGAGAGAATTATTTTTCTAAAGTGTTTAGAAAAGGGATTAATGATTAAAAGGTGTTTTAATTATTAGTTAATTGGTTAATAAGAATAATCAATTAAAGGGTTAATAATAATAATATTTTATGGAAAATTTTCAGCTTAAAATTTTGCCTATAAATATACTATTATAAACCCTATTTGCCTTAACCCAAATAAAAACCCTAATTCAAAAGTAGAAATAGAGGGAGCAGCTACTAAGGATCTACGCTCATCGTTCTTGGATCGCTATTAAAGACCTCCATCTTTCCATTAACGTAAAGTTTCTTAAGGTAAACATACTGAACTACGAATTAAATATTATTTTTTACATGGATCCTGCGGAGGGTTTCGGTTTTTTTAAGATTTAAATTTACGTTTTCGTTGCGTTTATGTGCTAAAAACCCTTCAATGGCATCAGAGCTACTTGCGAAAAGTTTTTAATTTGTTTATGTGTTTAACTATTTTCGATATATGAGTATGTACGTGATTCGCCATGATTTGATGTTGATATAATATGCTTATATATGTATGATTTTGAATATATGATATTCATGTGAGTTGTATAATCATAAGATGATTATGTAATCTGTATATATACTGATATATACATGATTTATGTTTGTTCTAATTATGAGAATCATATTAGATACGGATTCTGAATTGGCTGCTGCAGATTTGCTGAAATCTGGGTCTGGTGTCCGATTTACGCAAACTAATACCCTAAATAGGTAAACGAGCGACTGAACAAAACCGATAGCAAAAGCTATCAACGACTCGTCTTTAAGGCGTTTACTGCGCGTAAACAGTGATTCTTGTTTTTCTGATTTGATTCTGATTTTTCTAATTTTTGTCATTTTTTTATGATTAGATCATGGATAATATGATATGTTAAGATCAGATTATGTGTTTTAACATGCTTTTATGTGTTGTATGAGCATGGTGGATGGTTATAGCCTTTCGACCTTAGTGTAATGGTTTTGGTTTTGGTTTTAAATACGACTTGCATGTCGTCAATATTTGTAATCATAAATCTCGAATATAACTCGAGTTATTCTTGTAAGTTCATTAGATTAGTTTTACTTTCAATCATGTAATGTAATTGAAGACTCAAGAAGGCTATCCAATGGAGGTGATACAAAGAAGAAGACGAGGCATACAAGAAGTCTAAACAAAGAAGAAGACTTATGTAATAAGTAGTTGTATTTATTTCCATCACCATATTAAGATTGGCCTTGATCTTTATCATGAGCTTGATTAAGATCACATAGGATGGGGCCATAACCAAACACATTGACTAAATGCACTTTATATTTACTTGTTTATTTAATTTTATATATGAGATATATGCCTATGTTTACCATGCGATGATAGATTTAGGTGAACTTAAATTAATATAAGGCGTGCTCTAGAAAATCTAGAATAGGAATCGTTTCTTGCCTTACCAATAATATTATGAATACAATCATGAGATTCTTGTGTTAATGAAACACGTAATTAAATATGAATTTTCAATATTGAGAGAAAGAATGATTCTGTCAAAAGCAGATTTCTATCTGTAAGAAAGGGGTATTAAGTGACGCCTTTTGACAATGCTCCCCCGATCTGGGAATCATCTGATTATCGATTATTGATTTGAAATATTTAATTTAAAAGGAAGAATCTTTTATAATATGATTATGATTGTAACATAATATAATCCCTCTAAAATTAAATAATATCAAGTAGTAATTGGCCAATGACACAACGGGCTTGTGTCGGTCAAAGCCTTCCAATATGGTAGAAAGTAGTTCTTATTTTTAAATCATTATCGTTTCGTGCTACAGCCGAGGGCTTTGATTTCGAAATAAGAAATACTTGTCTATGACATAAAGATGTGTACATTGAATTAGAATCTAAAGGTCGGTACGTGCTACAGCCTTGGGCCGTTGGAGACTGATTCAATTCTACGAAATGTTGGGTTAGACTTGACTTAGAATATTGAGTTTGTCCTGCCACAGCCGTGACTCAATCATTCAAGAGGCTAAAGTTATATTAGGGAATAACATAAGATGTAATTGATAAGAGTTGTCTGCCTATTGAACATCACATGACGTTTCGTGCCACAACTGAGGTTCTGTGATGGAATGTAGGATCCCAATTCCCACTAGCATTATGAATGCTTAATTTTCACGTAGGGGGTTGAATAAATTAGATAAAATAGTGGGAGACACTTATGAATAAAGACCCGATTCATATGGTGTTTTGAAATGAAATTGAATATTTACTAAGTGTTGTTATGTGTTCATCATTTACAGATTTACTATATTCGTTATGTCTTCTGCACTATCACTCCAGAGTATACTAGATGCTCACAAGTTGACTGGTCCTAATTTTGTTGACTGGCTTCGAAACTTGAAAATTGTTCTCAGGGTTGAAAAGCTGGAATATGTGCTTGATTCACCTAAGCCTACTGAACCTGCTAGCGATGCACATAATGATGAATATGTTGTGTATCGTAAGTGGATAGATGATGCAAATATTGCTCAATGCATCATGCTAGCTTCCATGAACATTGAGCTACAGAAGTAACATGAGCATATGGATGCTCACACTATCCTTATGCATCTACAAGAGTTGTATGATGTGGCAGGGAGGACAGCTCGATATGAGATATCGAAGGAGCTGTTCGGTTGTAGGATGTCTGAGGGATCATCTGTGAATGACCATGTACTTAAGATGATCAATTTGATTGAACATCTTGGACAACTTGGTTTTCCCATGGATGGGGAGCTGAGCCAAGACTTGGTCTTGCAATCACTTCCGAGTTCGTTCTCGCAGTTTGTTGTGAACTTTCACATGAATAAGCTAAATGTCAGCCTTCCTGAACTCCCCAACATGTTGAAGACTGCGGAATCAAATTTTCCCCCTAAGAAGAGTTCTGTTCTTCTAATTGGTGAAGGTTCCAATCCTAAGAAAAGAAAGAAAAACCCTTCCAAGAAGAAGAAAGTAGGTGAGAAAAATCTGGTTCCACCAAAAGCTGAAGACCCCAAGAGCAAAGCTGTTTGCTTTCACTGTAACAAGGTGGGGAACTGGAAGAGGAACTGCAAGGTTTACCTTGCAGAACTGAAGAAGAAAAAGGGTAGTGAGACTACCGCTTCTGATTCAGGTATGTTCATGATCGAAGTTAATATGTCACTAAGTCAAATTTCTACTTGGGTATTAGATACCGCCTGTGGTTCTCATATTTGCAATTCGTTGCAGGGACTAAGGAGAAGTAGGACTCTTGAAGAAGAGGAGGTGATTCTACGGATGGGAAATGGAGCAAGAGTTGTTGCTGAAGCTGTAGGATCATTGCATTTACATATGCCTACGGGCAAGACTATTGTTCTAAATAATTGTTATTTTGGTTCCTCGATTGTGAGGAATATTATTTCTATTCCATGTTAGACTTGGCTGGATTTTCGTTTGTTATTCAGAATAATAAATGTTCAATTCTTAGAGATAACGTTCTTTATGGAAGTGGTATTTTAAATAATGGTCTGTATGTATGTGACGTAGAGCATAATTTACTACAAATTGAACATACTAATAAAAGAAAAAGGGATGATGAAAATCTCACTTTCTTGTGGCACAGCGGACTTGGTCATATTAGTGAAAATAGACTGCGGACATTGCATAAGGAAGGGTTACTTGACCCCTTTGATTTTGAATCATATCCTACATGCGAGTCTTGTCTATTGGGTAAAATGACTAAATCTCCATTTAGTGGACATAGAGAGAGGGCTGCAGATATGCTAGGATTGGTACACAGAGATGTATATGGACCAATGTCTACGCAAGCCATGGGTGGATTTTCATACTTCATTGCTTTCATAGATGATCGATCTAGATTCAGATATGTGTATTTGATAAAACACAAGTCTGAAGCCTTTGAAAAGTTCAAAGAATATAAGTATGAAGTGGAGAAACAGACCAAACATAGTATTATAACTCTTTGATCAGATCGAGGTGGTGAATACTTGAATGGAGAGTTTCTAGCTTATCTCATAAAAATTGGTATAGTCTCCCAGTGGACTCCTCCATATACTCCACAGTTGAATGGGGTATCTGAAAGGAGAAATCGAACTTTGTTAGATATGGTTCGGTCCATGATGAGCTATGCGAATCTTCTAGTATTCCTATGGGGTTATGTATTGGAAACCTCAGCATATTTTATGAATAAGGTGCCTTCCAAATATGTTCATCAAACTCCATATGAGATATGGAAAGAAAGGAAACCGAGTCTTAAACACGTTAAGATTTGGGGATGTCCAGCATATGTCAAGAAAGTTGACCCAGATAAGCTGGAATCTCGATCCGTAAAATGTAATCTTGTGGGATATCCTAAAGAGACTTTAGGGTATTACTTTTACACTGATCATCGAGTGTTTGTCTCCAGACATGCTAACTTCTTGGAAAAGCAGTTTATCCTTGAAGGAAACAGTGGGAGCAAAATTGAACTTGATGAAGTTCAAGAAGCACAAACTACTACGGATCAAGTGGAAACACCTGTTCAGACTAAACAACCTTCTGTGGAACAGCCCATTCGTAGGTCAGGGAGAGTGTCTCGCCAACCTGAGAGGTATTATGGCCTTGTCATTGAGAATGACAATGAGTTGTTAATCATTGATGATGACGATCCTGTGACCTATAATGGGCTATGAGTAGTGTTGACTCAGAGAAATGGCATAGTGCCATGAAATCTGAAATGGAATCTATGTATACCAACCAAGTATGGACTCTGGTTGAGGCGCCTAAAGGTGTTAAGCCTATTGGGTGCAAGTGGGTATACAAAAGAAAGATTGGAGCAGATGGCCAGGTGGAGACCAATAAGTCCAGGATCGTGGCAAAAGGATTCAAACAAAGGCAAGGGATTGACTTTGATGAAACTTTTTCGCCTGTAGCCTTGTTAAAATCAATTCGGATTTTGCTTGCAATTGCTGCTTACTATGATTATGAGATCTGGCAAATGGACGTGAAAACGTCCTTCCTCAATGGGGAACTTGAAGAGGAAATGTATATCACACAGCCAAAGGGTTTTCTTTCCAAGGGAAATGAACACCTAGTGTGTAAGCTACTGCGAACCATATATGGTTTAAGGCAAGCTTCTCATAGATGGAACATCCGTTTTGACGAGACAATCAAAGAATTTGGTTTTATCAAAAACATAGATGAACCATGTGTCTACAAGAAGGTTAGTGGGAGCGCGGTAACATTTCTTGTATTGTATGTGGATGACATACTTCTTTTAGGAAATGTTTTGTGACGCTTTCATCAGATTAGGGAGATTGTTGAAAGAGGAGATGTCAACGTCAAAAGAGTTGACACACATAACAACATAGTAGACCCTTTAACAAAGCCACTTTCTCAAAGTCACTTTGATCATCGTAAAGACAATATGGGTATTAGATACCAGAGTGATTGGCTTTAGTACAAGTGGGAGATTGAAAGAGATGTGTCCTAAGTCCAATCATGTATGATGATTTAGGAATAACTTTTATGTAATCTATTTTGATTTCATTGATATTAGTAAAAGACTTGTTTCGGTTTTATTGCGGGCTTTATCTATTTAAGTGTTTAAATAAGATATAACATAGTTTAGAGTAAAGCTTTTTATGGATTATGATGAGATCATAATAATGAGACCTAAAAGATGATAACTCTGAACTTAAATATTTCCTGGTCGTAGGATTACTAACTGGTAATTAGTAATTCGCAAAGATCGGTATATAATATGCTTGCTTCATTATGAAGGATGTCTGTTCTCATAGACATTTGTGTGGTGATACTATAGCTAGTATGTAGGTGCTTATTATAGAATAAGTTCACTGAACATGACTCACACAGCTGAACAACTGATGGAGTTCACTCACGTGTCAGCAGATGTTCACATAGTGATAGTTGTACAAGTATCCTTAGACTTGAAGTCATCATAGTCATCTTGTGTACACTGAAATATACTTTGGTATAGTTCTTAGTCTCTAGGGACAATAATAAGGGCTCTACTGGGTGTAGGAATTTGTACACGAAGATAGTGTATGATCAATAAAGGATCTACCCCTTCCAGTGAAGGAAGAGAATGTTCAATGTTGATCCACTTATTCTAGTTTAGGAATCTCTGGCCAGAGTGAATGAGATTAGAAAGGAGTTTCTAATTTACATTAATTAGAACTAAGCATAGTGAATGGGAAAGCATATGATTAAATAAGATAGGTTTGACACAAGTTTTATGCCTTGTATTTAATCGTGACATTGCAGGGTAGAAGGAATTGATTGTACGGTAACTATTCACTGAATGGGTTCTTGGTATTCTAAGCAGTGAATTCGTATTATCCGGATAGTCGCGATATGCTGAAAAGTATCCCTCACGATGTAGAATAAATATGATTAATTAATTAATCATATTTAATGAATTAGAGAATTTATATAAATAATGATAAAATAGTTTCATTATTATTTATTTCTACTACCGGCTTAATATTGAACCTACAGGGTCACACCATAAAAGAGAATGATTTAATGGTGGAGGAATTAATTAATAATGGCTGATAATTATTTATTTGTGAAATAAATAATTAAATAGCAAATTTAATAATTGATTAAATGAGATTTAATTAATTATAAATTAATTAAGAAAAGTTCTTAATATTATTAATTAAGAATTTAATTTTGAAAATTAAATCAAGTGAGAGAATTATTTTTCTAAAGTGTTTAGAAAAGGGATTAATGATTAAAAGGTGTTTTAATTATTAGTTAATTGGTTAATAAGAATAATCAATTAAAGGGTTAATAATAATAATATTTTATGGAAAAATTTCAGCTGAAAATTTTGCCTATAAATATACTATTATAAACCCTATTTGCCTTAACCCAAATAAAAACCCTAATTCTAAAGTAGAAATAGAGGGAGGCAACTAATTCTCTCAATCTCTTCCTCCTCCATTACATTGATCTCTTGATGGATACCGGTGGAGTGCTTCACACTTGAAGTGCAGCTGCTAGGGATCTCCGCTCATCGTTCTTGGATCGCTATTAAAGACCTCCATCTTTCCATTAGCGTAAAGCTTCTTAAGGTAAACATACTGAACTACGAATTAAATATTATTTTTCGCATGGATCCTGCAGAGGGTTTCGATTTTTTTTAAGATTTAAATTTACGTTTTCGTTGCGTTTATGTGCTAAAAACCCTTCACTTTCAAGTTATGGCATCATATCTTCCATCTGGTCCGGTCCAGCCAGTTTCCTCTTTATGAACTTCGGTTCCGGGCTCCGCAGTGTGGGTACGGTGGCTCTTACAGGCCCGTAATTCAGCAGTCTTCATTGAAGTACTGGAATGGGGAGTTGATCATGCTGAGAGGGTTGGACTTGCATTATCCCCCCCACATTGCTTCGCAGGGAGTCCGGACTCGGTTCTGTAGAGATGTACTCCGGGGAGATACTATTCGGATGGTATTTGCGTTTTGTGAATGTTTGGGCTTCCAAATGACCCGAGACACTTTCATGATTCATAGGACTATGCATAGGCTAGGCTGTAAGTGTTTTCCTTTGTGTCCGGATTGTGTATATTCTTTCTTGTCTGGACTTATCGTCTGTTTCCTTCTGTTGTGATTCTTTATTGGTTTTAACTTGTGCTTTTGCTTTGCTTTTTGGTAGGTTTTCTGTATTATAATCCAGATATGTCATCTTCTGCATATAGTGATGCACTAAAGGGTTTGGGCAAGGCCTTTAAGCTGCCGAAGAAAGCTGCTGTTGGTGGTTCCGGGTCCAACGCTTCTGCGGAGGAGGGATCCCAAAGCAATGCAGTTTTGAGGCCGGAGCCCGATGTTGATATGAATCAGTCTGCTCCGGAGCAGACTGTAGAGATGGAAATGGGCGATGAGTTTGCTAACTTGGAGGACTTGGAGCCTCTTGGAGGAATTCCCGAGGTTGAGGGTTCCTGGAGGAAGAAAAGGCTCCGGAATTCAGGGACGAAACCTCCCCAAGCGCAGAATATTGAAGTAGGCTCTAGGTCCGGGGCTGGTAAGGGAAAAGGTTTAGATGATGAGAGTCCGGTTGCTGGTAGTCCGGAGCTTGATGTTAAGATCGCTCATTTTATGGCCGGGATCCCCTCGGAATCTGATTGGAAAAAGATGATCCTGGCCGGATTTGATGCGACAATGAAGGAATGCTCCCGGCTCTGGGGTCAGGTATATTTTCTTCATGTTCTCGTTTCTTGTGTTCATTTGCCTTACAATATTTTTATAAGTTTCTCTATTTTTTGCATCTTGGTGGCTATATGGCCGGATCAGCTTCTCTGGCCTACAATGAATTAAAGACTGCTCAGACCTCCATCATTGATAAGGACTTCGAGATTGCTCAGCTCCGGGATAAGATAATTGTTAAGGATACTTCCCTGTCCGGATTGAACAAGCACCTTTCTGATATTACTACCCGGGCTGAGAATGCTGAGAAGGAGGCTTCTAATCTTAAGTCTGAACTAGCTAAGTTTCGGAGGCAGATGTCCGCTGTGAGGCCGGAAGTTGAGGTCATTACTGAATTCAAAAGGTCTGAGGAGTATGATAAGGCGATGGCCAATGATGGTGCTCCGGAGATTGCTCGCTGCTGGTTGGTTACGGAAGACATATCAAGACTGATCTGAAGGCTGATTGGGATAGCTTTGTGAACGAGTTTATCAAAGCGAAGGAAGACATTGAGCTAGGACTAGGGGAACCGGAGCCGTTCGACGGTCCTTGCCCCAGCTTCTTGCCTCCTAATGCTCCGGAGTCTTGATTTTCTTTGAACTGTAATTTTTGCTATTGCTTCAAGACTTTTGATAACTTTGTTGTTTGTAATATTCGTACTTGCTCCAGGCTTTTTTTAGTCCGGTTACTTTTTCAATATTTGCTTTTATTGCTGTTATTTAGCTTTGCTATTGTAGTTTGCTTTTGCCTTAGAAAATTATTTCTAAGTTGCACTAGTCCTGACTAATAGCTTGTCCGGACTAGTGGTGGCTTTTTAGTTAGAAAATTAATTTTAAGTAAAAATGGTTGCACTAGTCCTGACTAGTAGCTTGTCCGGACTAGTGGTGGCTTTTTATTTAGAAAATTAATTCCAAGTAAAAATGATTGCACCAGTCCTAACTACTAGCTTGTCTGGACTAGTGGTGGCTTTTTAGTTAGAAAATTAATTCTAAGTAAAAATGGTTGCACTAGTCCTGACTAATAGCTTGTCCGGACTAGTGGTGGCTTTTTAGTTAGAAAATTAATTCTAAGTAAGAATGGTTGCTCTAGTCCTGATCTTGGACTCCAGGCGAAAACATCTTTGTAGTCCCGGAGCAAGGACACTAATCTTTCCTTGAAGGACTCCTCGAGTCCTGACCCAACTTTCACCTTTTTGTTAGGAATGCTTTCAGCAATCCGGACTTCTTCTGTTTCGACTGCAGCTTCTGTTTTTGCTTGTTCTTTGTTGGAAACCATTTGATTAATTTGGGCTTCAGAGTTCTTCAGATAGGAGTTTAGTTGCTCAGGTTCCTTGGTTGCTTGCGTGGTAGGACTGGCTTGGTCTAGGACCTGACTTGCCTTCATAGTCCTTGCTGAAGGATATCACTAGGTCTGGGAGTGACTGGATTGAGAGCACTTCTTCGCCGAAGTTCGGGCTCCGAGGTGGGGAGTGGGAGCCTCCTAGGACTACATTTACTACATTCTTTCCTCTCTTCTGCGCTTCCCCCCTGTTGTTGTTGTCCCGGGCTAAGTACTTGTTCATGTTCCCCTTCTTCACTTGGTCCTCAATGAAGTACTTGAGTGATAAACAGTTCTCAGTCTTGTGGCCATGGGTCTCATGATAATCACACTGCCTGTTATAAGGCCTGCTCTCCGGAGGAGTTTCCATTGGTTTCGAAGGATAATAGAAAGGCTTGTCTTTTACCTCTTTCAAGATTTCCTCCCGGGTCATGTTGAGAGGAGTCCAGTCCGGCTCCTGCTTCGGCTCCCGAGGTTGCTTCGCGGGTCCTGGATCGCTGTTTGACTCCTGCTTAGTACCAAGTCTCTGGAAAACCGGAGTAGTTTATTTTTCTTGGCTTTGGTTGCTTTGCTTGAACTTCTTATCCTAATGGTAACCCCCTTTCGGTCGGTCATCAGTGTTTTTACTCTTGGACCCCCCATTTCGGGTCATCCTCATTGCCTGGAGCACATCTGTTTCCTTTATGAATCTGGCAGCCATGGAGTAAGCTGCTGCCAGGCTTTGCGGCTCCTTATTGATTAGCTCCACTATATATCTCTCATTGTGCTCTGGGTCCAAGTTTCTCCTGAAAATGCTCAAAGTTTCCCTCTCATCCAAGCTCGAAACTTTGTTGATTGCTTCCTGGAACCGGCGCATGTATGCAGAGAGGGACTCATTGTCATGTTGCCGGATTGTCTCCAGGTGACACATGTGCATTTCGTGAGTTTTATTTGCCCAAAATCTTCGAAGGAAGGAGGCTCGGAATTCCTTCCAAGTATGGATGTTGCGGGAGGGGATCCTGCTGAACCATCTCTGGGCCCCTCCCTTAAGAGTTGAAGTGAAGAACCTTGATTTCGTCAAGTCATTGTAGTAATATATATGCGCTATCTGCTCAAAGTAGTTCAGGTGCTCCTCCGGGTCTCCTAGACCGTCAAAGGAGTCAAAGTTGTAATGCTTCAAGTTCCGCTGCCGGGGAATGGCTTCCAAGAAGTGGCTGAAAGGAGTTAATGTTTTTCCAATCTCTACTCCTGAGTCTCTGTCCATCTTTCTCTGCAATTCATAGATCATATCTTTCAGGTCCTTTTGTCTCTCATCTTCTTCATCATCAGAGATCAGCTCCGGAGTAGGGTCTCTCCGGGTTCGCTTGCTCCTGGACTTGGCCTGTAGCTTTTCTTCTTCTAGCTGCATTTTCTTTTGGATCTTTAGCTCAAGCTTTGCTTCTTCCTCTTTCCTGATTTGCTCTCGGACCTCTTCCAACTTCCTCTGCTTAGCAGCTTCTGCTTCTTTCTTACTTTGATCCTTTTTTCCTTTCTTTGCCTTGGCTCCAATTCGGTCAAACACAAATCTCTTCGATTTTTGGGAGTCCCCGGACTCCTCCGGTTCCTCCTCGAGTTCGGCTTCTTCTTGGAGCCGGGTTTGCTCCTGCCTGTAGAGCCTAATTGCTTCTTCTAGTTCATCACTTGTAAGGTTGGCCATGTGCTCTTCGGCTACCGGGACATTGGTGTATTTGTATTGGTTAAGCTCAATAAGGCTTCTGACATCTCTGGTGTTTACAATTCTCTCCACGACGGGAGTGTGCAGTGGTTGCTCCTGGAATGTTTCTCTCTCGGCTCCTGGATCAAGGGTCTAGGAGTGGTCCGGCTCCTGAACCTGAGTACTAGCAGAAGGTCTCCCAGAAGTATGATTTCCTAGTCTTGCCATTTTTTAACAAGTCCAACATCAACTAACAACAATATGCTATGAAAAGTATCGATCTGAGGTTGCTTTTTGACAATTGTAAAAACTACCCAGAATAACAACAAACACCAACAAATAGCTTCCTGGGAGTAGTTTAAAGAATTCCCTGGGACTACTCAACAATGTAGTAGGACACAAATGCAATATTCAAACTAGAGTAAAAATGATTAAAACTAACAATAGCTCACACAAACGTGGCTTAAATCAACAAAATAGGGCTCACACAAACGTGACCTAAAATAACGAGCACACCCAAACGTGGCTTAAATAAACAGCATTCATGCTTATGGAAGAGGTTGGTTGCTTGGGTTCTTACAAGTTGAATAAATGGACCCTTTAAAGAGCTTGATGATGAAGGTGAATCCAGGGGCACCGAGAACCAAGGATGGAGAGCCCCTCCTTCTAGCGCCAAATAATAACTCCTGGTGGCGGAGCCGCTCCTTCGATGCCGTGCTTGGATCCTTCGTCGTTATGGAGGTGTAGCTGTGAAGGGGTTCCTACAAAATAACACCGGAAGGGGGGTTTGGGTCCCGCGGTGCCTCTGGCGTGAGAGTAAGAACTCGCTTTTGGGGAAAATGAAGATAGATATGAATGCAGGGTGGCTGTGTGTGTATATGAGTGTAAGAGAGTGATTAACCCCAAAACCTCACCTTCTTGGGCTATTTATAGCCCAAAGGTAGGGTTTTGGGGTTGGTAACTTTAAATCGTAGCCCTTAGTTCTGGGAGCGGAGGACACCTGGCTGGAGTGGATGCTTTACACGTGTCAGTGCGGGACTGGCTGAGGATCTTCTGACACATGCCCTGATTATTCCCATGATTGATGTGTGACAGTTGTCCCATCATGTGCTTGGGCCAGTGTTTTACGTGCTGAGATTCATCAAGGTTGATCTTGCGGGACTGGGCCAGTCAGGACTGGTAGTGTGCAAGACTAGTCCTTCCAGAAGCTGTAGAGTTAGGAGTGTAGGACTAGTTCTTCTAGGAACTACGTAGAGTTAGGAGTCCTGGGTTAGGCCCTGCAGGAGCTATATGTCCTATCATGTATAGCACTATTTAGTTCTTGTTTATTCTTGCAGGTAATTTTGTTCTTGTTTGTCATAATGGCTTTGTCCAAATACATTTACACCATCCCATGAACTTAATCTGCAACCCTTTGTCTGTATAGTGTTCACCAATTCTGCCTTGTTTGTGTTGTATTATTTTGTTTGTCTTTATGGTTTTCTATTGCTTCTGCGAGATCTCACATGCATTCTGGATGAGCGTTTAGGAGCTCCAAACGTAGATGTTTGATCTTATGCCTATTATTCTACTTTGGCAATTCAACCAATTTAAATCCTCGTGCACAGGCACGGACACAACCACAAAAAAAAAATTAGATGTGCGCAATATAAAACAAAAAATTTTAAAGCCGGAAATTTGTAGAATTTTGATAGATTTTCAAGAATAATACTACCGATGGACCTATGTGTTTTAAACTCAAAAATATATTAAATTTGTGAATATATTTGGAGAGCGTCAAGATTTAAAAAAATTACCAGTAAGTAGGAACCATATACACTATATCATTAAGTTTAATACATAAAATTAATATTATAATATACATAAGCTCTCAGAGGAGGTTTGGGGGTGATCGATTTTCCCATTAAATCCGTTTGAGGCCCAGCATTGGAACTCGGCCTGCGCCTTTATGGAAACTTAACACTTGAACTCTTACCAAATCAAGCCATGAAGAGTGCCAAGGGAAACAAAATAAATTTCAAACTGGTTTCAATACTAACAAATATGAAGGCCCTTCTGCCTTGACAACAGAAAATTTATCCAGCCTGCAACGTTGCAAGGAGAAGTCGAAATTCGTTGACCTAGTGGTTCTATTTTTCGACCTAGCAAAACACAAACAAAACAATTTATGCATCACATACAGCATGACTTCCTCAGTTGATCACCCTCCTAGGTTGTAAATACAAATTGTGTTAAAGCTTAAGCATTTATAGGATGCATTTACTGGCGGAGGAAAACATGAATTTCACAACCACTTAGGTTGTGTTCAGTTTAGTGGAATGGAATGATTTTGGGCCTAAATGGAATGCCCATTCCACCGGGTATGAAAAATCAGTTGTTTGCTTGGGCCCAGAGAATGAAATGTGTCATTCTGAACCCATTCCAATGTTCAACTAAACCTCCATATCTATTCATTTCAATACATGCGGTATACTTTCATTCCGATCGAAACCCGACTCTGTCGTTTCTTAGGCGATTTCAAATTCTCGCATCTCACTTCGCGGATATCGTCTTAGCTCATCGTCTGCCCTCCATATCATTATCTCAATACCTATAATCAAGTATGTTTTCAATTTCAAACCCTAGTTTCAATTGAATTTCAATTAGTAGCTTGATTTTTTGTATTTTTTAGATATGTAATATGTGTGTGTATATGTAGTATATGTGTGTATATGTAGTATATGTGTATGTACACATTTATCTATGTTAAATCTACTCTCTGCCTTTTGTGTGTTCTTTTTTGTATGTATTCATATATATATATATATATATATATATATATTTTAGCTCTGTAATTGGTATAAGATCCAGGGTACTCAACAAATTACTGAAAGTTCAGCTTTGTTTATACGGATTTTGATACGGATTTTGATGTGCTTAACACTGGAAGTATTATTATGTGTTACGTTTATGCAAAATTAAGTATAAATTGTCACTGCTCTTGATATTTTCATATTTATTAAATTCAGTAGCTGACGGTGCGACTTTCATTAAGTATAATTCAATATATTCGAAAGAAAAAGGTTATATTAATATACACAATGTGGATGCGAATGATTGTATCGGTTAATATGATTTTTCAACTAATATATTTAGTGAAGTAGAAAATTTTAAGAGAACGATATACTATTTTAAAGTTGGAGAGAAGTCAATATATTTATAGGTTAATTCATGAAGGTCCTTCTAGTTGTCTTGAAAACCTTCGGATGGATAAAAGGTCAGTTTATAAATTGTGTTCCATATTAGAGTCTAGAGGTTATGTAAAAGAAAGTTAGCATGTTGATATAATCGAAAAAGTTGCAATATTTTTATATATATTAGGAAACCACACAAAAATGCGAGGTATTCACACTCACTTTCAAAGGTCCAAACAATCGATTAGTAGGTTTTTTCATGAGGTATTAAATGGAGTTTTGAGATTGCAAGGAGATTATTTCAAGAAATTTGAACCGATTCAAAGCAATTCAACTGATCATAAGTGGAAGTATTTTAAGGTATATTCAATATATAGTAATTATGTATTATTTTCATTTCATGCATGTTGATAATTAATTCATTATTATAATTGGCTTAATAGAATTGTTTGGGAGCCTTGGATGGGACACATATTAAGATGACTATCCCTGTAGAAGAGAGACCAAAGTACAGAAATAGGAGAGGTGAAATTACAACAAATGTTCTTGCAGCTTGTTCACCAAATTTACAATTTAGTGTGCGTCAACATGGGTGTTCTATTCCAGTGTCGTTATGCATTGTTTTCTTCATATTAAGAATATGCTCCTTACTTTGGAGGTATTAACATCTAATTTACTAAATGAGAGATTGTATGCTACAATTGTCAATCGGTAAATGTGAGAAATGAACATATATAAAAATTACTCTACTAAAATACCATGTCCTTAGCTATGCATTAACCATTGAACTGCTTTATTTCTAAGAAAAAATATTCTAATATGTAGAATGAGATAAGTAGTTCATTTTAATATTTCTAAATCAATTGATTAGTATAATATTTTTACTAATATAACTAGTTGTCTTAAAGGCACATCTTGGGGCTGCAAAATGGACGAGCACGTCATTCCCTGATGATCTTTCAACAATATTTGGCAAGGACAGAGCAACAGGTCGTCATGCTGAGAATGCATTTGAGGCGGAAAAAGAAATTAATGCAGATGAAACTGCTACTCAAAGAGCACTTGCTGACTTGCCTGATGATGAGTCAATGATGCAGAATTCTGATGAGTCAACATGTCGGAAAGGCTTAAAAAAAGAAAAGTCGATGGTGATCCAATGATCGAGATCGAAGCAATGTATAATGCTTCGAAACTGATAGCTGTTGAGTTTGCGAGTTCTACTAAAGTAATAGCAGCCGAGTTTGTGAGTTCGACAAGATTGCTTATTGCTGCAGAAAGTCACAATTTGGAAGAAAAAAAATAATGGAGGAGTCGTCAAAGATTTCTGGCATTAATGTTGTAAAAAAAATTAAGGCTGCAAAGAAAATAGCGGATAGCGAGAATTTGATGGTGTTTTTTTCGGAGCATCAGATGAAGAGAAGAAGAAACTTGTCCATGTTTTATAAGTATGGTTGGCTTTAGGTAGACTTGGCTCCAGGACTTATTCTATGAATTTGATACTTCTGAAATTACACTTAATAATCTGGTATTGTTGATGTTTTGATTTAAAACATGCAACTGTATATTTTCACAATATTGCTCTATTTCTAGAATTGGTATTTTTATTTTACTTTTGGTTTGTTTCACTTTTTCTATCCTTTTGCAAAAGTTAGTGTAAAAATTGTGACTTTCTATTATTGGTGCACATTATTTTGCCTATTAAAATATATTTATTTCATTTTTCGAAATCAAAATAAGTGATTGGTTGAACTTTGTTTTCTTTAAAAAATTGATATATTAATTATAACAAAACATTGTTGATATTAGCTCGATTGATATTGTAATGATGAAATTACTATAACTTGTATAAAATCAAAATTATATATATAAAAAGGTTATAAAAATATTTCATTATTTATATTAATGCAATTGGAACAAAAATAATCAAAAAAAACTAAAATATTTCATTGTTTATATCAATGTAAATGGAACGAAAATAATCAAAAAAAAATTAAAATATTTCATTCTATTCGGCCCGAAAAAATTTGAACAAGTAGACTTAAGAATTTAAGAATGAATGTTCATTCTATTCCATGACTATTCCATTCCCGCCCCATTCCATTCCTTGTCCCATTCCATTCCTGCCCCATTCCATTCCTCCCAAGCGAACACAACCCAAGTAAGAGCAACAGAAAATAAATGACAGAGAAGCAATCACAGCATAAGGGAATACAAAACTTCAAATTATAAAAGATCCACCAGTGTTTCACCTCGCCATGGGTTAATACCACCACATTAGATAGTTAATCGTATAGAACAGGAACACTCCTGCTTGTAAGCTCTACATCATTCCATACTGAACTGAAATTACTTCAACAATCCCACTGGCCAGACTAACCATACTAATAAAGGAGCACTTCTTTGTTCCTTCTGATACAAAACATCCGAATGAGACATAAAGTCATGTTCGCTTCAATAGTTGGCACAATGCTCTCCAAAAAAAGATATGAAGCATTTTGGTATCTATAGTAATATTTCTATTCTGCCATGTCAATAAGGCTTATATGGCAATTTTAGATGACTGTACAGCAGCAACAAAGGTATGTTGTAACGGAAATGATAAGATATGTTTGGTGGCTGTGATACAAACTGTGCAATATTCCTAATCTCGCTTGATCCCAAGAACTTTTATAGCCAACTCCCATGAGACAATTGCAGCAGCATTAGCAGGAAAGGCTCTAACAATTGTAGGGCCAAAACCAGCATAGCAACCTTTTAATCCAGCTCTCGTGTGTATCTGGGAAAAAAAAAGAAGAATTGAGCCTAGGTTGGGCAATCTATAATTTGGTGTTAGAAATTAGTTCACAAATTTAGAAAAATCTTTTTAATTAATTTCTTACTGATTTCAAAATGCTGAAAGGATTTCTTGTTGAGCTTTTACATTGGGTAGTTTGTATAATAGTTTTGGCAACATCCAGCGGTAGAACAGCAGACCAGAACTGAAAGCGGTAATTGGAGAAAAAGGTTAATTGAAGTCTACAAGATGATAGGAAATAGAAGTTCTCCTAAAATATTGATAACTGAGATCATTATGCTAAAAAATTACAAATAACTTCAGACAATCCTATGTAATCATTATACTTACAGCTATACCGCTCAGACCACCTGTCACCACTCCAACTCCTATATCAACTATATTGCTTGGATCATGTGAAGAATTTTTTAATTTTGCATGAATGTAATAACGCAGGTGCTCATAAGTGCAGAAGAATACTGCATTTCCAATAGACTCCCTTAACAATGTTGTAAATCCTCCCCGGAAAATGCCTGTAACCTGAAAGGTAAGATCAGTTTGGAACTACATCACACACATAACTGACTAACAGTAAGCAGATCGTACCCCATCGGTTTTAAAGGTTTTAGCAACACAGTCAAGAGGGCTCTTGTATTTACTGCTGTTCGGAACCAACGAGTCAGTGCCTTGAACTTGCATCCTACACTGAAAAAGTTCAGTGTCAAAATCAAGAAAAGGGATGTGACTTTGCCAGTGCTTAAGAATTTAAAACTTACTTTTACAAGCTCAGACGGGCATAATACAAAGCTAATTATTGTTCCACCAAAAGCTGCTGCAGGGATTATCGAGCTGGGCTGTGGCTTATCATTTTGGATTCCTCCCTTTAAGTATCATATTGTTTATTTGTTAATAGATATATTTGTACAGACAAAATGACTGCTTTTATATTGCTCAACATTTGTAATTCGTCAAATTATCAGTGGCTCAATTTCAAAAGACAGTTTAAAAAATCAACAATTATAAGTATAAAAGTTTTAATGCCTCAAACCTGAAGTGCGTTTTTGCTTTGTGAATATATACCAAAGATAAGTGAACTCTCGAAAGCCATTCCAATAAATGAAGATGTTGCCCCTCGGTATAGTCCTTTAACCTGGTAGACAATACTATTTTTCAGTATTATACTATTGTTTGAATGACTGCCAGCAAAGACAGCAACAGTCCCATGTCAATTTACTTAATTATCCACCTTCTCCACGTGCAAGAGATGGTATAAATTTTTTTACATGAGAAACTAAAAACAACAATTTTTTTCGACAAAGACGTAGTACATGAATCTACTTTCATGTAGTCAATCAAATCAAGCATACAGCTTGAAACTAACATAATTACTAAAGCTCAAGTTAGCAGCAAATTTCGGTCCCAGTCTGGACATTTCAAATCTATGTACTACGCATTCTTTTGTGAGTATATCCAAATATTACATATCCCGGCAATGCATCTTATTCTACATTGTGGCCTGTGGATCTAACAGATTCCGCACTAGTAAGAGGTCATATGTATTTTAGCTATTCAACTAGAAAATTTTGGCTATAGCAGTTCTGGTGGATGGAAGAGGAGTAGAGGACACTTAAATATTTAAAATATGAAGCACAATGAAAAAGTATGAACATTTGGGTGGACATTTTCCGCACTTTGAGTCCGTGAAAAAGTAGAGTCCACGGAGTCTCATTTATCCAGATTCTTTGGACATAAAAAGCTTCTATGTATTTTGGCATGCCATATTTAGATTGATCTAGCTTCAGACTAAACAATGACCTAACTAAAAAATATTGGATTTTCGTATGCCAAAATTTAGCATTCTTAGAATTTCAGATGTTTACTCCGTGCACATATGACCATGTATCGGGGGCGGGAATCAGAATGTAAAATAAGACCCCAAAAAAAACTCTGTACAAACAAGTTGAGTCGGGGTCCAAGTAACCGATTAGCCAACTGGTCATCAAGATAGTAACAATAAACAATATATATATGAATGCGGTTGATGCTCCTAAGTACGTACTCACCTAAGTTAGGTGAGATACAAATGATTTTTAATGTTAATACACGAGGGGTATTTTTGTCATTGCAGAACTTGACCAAAATTTACAACTTTCCCGTTAAATTACACTGTGTACTCATATAACTCCCCTAAGTATGTACTTGGGGGCATTTTTCTCTACATAAATTCACAGGAAGAAGTCTATTTTAATGGACTTCCCAAATATATAGAAGGTAGAAGTCTATTTTTCAAAAAAAAAAAAAAGAAGGTAGAAGTCTATTATTTTGCAGTCATCCTAAGAATTTAAACAAAGAGGCATATAAAATATAAACCCTACAAAAAACTCAAACACAAATTTATCTAGATATAATAGCTTTTTAAAGTCTGTATGAAGTGGAGGAGACTGGTAAAGGGTAAGTTAACAACACAAGAGGATTTTGATGCGTGCACCTTATAATCATGGGCAATGTTGGTGAAGTAAGGTCATATAGTAAAGCGTCAGCATGCCTTGCTTCTATCTCCAAGTACATACATTATCTGTGCACTTCTTATATCATCATTGACTTAATTATATCTCAAAGAAGTACATAGATTATCTATGGACTTCTTATAGCATCATTGATTTGAATTAATTATAATTCTGAGATATCTCTCAAACTCCAACCATCATGCCTGTTCTTTCTTGTGGAATTAAAGATTATCTTCCAAATACGTGCCAAAGTGTATCTCGTGGTAAAAGTCCTACAGGTACCACCACTAATCCCTTGTGTCATAAATCACATTTATATATTTCTAGACCTTTTTTTATGTACGATATGTCCAAAATATATTAGGATGTAGAATGTGTTACAAATTATAGTATGTTTCTGTTGAATAACTATAGATGTTGAGTTCTAAAAAGAGTTCAGTTCAATAAAAGTAATAAAAGAGGTTAAAAACTTTTCATTTGTTTCCTCGTATGCTTTTGGACTTGAAAGATGGGTAACAAGTAAAACTTTTAATTCTGTTTTATTTTTAACTTTTTTTTCTTCTTTTTATAGATTCTGCTTAGCGGAAAAAGAGATGTACAAAGTATGTGATCTTGCCCATGTAATTATTTGATTTACAATGAGATTATCCTAAGAAAAAAAAATTCTAGTAATGTTAACAAAGGAATTTAGTTTAACGATTCCGTAGAGGTTAACCGTTTAACTCCTCAAAGGATAATTACCAAGAAAAAAAAACATAAAAAAGATGACACGAACAGGTACAGGTTCAAGGGAACTCATATTTATTTCTTAAAGGTATTACCCCTTGTATCTTGTTTAGTACATATTCATTTCAAAACTAATGCATTGCCTCACTACGCATCCTGACGGATATGCCTCCTCCTGGAGCCTCCATTCATCCGAACCTCCAGGGGATAAGCAAAGAAATTTCAGGTCCAAAAAAATAATCCTAAATCTTATACAACTGCCTCGGATAGCAGAATTCTCCTACCTACTCAAGACAAAGCTCCAAGAAGTTTCAAGCATAATGTTGGTAAAGATAGGACACATCTCCCAGTGCCAAAATCAAAAGGGTTACGGGAGTAACGATTCTAGAGCCACACCAATAATATTCAAAGATGAGGTGTGACCATGCTACAAGATCTTACTTTAAGAAATGGACGGCAATAGATCCTCGTTAAGTCTCACCTGCAATCTCAAGGGCTACAGTCTAAACTAAGTTCCTCCTCATAAAAGACAAGAAACTGCAAGAGGTTGCACTCACCGCATTCCTTGATCCTTGATCAGAAGTCTCAAAATGAAGTCAAGGCACTCAACCCTCAACTAGCAAAGCATAAAAGTGGATTTGGAAACAAAATTAGGAACTCTGCCTAAAAAATATTGATTACCAATAGGGGTTAAAGAGTGTAAATGGCTGACTTTAGACTGAGGAAAGAGATGGATAGACCTACCATGACTCATGCATCCAAGATCACGGAGCTTAAAGGGAAGATTAAAGGTCTAGCTAAGGACGCTACCTACATCACTATGGACGGTGCGGCTGTCATCAGAACTAGTCGAGAAAAAGGTATAGATGACAACATGTGGTCCGGTATCAAGACAATGCGCGATTTTAATTAGACTCCTTGTAGGGTGGTTACTGCTAATTAGGCTAAGGAACTTAAGTTTGAACTGGTTAGGAAAAAGAAAAGATTGGGGAGGGCAAGAAGAAGGGAAGAAAAAGCCCGAAAGGAAGAGGAAGCCAAGAATAAAGCAAGAGTCCTCTTCCCTTCGGGCTTTCTCTTCCCCGAGCTTCTTCTTGGCCTCCTAAATCAGGCTTCATCAAGGACCGCATATAGCCATTTACTCATTTAAACCCTGATGCAGGACAGCGGGTCAAAAAGCCCAAAGAAAGTATTTGGGAACAGTACAATAGGCTTTGAAAGCCCATTTATTAGAATATTCTAGAATAGATTTAGTTATTTTATTAGTTTTTTCTAATTAGGAAAGTAGATTATTATATATATAGCTTTTATCTTTGTAAATCGGCAGAGGATATTATTATTGAAATTGATAAGCTATGTTTTCTGAAATTCCTTGAGAGAGTTTTCTACCCTAACCCTAAATCAGCCCC
The DNA here is from genome assembly GCF_009905375.1 of Apium graveolens. Lineage (NCBI taxonomy): Eukaryota > Viridiplantae > Streptophyta > Magnoliopsida > Apiales > Apiaceae > Apium > Apium graveolens. Next base: position 81,723,433 of record NC_133654.1, on the reverse strand, counting down.
CATCCCCTATCAAAGTGGTATTCAGAGCCAATTCAAAGCGATCATCAGTCACCAATTTTGCCTTAATCTATATCAAAACCCTAGCCCCACCAGAAAACAGTATATTCCAGCCAACCAATATCAACATATATACATATCTTTCAGAACTTTTATCGAACATCTTACATACAATTTCGTTCTTCCACCATATCCGGCTGACGTTGACCAGAAAACTTTACAACCATCATATACAACTGCTGCAACCATCTTCCAAACTCATTTTTCTTTTCTCACTGTTGATTGTTGATTTCTCTGAACATCAGCTGCGTTCTGGTTTTGTGGGTACAGTCAGACACATGTCTGCTGTGTTGTAAAAAACAAGGTAGCCTGACTTCTTTTGCTCAATTACAAACTGCCCCTGAACCTTTTGTAACTGCAGAACAGCCCCAAACCCATCTGAAAACTGCTAGCCAGCCCTTAAGTTAACAGTTCACACAATGGTTAACGCTGGAGAAGTAAGCAACCGTCATGATGCACATATCGAGGAAAACAATAGGAGATTTGAGGAAAATAGTAAGATTACAGAATCTTGAGGATACAGTAGCAGGTTTGAGTTTGCAAATGCACAATGTGCGAGCAACGCTCAAAGCAATTAGTGATAGCCTTCGTATACGGTCTTAACCTCCCCCTAATGTTCCAGAACAGAAATTTCAGACCGTGAAACTTGAAGTTGCCGAGTTTCATAGAGATCAAGACCCGGATGTATTCCTGGATTGGCTACATAGTGTTGACAACTTCTTTCAGTGGTATAATTCGGCTGAGGACAAGAAAGTTGTTTTCGTTGCAACAAAGTTAAGAGGAATTGCTCGAATATGGTGGGAGCAACATCAAAGATCTGGGTATCATCATGTGGCAAGAATCAAGATGGGAAGACATGAGAGCTACTTTGGTTTGCCAATTTAAGCCCGCGGATTATAAACAGCGTGCTTCACTTTAGTTTACCGAGCTTGTGCAAGGAAGTAAGACCATAGCATATTACACTCGAAAACTCTATAGTCTAGCTGCAGAATCTGAATTTCCTTGGGACGAAGATGTTCTTATTTCTATGTATCGTCCAGGTTTGAATCATGATATTTCAAGTAAAGTAGCTGGCAGTAGATGCTTTCTTTTAAAGGATGCTATTCAGATTGCATATTCAGTTGAGGATGATTTGAGGAGGAGCATCAGTAGGAGTTCTTTCTCTAGCCCGTTGAGGAAAGAGCATGTTCTTCCCGATTCTATTCAAGGCCGGCAAACGGTAAAAGGTTAGGCTTAATAATAGAGGTTCATCCAAATCCTTATGATAAATCTTGGATTAATGACACGAAGCTTCGGATTTGAAGGAGGTGCTTGGTTAAATTTTCAACTGGGAAGTTTAATGATGCAGTTATGTTTGATGTTCTTCCATTGAAGCTTTGTGATATCATTTTGGGGCGTCCATGGCTTGTTGATCGACATGATTATCATGTTGCACGTGCCAACACATATACTGTTGTCAAGAATGGTCGACGATATACTCTTTTTTGTGATTGTTCCCATGTGCCGGTTATGCAACAGTCTTTAGTGCTTTATCATGATCCGTGTGATTTTACTAACTCGACGGAGTCGAGTTCTTTTCAGCAGAGGAGAACTGACGTAGGACAGCGGGTCAAAAAGCCCCAAGAAAGTATTTGGGAAAGCTTTGGAAGCCCATTTATTAGAATAATCTAGAATAGATTTAATTATTTTATTATTATTATTTTATTATTATTATTTTAATTAGGAAAGTAGATTGTTATATATATAGCTTTGATCTTTGTAAATCGGCAGAGAACATTATTATTGAAATAAATAAGCATTGTTTTCTTAAAATTCCTTGAGAGAGTTTTCTACCCTAATCCTAAATCAGCCCCCATCCTCTATCATACCCTTTTCCTGACCAGCTTTGCTGACAGCATAAAAGCTTTGCTAACAGCATGAAGGTAGCCACCTTAGCTAGAACTTCAATCCTCCTCAAGCTCTGTGATGTCAGATGCGGATGCATGAGTAATGGTAGGTCTATCCATCTCAGTTATTGTTGGACATTGGCCTTTTACGTTCTTTAACATCACTTAATTATTGTAGGTAATTAGTTCCTTTTTGGAATAAAATAATATTCTTCTCAAATCCTCTTTTTGCTTCGCTAGTTTAGTCATTGGTGCCATGATTTTGTTTTCGTCTTTCGTGCAACCTCTTGCAATTTCTTGTCTAAGATGGAAGAAAATAATTTGGATGGGAACTCATAAGATTGCAATCGAGGCCCTCCAGACTTTGTGAGGATCCATTTCCGGATGCCCATTTTTTCTCGAGGCTTTGTGAGGATCAATTGTCGGACGCCCAATTTTTGAGGTCGGATTCCGTAACATGGTCGCATACCATCTCTATTTTATGACTAGGCAGGGCGTGGAATCATTACTCCCATTTCCTCTAAACTAAATGATTTTTTTTGTAGAGATATTGGCAATGAAGCATGGTTGTCACGTCGTTGAAGGTCCAGCTTCGACTAGTCGAATATTCGGGGTCTAGTCGCTGAGTAGTTGACAAATTAATACTCCTACTGTCTTATTCAATTCACTACATGTTTTTTCAATACTCAATACGCATTTTAAGTTGAATATAAAATATATTTCTGTAATTTATTTTAAAATTTTCTTTTTTTATATTAAACTTCAAACATTAAATTTTTTTTTAAAAAAAATTCAGAATAATTTATATAACTATACTTTAGAGGAGCATTAAAATGCGTGCCGAACTCCCCGTCCCCTAATGGGAGAACCCAATGGGACAGAGGCAGTAATAATTATTTAAATAATATAATAATATATATATTTTATATACGTAGTTTTCCACAACAAAAGTCTAACATTCTCATACTCATATACAAAATAGAAATGTTAAACACAAACATATTTATTTTCCCTTTTAGATAAGCTGACTATACAAATATATAAATAGATTATACTACATGTATATTCAATTTTAATCAATTTATACATATATAAAGACACCCACACGTAGACATAAAAGTTGAAATTAGCATGTTGACTATTGCTGATGTTAAGCGGGTTTTTAGAATTTTTTTTATTTTCTTCATTTTAAATTTTGATTGGTTTTTGCACTACTCGATCGACTAGTCAATAAGTCGACCGATTAGTCGACCGACTACTCGACAATTCGCAAGTCGAGTATCGACTAGTCGATACCGACTAGTCTCCACTAGTTGACCGCCGTGACAACAATGCAATGAAGATATCTTCATCATTATCAACATTGTGCATCTTGTATTTGGACTTTCACGAACTTTGTCTTAAGTAAAGAGATGGGAGAATACTGTAATCCTACTAGATCATATGAGCTATGTTACTCGTAATCTTCATTTGACCTACAAGTACCCGTGTCGGACACTCGACAATCTGACACGGACACTCGGACTTGGACACTTACTTTAGGCCAAAAACATGTGTATTTTCCAAAATGTTGCTGAGTCCGATAATTGGACACGTAACCGTCTCGGACACTTCTAGCCGAGTCCAAGTAACATAGCATATGAGATCTAGGATATTTGATTATCATTTATTACTTACGTTAGCCTTGGTGGAAGGATTCCTCGTGAGGATAATATTTACTTATTTGTAAGGCATATATGTACGAGGGATGAGTAAGGAGGCAATACGTTAGTTCCAAAATGAATATCCGGGATATGCCTTGAAGAAAAATTGATATTTTTCCTACTTTTTCTATGTATTAATTACTAAATTAAATATGAGAAACACATTCTACAAAAAATTATCAATTATATAAGTAATTTTTGAAAACTTGATAAAATGACATAGTATTAAATTGCATCTAAATAGTCTTTATAAAAAAATGCTTAGGAAGAAACTTAAGGACTAAAATTTTTAACACAGGTATAATTTGTTCCATAGCCATAACGTAGAACTCTCTTCGTGGTTTTTTTAAGAATGATCAGAATAGACGAAGGTTGATAATCCTCTTTTACTATATAACTATTATAGATATTATGATTATGATTAAGGAGGGATGCGATATGGCTGATGTGTGACAAGAAAGTCCATTTACGTCGAAGGAAAATTTCCATATAATAGTCTTTAGACATGTTATGTTGTAGATAACCAAGTTGGGCTTCGAGGAATAAGCAAAGGTTAAAATGTCAAAAATAAAGATGGGAGTGAACATCAAGAACTCTGTACAACTAATTACAAGAGTTTTTTAATTTGTAACTATTAAAGTACAAATATAAGATATAACTGTTGAAAGATGTACATGATGAATTCATATTGATGATTTCATCTGCCCACATTAAATATTTTCAGATTTATAGATGTCGAATAGCAAATTCGTGGGAGAAGTGCAATTACGCTATTTCTTAAACTATTCACTCAATTATTTCAGCATTTCAGCACTGCATGATATATAATTATTATCGAAATACGTAGATGTGACAACAAATGTCTTCTCTAATGCCTAATTAAACTGAGCCTCACAACCAATGTTATTAAAGGCGAGATGCGCACTGAGGCGCTAGGGTCCCTTGGAGCATAGACGATGAGGCGCGAGGCGAGGCGCGCGCCTTATCGAAGTGAAAAGAATTTATTTAGAAAACAAATTATTTATTATAGAATTATGCAAAAACACCACAAATAGGAATATGAAACTTATAGGAATTTCCATGTTGGATTAATTTTTTTACTATCACTTTTTTCGGTAGCCATTGCTCCTTTACAGTGTAAATTCATACATATATATTAGTATGTAGCCGGAAACACAAAAGAACAAGTTAATACATGGTATATTAGTATGTATAACACTACAACTGTAAGAATATACACTATATATATATATATATTTGTATACACACCCAATATATATATATATATATTTATTTATTTATTTATTTAAACTATATATATACATAATGAGTAGAAAAGAAGTAGAATATTCATGTCTATGTAAGGATATATCTTCACTTTTGTTATTATTGATAACACAAATTTCTAAACACTTATAGGCTTAAAAAAGTATGGGTTTTAGGGCTGTTTTTGACTATTTTTACTGTTTTTTGCGCCCCGCGCCTCACTGCGCCTCGCGCCTCAGGGCTCTAGGTGCGCGCATTATTGAAGGCGTTGCGCCTCGGTAAGAACTATGCGCTAATAGTGCGCCTCGCTGCACGTGCAGCCTCGGCACGCCTTTAACAACACTGCTCACAACAGCTCGAAGTTTTAAATTTTATTATTTAAGAGCCGAGTTGATATAGCCTTAGCTCATCATTTGACAAGTGGTAATTACTTTGGGTTTCATAAGAAGTAAAAAACCATACACCTTCAGTCTTCAGTATCCTTGTAGTACAATGCAAGCCACTCTTGTACTTGATTCCATTAACTTCGGTATTGTGCTTTTGAAGCTTCACCTGATAATCAACTATTGTTATTGTAAGATGTAGAACCGCAAATGTCATAAGTTTTGTATAGTCTGTTTAGCTTGAGAACAGCTATTCTATCAAAGGGAAAGAAAATATATGCAAGTTACTGAGTAAATAAATTTCTATTTACTAAACCACATTTAACCAAATGATTACTTGGTGCACTGGAAAACTGAATTTCATTTTTTTTAGACTACTCTGTCTAAATTTGCAAATGACCCAGATATTATCTATTGGGAACTTATTCGAAAAACGGTCTAGAATAAAAAACTTAAAATGTTATATAAATATAACATAATCAGTATAGTTGGTCGTATTTATGATTTATATATTATTCTTTATAAAACAGACAGTTTCTTGTTTCTGTTTTTTCCATTATCCTTGATTGTCAAGCAAGAGAAGTATCGGAATCCGTAAAATCGCATAAAATGGTAATACTAAAGTTGACTAGGTCAATAACAAGTTAACAAATTCATTGCTCAGTGCACAAAATGACAAGAACTAACAGGCTATTATAATTTAACTATTTGTATTAAATATTATTATAAATGGAAACATTTTTAGTATTGCATTGTATACTCTTTTATAAATCAACTATACACATTAAAAGCTACTATATAATGTTATATATTTGAAGGATATAATTTGACTTTAACCGTGTTATAGTAATCTATATATTAAATTCTATTATAAATGGAAATATTGTTAATAACTATGTTACCCGGACTCGGGTATGGGTATCGGGCACGGGTTCGTATCCATGTGTCGGACTCGGCGATATTCTGAAAAATTTACATGTTTTTGGCCTCCAAATGTCCATACCCATGTCCAAGTGTCGAGTGTCCGACACGGGTACTCGAAGCAAAATGAAGAGTCTGGGTAACTAAAGTTAATAGTATAATATATATTCTTTTATAAATCAATATAAACATTAAATACTATTGTAAAAGGCTATAAATTTTAGGCTGTCATTTGAGTATTTGACTTTAATGGTGTTATAATAATCTATACTCCCTCCGCCTCCTTCTACATGACATATATATAAAAATATTCATTAAATACTTATCATTCTCTTCTTCCAAAACCTTTTTCAAAAATATTTCTAGAGAGTACCCTTGTACTTCCAACGTTTGACTAATTTAAGTGTAGAAACAACTCAACTTAATTTAATGCAATTATTAGGGGAAACAAGGACTAACATTTCTTTAAGATGCGTAAGAAAGAGACATGTAAAAGAGGACGGAGGGAGTACTAATTAAATCACATGCTACCTTAAGCCCGTTAGGCACATACTACTAGCTGACTTCTCTAGTTCAGTTTTAAAAAATAGAATAGATTATTGCTAACACTATGATACAATTGTGTAGTTCTTTACATAAAAGGCATAGATCAATAGCATTTATATAATATAACGCATATTTATTAAATGTTAGAAGTTGATTGAGTCCCGGTATACCGTTGTATGCTTATTTAAATGTAATACTGAATTTGACTCAATTTTTTATGCATTTCAACTATGTAGTTAAGTTTACTTGTACGATAAAGCTACAAACTCATGTATGCAGCATTTAGCATTTGTGGTTGTTCCCTCGTATATAATTAAGCAAGGTTGAAAGAATAAAACAAAATAATATACGACGTGAATAACTAATTCCACACACATTGTATATGTAGAATAGCAATGACAACAGAAAATATGGATAAATCTGTTCTAACCATTAAAATCATGCTACCTACACACATGTTGCCTCCCCTTCTACTTGTGCACGCGACCACATAACTAACAGTTCTCCATATTCTCCTAAGCCATATTTTGTAACTAACAGTTCAATCTTGGGTAGTTTAGAGGTCTTATCAATAAACTGAGAAATTTTTCAAGAAATTTTTTGTAGTGAAACTCACTTTGAATGGGGCACTTTGTCTTGCAACTTGTGCCTAAACTCGAAAAAGATCCTTGAATCCAGTTGTAAACAGACTGATAAGTCGGAAACTACTTACAAGTTGAGAAGGAAAATAACTTCTGCTAATAAGTTTTAGAGTAAATTAGAGTGGTTGCCGTAATTTACACCAATTATCAAAATAATGGCCAAATTTTCAAATTCTCATTACAGTGGCCAACTTTTCATGTTGTCTTTCAAAAAAGTGGCTACCGTCAACTCCTGTTAAGTCTTTGCCGTTAACTAATATCTTTAAAGAGTAAATCACAGAATGGTGGCTATAATTTACACTTATTTTCCAAATAGTGGTCAAATTTTCATAAATTACTAACATCTTTTTTCGCATTTTAAAAGATTGGTTTCGTCAAATCACTATCCGTACTCACACCTTTATTTCTACTAAAAACATATGATATCGCTAAACAAATAGATATAAACACAATTTAAATAATCATTAATTTTTTCACTTCTTCTAATTCAATCAAGCGTTTGGTTTTCAATTTTTTCAACCATCTCACACAAGACCACGAATCAAAACTTAAGCAAAAAAATAGAGAAGTGTATCCACCCATTTTAAGTAAGAAGTAACTAGTAAAGTTGGGCCAAGCGGGTGGTTGAATTCGGCATGTAACCACAATAGCCTTCTATCTGACAAAACACACACCCTAAAAGTTATGTTACTCCTTGACACTTATACAGACTTCACTTCTAATCTTGTACATTCGTCCTAAGTTCAAATTGTATTACTCTTTGACACTTCTACAAGCTTTCATCAACACACAAACTCTGACAAAACACCAAGATTTTGGCAATTTGTAAGTGTATTAGAGCTACTCTCCTAGACGTTGTCCCTCCTGGAATGTAATATAAACAATTGGCGCTTAGTAATATAGGACATATCATTAAACTCATTCCTTATTCAATATTTCCTTATGAAAATTCAAAATTACATTCTACTACTTAAGTACAATTTAAATAGATTGAGATTGAGAGTGCTTTTAATAGTTAATTATAAAAATATAAGAGTTTCTCATGAGGAGGGTACTTAAAATAACGAGTGAAGGGAGGCTCCTAATGGGTATTAAGAGACTAAGAAGCTGTTGGAGCACTATTTTTACGCTGATTCCTCGAATTTCAACACACTAAACTAGTCTCTTAAAATCGTTCTTACAAACCTATCAAAGAAACTAATTACATTCTCAATTTATTACATACTTTCTACACTAAAACCCGAGAATCAAATTTAACCAATAGCTAATACATAATAATTGAAATCGAAAAAATGCATTACAAAATCGAAGTAATTAACTACCCCACTCAAGTACTAATGTACCGCTGGTCTATCTTACACAACCTAATTACCATATGTTTGTGTTCTTTAATTATAACCATGAGCACAAAACAATAATAATAATCATGTAGTTCGAATTAAAATAAATAAATAAATAAAGTAAGAAAATGAAGGTGACCTTGACGGTGTCGAAAGGGTGGCCGACGACGACGGTGGAGACGCCGGCGAGTAAACCGGCGACATATTCTTTGTAGCCGGAGCTATTTTCCATATATGTGTGTATAGAATACAGTAAATATTATATTACGTGTGTATTTGAGCACCGCTATAAATCTCCTCCCTCTCTGTGTTCGTAGGACGAGGGTTTAAGATTTAAAAAGGAAAAGATGTAAAGTAAAACCTCAGAATTTAATATTGGATTTACATTTTTCATTTTTTGTTCCGTCTGTAATTCATTGGTTTTGTATACTTGCAAATGTATTTTTGTTTCTCATGAATGCGAAACTCACACTTGCAAGTGTATTTTTTTTTCTCATGTCATAAATGTGGAACTCAAACCAAACCCTAGAGAATTGATTCCGTGTTCAAGTAATTTCATTTCGTACATGTTTCACGACATATTTCGTGTAGTTTTAGAGTAATTTCATTTCGTACACGTTTCACGACATATTTCGTGTAGTTTTAGATTAAAATTAGTATCTTAATCTTAAATTTTTAACTATTTAAGTTCAAGTAAGTAAGTCATGAAAAATCGAGTGTAGTCGAGTCATGTAAAATTTAAATTTGAAACTATTTTGTATCTAACTTTTGTAATAGTTATACATATAATTTTATTCTAAAATATATATTCACGTAATTATAACAAACTTCATTAAATATTAACTTATTTTGTTTATTACTGTGTCGTTTATTTTCCTCATTTGTAGCACTCATTTCCAAGATTTTAAATATCCATCAAGTTCATGATTTTAGATCCACAAGTCTAATAAACAGCTCTCAAAGATTTTCGGACTAGTGTTGACCAACAGATTGTGCCCTTTAATGGATAACATGAAAGATGACTATTAAAATAATTTTATCAAGGAAACACAAGTTGTTGAGAGCATATTAATAGTGCGAGAAATATTTCATAAATTGTTGTTTTGGGAGGATTTGTGGAATAAAAAAAAAAGAAAATACTGGACATTTTTGGAAGACTTTTCAAAATAGTAATATGAAAAGAAATAACAATAAGCACTTTTATAGATCTCTGGAAATGTTATGATCACATTAGCAGTGTATTTTGGAGAAGAGACTTGAAAATTTTGGAAGTGTATGAGGTAAAAGGTTTGGAAGAGATATTAAACAATGTCAAGTTAAAAATAGTTAAGGGCAAAGTTGTAACACCCCCAAATCCGGGATCGGGGATTCGGGTTGTCACGAGTTCCATTTCCCTTAATAATACTTAACCTTTACAATCAACCAACTAATGCGTACTGTGACCCCACAATATACACACACACCACAAGTTATAGTCTCAGAGATGAAAACCAAAAATAACACAAGTCATTTATTTCACAATTATAAACCATTTCACCTCAAAAGGGTTTCTGAATAATTTACATATTCTTTGCCATTATTACAATTCATAATATACATAAGTCTGGTTCATAAATAGTTGAAGCCTAGCCTATTGGTAGTTCCTACCTCAGCTACGGCGGCATCAATGCTTCCAGAAAACTGCGGAACGTTTCCTAACCGCTTGCGAATTGGAAGCTTGGTCATGTTTAGGTCATCTTCCCATGTCATCCTCTCACACTTATCCTCTTCTTGTTGGTGAGATGACATCACTCTCCACTAACCCTTTGATTAAGTCCTAATCACTTGGCTAAGGACCGCTGACCTGTTATACGGTTCGCTTGACTTTCGTTCTCGTTTATCGTTTGAGGGATCATACCCGGGATCTTATTACTTTGGTTCCCTTAACCTTTCTCAATACATTATATTCCTTTTATGATCCTCTCTTATAATCCTTGAATTTAAATCCTTTTAATCATGTTACCTTATACTCAATTCTTTCGGTATCTGGTGGATTTTCGGGAAAAATCAAAGTGTTCGGATTTGGATTCTGACGATCTTTACATACACTTATATCCCATATAAAGTACTAATAAGATCTCAGAATAACAATAGAAGAACCCCTACATAGTGTGGCATGAAAAGTTTTCTTATTCAGCATAATCAGCAAAACACTATTCATAAGGGTTACTAAAAGTTCAAAAATTTTGGGGTTATTACAGTCTCCCCTCCTTAAAAGGATTCCGTCCCGGAATCAGGAAAAAAAATGAATAGGGATACTTTCTTAGCATTGCACTTTCTAACTCTCAAGCCAATCTTCCCACATTGTGGTTCTACCATCAAGCTCTGACTAGTTTGATAGCCCTTCTCCCAAGCACTTGTTTCTTTTCAATCTATAACCTTTCCCGGTTGCTCCATATAGGTTACGTCTGGTTGCATGTCTATGCGCTCATATGCCCCTATTTGTCTGGCATCCGAATTATACTTCCTTAACATTGATACGTGGAACACGTTATGAACTTGCTACATGTTCGGGGGTAGGGCTAGCTCATATGCTAACTTCCCAATACGTCTTAATACCTCAAAGGGTCCAACAATTCGTAGGCCTAGCTTTCCTTTCTTTTTGAACCTCATCAATCATTTCAAAGGGATACCTTTAACATTATTAGGTCCCCTATTTCCTATACTTTGTCCTTTCGTGTCAAATCAACATACTTTTTATGTTCATCTTGGGCTACTACCAGCCGTCCTCTGATTAGATCTATTATATCCTTGGTCCTTTGGACCACTACTGGTCTGAGCATCTTGCGCTCTGCAACATCATCCTATCATAAGGGAGATCGACATTGTCTTCCCTCAAGGATCTCATAAGGCGATATCTCAATACTGGCATATGATCTATTATTGTAAGAAAATTCAATCCGTCTTAAGTGATCATTCCAATTTCTCTCAAGTCTATTGCACAGACTCTCATTATAGCTTCTAGCATTATAGCTTTTGCTTCTCAATACCCATTCTTTTCTAGTTTTTAGTCCTTACTATCTTCCGTACATAATACTATACTGGTTACACTTTTGCTCGTTAGCATTCTATAACCTTTTAATAATTGTGTCAACCTTAGTATCACGAACGCGTTAGATTCGGAATACCACCGCACTGATACTACTCCTTCCTAGATGCTTCTATCTTTGAAAGCTTGATCCATTATATAGAAGTAAAAGAATTTATTGAGAGATTGCTATGATCATGAACACTTGTTATATCGCATAGTTAGTACAGAAGGTGGTCAGCCTTTAGTACTTGACAAGTAATTAAACAACATGTGGTATCCTACTAGGCTCCTATCACACAGATAGATAGTCATTCGGCAATACCTCCCCTTTTGGAAGGGTTGTTCTTCTCAGCTTACATGAAATGAAAAGAAGAGAAAAGAACGAACTGAAGAGAATTGTATATACGTAAAAATATTGCCATAAAATATTTGGCTTGGAATCTACCTCTGAACTATAGAGGTTTGTCATAGGAGAACAAAATATATACATATATATATCAACATCAAGTATTATAGCATCGTATATCACATGCCTAAATATATTTTTTTTGCTATTCCGTCCATCATTCTATGGACTCATGCTCTTCCACACGACCCGATTAGTGGTACTCAATCTCAACATCCATTCCAATACAACTCTCATGCTTGTAATCAGCTCATTACTCGCCGAATCATTGCTGCATTACTTATGGTCCACCACTGACCTATTGTCGTAATTCACTTTCCATGAAATCTTAATATCTAACCATACGGAGTCCATACATGTCGTATAGAATTCTCCTAAGGAGGTAACATAATTACCATTCATGATTCATGAAGAACACTCTAGATCCTGAAGTACATACATGACATGAAGCAGATAAAATTACAGAAGAGTTTCAATCAAAGCAAGGATAGCAGGTTAATACCATTCTTAATCATATACCTTCAATGGAAGACTTAACTCGAAGGTTCGTTTAGTCCTTTTTGAAACATTGTCCTGGATTATCTTCAGGATAGTTCCTTCTAAGATAGATAGCCCGCTCATGGCGATTATACGAATTAAACTTTACCAAACTACTATTACGGTTGGGTATTGCACAGTCATCAGAAGGAATGTCAATCTTCCACACCATAATACAACCTTCACGGCTTTAACCATTATCACTATATTCCTCCGGCACGAGCGCCTGTAATTGTCCTCTTACACTTAAAGTGTCGGCCACCTCTTTGGCCTTTCTTGATAGTAATATTACCTTACAATCAATGTCATTTTAACCACTTTCACTAAATTTTTTACCTTATTTCCAATCACTGCTTGTGTGAAGATGTTTTCCTTAAAATCTGATGAGTAAAAAAAAATATCACCATTTTTCCATAAGTTATTGCCTCAGTCTTTAGAAGTTAATCATTGTCACGACTGACTCTCAATCATACTTAGGACATCTTTTATCTTAGGTCCTAATTGCCCTGAACAATTTTGACTTTTACTGGTTCGATCCATACTTTCTCGTGGTTTAACACGTGCCCCATTTGGCATTATTATAATTACGTCACATTTCCTTTATCAAAGTTTCTATTCTTGAGAACTTTGAATATTACCTTTCTCCTTGTAAAACCTCTAAGGTTATCCTTAAATCCTTCATCAGGTACACCCTAGGCACAGGGCATATCACGATACCATTTACTAATACCAGAATTATTATCTATATAGTTCTGAAAAAATTCTCCACTAATCCTTAAAGGTTGTTGTTACCTTAATCCTTTCCAAATTATACTGTCAAAACTCATACTATCCCTATTAAGGGTGAAATGTCAACCTTTATGCATTCCCCTAGGATTCATTCTAAGTTACAGATGTTTTATCCTTAATTCCACCTTTAAAAAGGTACATGCATCCTTCCATGGATAAATCAAGTCATATATCCCTGATAAGGGTGTCTTATTCAATCATTCCCACCCAGATAGTCTATATTAATTTCACAATAGCATCCTTATTCAAACTGAGGTCAACACATATGGCCTTCAAAAGATAACAATGGTTACCCACTTTTCTTTCCTAATTTGGTAATGATAACATGGATGTTCTAGAAGATATTGGTCGTGTTCAACGTGAACATCTTCTTAATAAATCCTCATTTTCTTTTATTATTTATCTCAACAGTTATCTCAATGTTGGGATGTCTTTCATACCTGGCGTCTCCCTTTCTGGGTATCATGCCACCGGTCTTACACTTCACATTCTTGAAGGTCACTTCCTTCATCCAATTTTCCTAATTTCCTACTTTCTTGTCTCCTCAGTCTATTCGCGTCTCATTATTTATCCTTCGAACTATCTCAAGGTTTCCTCAAATTCTCCCAACTTAAAGGGGGTACAATATGTACATCTCTTATGCCTTCAACCATCAACTTTAACTCATAGTGAATCATCCTCATCCTGACGATCATATACTTTTCTATTTCTATTACTACGAGTCTTTAGGGATTCCTCATACCCGACTCCCTTATCATTCCTCAAACTCTATTGCCTTTATGCTCCTTTCCACTTCAGTTTCTTTTTATTTTCATTTCTCTTACAATCATTTCACGTACCCACTAATCATTGACTTCAAACATCACGTCGTTCTGGGATTCTTGTCCTCCAGACGAATCTTGACAACTTTTACAATCTTAGATTCATAATTCATCATATTCGTCCGCCTTTGTTCTGGCTCTTAAAGCTTTTACACTATCTCCATAACCTTGGAATTTACTTTCTCGAATTTTTTTTTTTTGACTGAACTTTAATCAGTTTATCATAACCTCTTGCTCCATGCCTTTCTTGGTCTTTCACCAGTGGGTGGTCTCTCTCTTAGGAGGGTAAGTGACAAAAACAGTCTTTTGTAATTCGTCAATCATTTAGAATCTCAAATGATTCCTATATTTCCTTTAGCCAGGCTCTTGCCTTGACTGGGTCAGCTATTTCCTTGGAACTCTGAGAGCTTAGCTACTTAAAGGTCCTGAAAGAATTTCACACCACATTGTTTCCTCAAGGTGGTGGTTAGGGGTAAGAGTATAAGTTTTGTTTTAGGTAGGTCCATGGATTGCCCAATAGGAGTACCATCCTGGTTCTTCCTATCTTGCTCGACTTCTATTTTCTCAGTATAAATATTTTTTCCTACTCCCCATAATTGGGGCCATCTTTTAATTTAAAATCCTCATTTTCCACTTCATTATATTCTGGGTTCCTTATATCTTAATTACGACCTCCCTGATTATCACATTCAAGGTTTGCCCCTAATCTTATTCCTCGTGGGGGCATGATACTTGGAAAAATTTTGAGAATCTCTGGATATTTGTCTTACTTACTTTGCTTAAGTCTTTCCCTCGTTCAGTCCTTGTATGATTGCAAATTATGAATTCTCAAGTTCTATAAACTTCATGACACTCTCTTAAGTGTTAATAGTGCAATTAACAATATGAACTTATCACAACCAAACTGATCTGAACTGAAATTAATGAATATATACATAACCATTTGTTCGAGGGTACAACAACTGAACACATTAAAGTGAATTACATCATTTGATCTGATCGCTTCTATCCCAAAAGTACTACCATAGATAATCATCTAGTCATTAAAACTAATCATTCATAACTTAGGCTAATCCTCCAAAAGCGGTGCTACATGAAACCCTTGTCTGATTGCCCAGACCCTGCACACTATTATGGATCAAGAAATGCGGGCACGCACGACATCCCTAACCTGCTCCATTAAAGCGGTGATGAGGTCTAAGATAGTTGCAAGTAGAGCTGGATCAATCTGACCCTCAAGATGGCCTCTAGCTGTAACACGGGTGGTAGCCTCAATCCTTTCCATGCTATAAGCTAGTCCTGCCGGAAGTACCCCGCCCTCAATCCTCGGTGCAGTAAGTCGATCCAACAGATCACTCCTAACATTACGGGCCTCAGACAGGCCACCCCAAGTCATATAATAATCGGCGATAAGAGAAGCCTGAGTGGTAGCATCTAGCAGTCCATGGGGTGCAGGTGGTGCAGGCCCAGGGGATCCAAATGGATAACCAAGCACGGTATCAGGTGACAATGGTGCAGGAGATAAAGGTGGCATTTCCTCAGTAGGTGCTGGGCTCTGTACAGGGGAGGGAACAGGAATTGGTGGAACCTCATGGGTGTCTACAGGAACCTCTGGAAGAGGGTCTGATACTGGTGTAATTGGTGCCGTGGAAGGCCCCACTCCTCCTGCCCTTATTAACCTTTGTGCCCTTGGTAACTCTTCATCCTCTTGTGCCACCCTCGCGACCATTCTAGCTCTGGTAGTCGCCCTGACTACGGTCATCAATTCCTCAGCGGTCCTCTCTTCATTCTCATCAGGATCCTCCACGAGATCCTCCTCAGCAACGATCCCTTCTGGATAACATCCTCAACCGCAACATTCTCAATATGAGTCTCATCCGGTCCCTCGTTAGGGTACTCTATTGGATTCACAATTTGATCTCCAATATGTAATAAAACATCCTCATGCTGATGCTCCTGAACCTCAGGGTTCGATGCCCCGCTGCCCTATACGAGAACGAACTATGTTACTATCATAATATTTATAAGGGTTCCCGTAAGGGTTTTAACTGTCAGTACTACGTTAGGTAGCCCAACTATGAACTTGGCAAGAGTTCTTATTATCTTTGTGAACTTATTATCTTAACGTCACATCATCTCTGAGGTTTATAATGCTTGGCTCTGATACCATTTCTGTAACACCCCCAAATCTGGGGTCGGGGATTCGGGTTGTCACGAGTTCCATTTCCCTTAATAATACTTAACCTTAACAATCAACCAACTACTGCGTACTGTGACCCCACAATATACACACACACACCACAAGTTATAGTCTCGGAGATGAAAACCAAAAATAACACAAGTCATTTATTCCACAATTATAAACCATTTCACCTTAAAAGGGTTTCTGAATAATTTACATATTCTTTGCCATTATTACAATTCATAATATACATAAGTCTGGTTCATCAATAGTTGAAGCCTAGCCTATTGGTAGTTCCTACCTCAGCTACGGCGGCATCAATGCTTCCAGAAAACTGCGGAACGTTTCCTAACCGCTTGCGAATTGGAAGCTTGGTCATGTTCATCTTTTCTATCTGATGTTGTATGATGAGAGAAGAAAGCAAGGGTGAGTAACAAGCCCACCGAAATAATATGCATAATAATTAACAATATATGAGCATTCTCATCGTACTCATGAAAGTTTTGGTCAAGAAGAAATGAACCAAGTTGATATCTTAACGCGACCAAGTCACAAAATATTCAGTATATATATACCTATATACTTTTCACAATCTTTGAAATCCTTTGACATGTATAATATACACAGAGTTCTAGTTTATAACTGTATAAAAATATCGTTGCAAGGTGATCTCATATATCTAACCTTCTCTCAACGTTTTTCTGAAAATCTTTGACATGCACAAGATAA
Source organism: Apium graveolens (assembly GCF_009905375.1). Lineage (NCBI taxonomy): Eukaryota > Viridiplantae > Streptophyta > Magnoliopsida > Apiales > Apiaceae > Apium > Apium graveolens. Next base: position 81,706,156 of record NC_133654.1, on the reverse strand, counting down.
TCATTTACTAGATATAAGTTTAAAAGATGAAGTTACGAGATACTCCAATATACTTATATCTTCTCCGAATACTACTTGAACTACCACCGTTCAAGGTATAATCCGTTTCAAAAGTTCATCACATAGATGAGACTACAAGATAAGATTTGAATAGATTCAATCCTTTAAATATTATTGAATGAAATGAAGTTACGAGATACTTCATTTGATGGAAACACCATTATAATTGCTTAACCCTGTCAATGCTTCGGCAACCACCCATTCGTAGCCTTTCGACCGAAATGCTCCGGGTAGTGTTGCAGAAATATCCAACTCGATGATGAACTCATTACGGGAGTTTGCCGCGCCAGGAAGACCACTTACGATGATCAGTCGTAGTAGTGCAACCCCACCATTTTCTACATGTAGAGGAGAACCTGTCAGATTTACTTGTCAACCGAACACTGGACTCCTAAGGAATGGACCGTCTTAGCGGAACTTCCAGGCCATTTGGGCCAATATAATAAGGCTGGGCCGGCGTCACTCGACCACTTACGCCACTCCTAGTTCAGATGAAATCAATGACTCTGAAACGTAAAGCTCGTCCCCCCTTTCCCCAAGTAGAAACTTGTTGATACGGCTCCACCAAGAAGTCGTGTCTAGTTGGAAAGGAAAACTCACCGATATTTCCCAGGCGATGCCTGTTAATGGATTAACTTGTTCCAAGAATTTTACTTCCCGAGTGTTGGGTAAATAATCAAAAACTCTTTTATCAAAATAGCAACCTTGTTGCGAATATAAAACACACCACAGAGCTGGATCCCTCAGATTTTGAGCGAGTATTTAAATCCCCTTCGAAAGGAGGATCTTAAACATAAAAATGAGTTTTGGGATCCGCCCTAACCTTTAAAATCATTTTGAAGACTCGAAAACATTTTTAAGAATGTTTGGAGTGATGCTGATTTAATAAAATAAATTAGTCCTAATATATTAGAAAATATCTGAATATTATTATTTCAATAATATTCCCATAAAGAATAATCTTTATAAAAATAATTGAAGTAGAATTTTTAAAACTTATACTTGAAATGAATATTAAATAACCAAAGATATATTTATACGAAAGTACTATCTTTATTTGAATAATCAAAAGTGAGTTTGATTATCGACACATTATTCTTTAATAAAATAAAGAATAATAATTAGTAAATAATCGGAGTCATAGGTCCTCGAATGAATATTCAAATAATAATATTCATTAAATAAAATAAACGGAGTCATATGTCCTCGAATGAATATTCAAATAATAATATTCATTAAATAAAATAAACGGAGTCATATGTCCTCGAATGAATATTCAAAATAATATTCATTAATAAAATAAACGGAGTCATATGTCCTCCAATGAATATTCAAAATAATATTCATTAATAAAATAAACGGAGTCATATGTCCTCGAATGAATATTCAAAATAATATTCATTAATAAAATAAACGGAGTCATATGTCCTCGAATGAATATTCAAAATAATATTCATTAATAAAATAAAGTTACCGAATAAACTTTATTCGATTCATAGTTTTGAAAACTATATCTATATATATATATAAATATATATATAATATACTTGGGAACATCGACTCTCGGTTTTAGAAAATGTTCACCTTTGGGTCCCCTATACTAAGGGTATACGCAACTACTGCTTATCTCTAGCATAGGTATTATGCAACTTATAAGCAATTGAATCAACAATGTATATCAAGATTATGAAACATACATGCATATATACCATATCACATGCTCCAATATATCGCAAGATTTGCTAATTAACCACCATGCATCTATCACAAGATAATGCATATACATATGTATACATCACAACAACAGTATAACGGGTAGAAAACTTGTCTGAGTGTTCCCGGATAGACTTAAGTTTAGAGTGGGTCCGATAACCTATGAACAACAACATATGTCGGAATTAAACCCCGGTCGCTTAAGAAACTAGACTTTAACCAATTAGACCCCTAACGTTCGCTTTCGCGCTTAACGATTCACTTAAGTCGCTCGAGTACCCTCGGCTCCACCATTTTTAATAAATTAACCCTTAAGAGTTTTAAGGCGATTCTTTCGTGAGTACCTTACCAACTGCCTAATCCACTTAACATAATTGTTTCATATCCCAATTAGTCATTTAAAGTCCTTAACCAAGGTTTCAAAGTAAGGCGAGGGGTAATGGTTCGTTCGCGAAACGCCGTTACTTAAAATGGTCGTTTCTCCTAAACCGTACATCGGATTCAAGCGAACCACATATCAAAACGAAGCTCGTAACATGAACTATCTAATCATGGCAATGGTCAAAACCTAACAGTGAGTTATCGGGTCCTGATGTTATGAACAAAAACAGTGTAGGATAATCGGACATTACGACGACTATGTTTGTGCGATTACCAAATTTGTACAACTCCAAATCAATCCACAATCAACCCACAATCAACATTACAACCCAAAATCCCTCCAAACCTCACCACATCAGTCCATTACTTCATGTTTAACCAACTCATTCAATCACAACAAAAGCTACTAACCATATTAAGGTTCATTAACTAATAACCAAGATTCAACCATCAAAATCTCTACAAACTCAACCAAACTTTAAACAAACAAGCATCATGCTTCACATATACTATATCAATCATAACCATTCCTAAATACTCAAAACTAAAGCTAGGGTTTGGAGTTTATACCTTGTTTAAGCTTCTTAACACAACACAAGAGCTTTGAATGCCTAAAGAATCTTGATCCTTGCTTGTATAACCTTAAACTTTCATAAAAATTCAAGAAAACTAAAGTTATTTTTTTGAAAGTTACTATTCACCATCTTCTTGCTTGAATTATTGGAAGAGATTGTGAAGGAATTTGAAGCTTAAACTTATAGGATATCCATATCTATGTACAAGGAACCTTAGATAATTACCTCACTAATTAACAAAGCTTGGAACTAGGATTTGAGTTTTTTTCTTCCTTTGAAATGGACAAAGCCGAGAGCACTTCTTGAAAATGGAAGTGTTTTGTGTTTTTTGATGTTTATGATTTGTTTTTGGCTTGGTTGATCCACTTGGTTTGTTAATTAGATTATTACCATGGTAAATTTTGTGTGGTTCACAATCAACCAACAACACACTTCTCTTTTGGTCATGTTTAGGTCATCTTCCCATGTCATCCTCTCACACTTGTCCTCTTCTTGTTGGTGAGATGACATCACTCTCCACTAACCCTTTGATTAAGTCCTAATCACTTGGCTAAGGACCACTGACCTGTTATACGGTTCGCTTGACTTTCGTTCTCGTTTATCGTTTGAGGGATCATACCCGGGATCTTATTACTTGGGTTCCCTTAACCTTTCTCAATACATTATATTCCTTTTATGATCCTCTCTTATAATCCTTGAATTTAAATCATTTTAATCATGTTACCTTATACTCAATTCTTACGGTATCTGGTGGATTTTCGGGAAAAATCAAAGTGTTCGGATTTGGATTCTGACGATCTTTACATACACTTATATCCCATATAAAGTACTAATAAGATCTCAGAATAACAATAGAAGAACCCCTACATAGTGTGGCATGGAAAGTTTTCTTATTTAGCATAATCAGCAAAACACTATTCATAAGGGTTACTAAAAGTTCAAAATTTTTGGGGTTATTACAAAAACTTTGTGGATTGTGAATAAAAAGGGGTATTCTACCCGGGAATGCGCACTAAGCTTGCAAGGCAACATTATAACAAACGAGAAAAATTGAAAATCTATATGAAAAATAAAAGTGGCTCATGAGATTAGGCTTTTTCTAATAGAATTTCTGTAAATAAATACTGCCAACAAATAGTTTCTTGCATAGCAGATTGGGTGACAAGTTTGGATCAGAATGGTGCTCTACCTGTCCATCTGAAAAAGAAGATGTGAGGAACGTATTTTTTTATGTAAACTAGTTAGATGGGTATGAAAAAAATTATCAGATGGTGGAACATCTCTCATCCCTTTCATATAAGCAAAAGTTGGGATCTATAAAAATAGCAACTCGATTTAAAGAAAGAGAGGTAAAGGATGCTTGGGAGTCAACCTTATATATAGCATTGTGGACTTTATGGTTTATAAAAAATGTAAAGGTGTTTAAATGATGTAAAAGGAAACTGAGCCTTACCACTACCTTAATCAATTAAGGTATAAAAAATGGCTTAGAATCCTTTGGAGTGAACCATTGGAAGTGTTGCAACTAAAGGAAATAACTTAGGGTTGGTATTACTGTTGCAGACAGCAACAGCAGCTTTTCGCTGAAAAGCAGTTAAAAAACTGTTTGGTAAAATTTAAAAGCTGCTTTTCGGAAAAGTGCTTTTGGCCTAAAAGCTGCTCTTAGAGAAAACAAGTCCCCCCATACTTTTAGAAAAAGCTGCTTTTCAGTTGTTGCGGGAAGCAGATGCTGATTTCACCATCAAACCTTACCAAAAGTATCATTATTTTTAATTTTTTGCATCAACACATATACGTATCAAAAAAATTACCAAACTGTTATCTGATTTTTATAACAGCACTTTTTTCAGCATCACTTTTTCTAACAGCACAACAATTTTTAACAGTAATCCCAAATAGAGCCTTAATGTCCAAATCATTTAAGTACTTTGGTGATGGTTCCTAGATAGTCAACAAAAATGGATTGGCAGTGGCTGACATTGGAAGTCTAATTGAGGACATAAATATCAAAAGCCTTATGTTCTTTTTAGGCCGAATAAGAGCTACAAATCCTTCTAAAGCAGAACTTGGAACACTCAAGAATTAATTAAAATCAGGGGACCAGACATGTCAAGTTTAGTGATCTACACAGACAACAACAATTTGGAGGAAAATATACTATTTTACAAGGCCTCAAAGAGTAGTATCCCATATCATGAGCAGTGCTTCTAAATTTAATTTCAAAGGTGAAATTTGAAATAAGGTGTGTAGCGAGGCTATTAATCAAGGAGGCTGATGTGTTAGCAAAAAAATGACTATTAAAATCTGACTTCATGCATGCATGAAATTATTAGTGGGTCTCCATCATTCCATGTGCCAAGTTTGTTCATATTTTAGAGTTTGTTTTGTCATTTACTAATCATGGACAAAAAATGACAAGAGTGATAATTAATTAAGACGTCACAAGATTTATATTTTAAAAAAAAAAATCAGGGTAATTAGGAGCATCGAAATATTTTTAATTGGCCATTAGCCTCCCTCCATGCATTAGTGTCTTGGCCAGTTAAAATTCTTTGTAATAATTACCTAGGGACTCCAAGATTTACTTGACGTGTTACAACTTATAACCTCCCCCCCAATGAATTTTACCCATTCATTCGCTCTTCTCTAGCCTTCTCCCTAGTGCACTCTATTAAGTCTCAAAAAAAACAAAATGTGGGTTTTCACCATTAGAGGCTTTGTTAAAATCAACGTTCATCCATTTACTCTTCACCATGTCATAAGTGACCCGATACAATATTTTTTAAAAAATGTTACAAGCATTTCGTTGCAGTAACTAAGAAATTTGTGTGTTATTGTAACACTACTTAATTACTGTTATAATAGCTGTAAAGATAGTGTTGCATGGGTGTGACGGTGTTGCACAACATGTAACAGCAGTATTTGGTCTTACAATAACCACTTTTTTCTTTTTAAAATTATTAAAGTAATATATTGTCAATAAATTAGAATTAGAATTATATTCTGAATTATTTATGAATATAGAATGTCATATATGATATTATGAAAATTTTGAAATTTGTTTTATTTCATTTCAAAAACATATTTACAATATATTTAAATAAAAAGAAGACATTTTTAATATATATGTGTGTGAAATAAATAATATATTAATCAAAATTAAAATTAAAAAAGGTTGAACACGGTTATCGAGGTGAAATTGTGTGGGCAAAAATATATTTCACAAATATTTTCCCCCGTCGCCAAAATTATTTCCCCTCAAACAAAATATCTATTACCTCGTTTTCCCTTTTTCCTCTCGTTCTCTGCCCCGTCTCTCAGATCCCTTTCTCTCTCTCTCGTCTTTCTTTCACCATCTCACCATCTCTAGTAAAGACCCTAATATATATCTCACCATCTATGGATAAGACCCTTAATTCCTAAATTCGGTCTCACCATCTCTGTTCATGTGTAATTTAAGTCCCAATTGAAACCCTAATTAAAGAACATCTTTAATTAATATCAAACTCCAAATTGATGTTTGTCTTTTTTAATTGAATTTTGTTTAATTTTCATCTAGAATCTCTTCCCAATTTTGAATTTGACTCTAGTTTGTTCTTCATACACTAATTTTGTTTGTTCTTTTTTCAATAGATCTGTAGCTTAGTGAAATAATTCCAGAAGGGAAACATCAGATTGCAATACTAGGGTTGGTTGTTGGGCTTTCTCACGGTCAAGTCTTGGACTGAGCTTTTGACTTAGTTGGGCTTTTGTTAGGTCACACAACACTGTAGAATGGGGTTGAATGCAGTGTTTATACAATCAAATCGATTTAACACAAGTATGTAACAAGGATCAAGTATATTGAATAAACTATGTTACAATAAGAACTGTTGTTCTCTCTCAGTGATGAACAAATATCACTAAGAGCTGCTAGGTTATAATGTATAATCTTCTCGATAATGATAACACATATAGTGTAAACCCTAAGTCTGTCTTTATATAGTACACAGTTACAAGATAACTTCTAATTGATATGGAATACAATTCTGTCTCCTAAAATATATCAATCATATATCTTCTACAATTCTTCCAGTCTTCTAACTCTTTACATGCATATCTTCTTTTGTTTTAGTCTTGATCTTCTACTGTAAATCAGCTTCCTTTCTTATATGAAAGTCTTCCTGCTGTCCCGCACTTAAGTTTTGATATGACCTTAAGTTCTGATATTAAGTTCTGACTTCCAGTAAGTCCTGATATGTTCTGTTTGTTAAGATCTGAAAACTAAACATGAATCATATTAGACATGACATCTCAAATATATCTAGCAATCTCCCCCAACTTATAAATTATGCAAAATATACAAGTTAATAGATTTGATGATGTCAAAAACATTTAAGTACAAATGCAATAAGAGTTTGACTAGATAACTAACTACAACTTACAGTCTTTGAAGCTTTTACCAATCTCACTGAGTCAATCTGAATCCATAATGATTCTTGACAAAGCTTGATATCAGATTTCCTTCTTTACTCCTCAGGACTTGAGACATTGTAGCTTTAACTTGCTTCATCTCTTCATCTTGACTCCCAATCTGATAGATTGCAGTCCTTAAAGTAGAGATATGGTTTCTTTCTAAACCATCATTCAGTCTTATTACCCTAGGATGAGAAGAATGTTCATTGTAGCACAGATATTTTTCATTCAGTAACATTTCAAGCTTAGAAGAATCCTTCTTCATTGGAGTTTCACTTCCATCATCTTCAACAATACTAGGAATGAATTCTGTAACTCTTGAACCAGAAAATCTTGCTTTATCATCTTCAATATGAAGTTTGACCATCTCTTGGTAATATCAGACTTTACCTCTAAAAGGTAATGAAAGAATTGAAGTTCTTTCAGTGATTGGTTCAGCACATCTGATTCTGACATCTGATATGTCCTTCCATCTTCAAGAAATAGAATCAGATTTTTCTTAACATTGTGCTTGTGATGAGCATCCAGTACCACTTGAACAGAGATAACCTTATCAAGGTGTTTTTGTGTAACATCTTCAAGAGGTCTGTCAGTCAGAAGAAATGGATCTCTAGTAGCAACTTTAACTCCTGTTTTGATCTTTGCTTCATCAGAACCTAGTCTAGCCCTGTCTCTTGGTTCTCTAGCATTTAACCCAATAGTCATGAAAGTAGACAGCAATTGGCTTTTCTTTGGATGTGATGGTTTGACATTTTTCCACAGAAGTTTCTTTTTATCAGCTACTTCCATCTTGTCTAAATCAATTTGAGCACTGTCAGAGGTTGATGTCTTGATGATTTTATCAGAACTTGCTATTTCTGTTGTAACTTGCAGTTCTTTACTCTGAACAACTTGAGCCTTGTCACAGGTTGTCTTGAATTCTTTAGTAATCTTCTTTCTTTGCAGAGTTTGATCATGTTCATCTTCAGCTAGAGTATCATCAGTAACTTGAACCATTTTGCACACTGGTTTCATCAGAATTTGAGGAATTTTCATCTCCAGTGGCTTGGTTGGTTCATCAACTTTTCCATTCCCTTTATCTTTGGGATCAATCTCAGATTTTGATCTTGTTTTGGGCTTTTATGCCTCAGTATGTGACTTCGCCTTGATCACAATGCCTTTTACCTTAGGCCTTGGAGGTTTCTTTGTAACAGAAGCTTTTGGCTTTAGATTTGTCTTTTCAGCTTTAAATCTAGCTTCTTCCTCCTTGAGATTTTATAAATCCATTCCTGGATTATGTTTCAGAAACAATCTTCTAGCAATTTCCTCATCAAGTGTCTGAATCTTGGGATCTTTGTAGGAGACAGTAGTCTGCTTTCCCTTGAGCTTCAGAGTTTATATAAACCTTTGAGAATCTTAACTTCCATCTTGTATCAGAACATCAGGCTTTGTCATCAGACTTTGCTCATCAGAACTTGATATCAGATTTTGAGTTTGAGTACTTGCTATCAGATTTTGAGTTTGAGTACTTGCTATCAGATTTTGAGTTTGAGCAGCTTCAGAACTTGTCTTCTTTTGAATAGAAGATTTGCTTGCATCAGTAATTAGTTTCCTTGAAGAAACCTTGATGCTCTGCCCTTTACTTTGAACTTGACCTCTACCCTTGCTAGGGTTTCCCTGGTCATCAGCTTCATCATCTTTCTTCTTCAGTATTTGATCATTAGAGCATTTGGACTTAACTATCTTCTCCCCCTTTTTGGCATCATCTGATAGTAGGAGTGAGAGAAGAAGTTCAACTGAAGATTGGATCTCATCCAATTGAGCCTGTTGAGAAGCTTGATTAGCCAGGACCTTAGAGATTTGGGCCTGTTTCTTCTCCTAAGCTTTCTCAATTGCTTCCACTTTCTCAAGTGTAGGTCTGATAATCCTTGTCTTGTCAAGCTCTAGCTTGTTAAATGATTCTTGTAGTGTATCAACCTTTACTTGAGTTTGAGAGTGGAGACCTTGAAGGTTCTTGGCAGATAGAGCAGTGATCTTGAGTTGTGTCTTTATATCAGAATTTATCATAACCTCATCAGCTTTAGCAATGTGCTCTGTCAGAACTTTAGAGCTTGGAATGAAATCAGAATCATTCCACTTCTTGGTCCACTCTATTCCTCTATGAGTTTCATCCCAAGGTACAGGAGCATCCTGTTCAACAAATTTCTTGACCAATGCTTCCTTTCCAAGTACAGGAGCTAGAGTATGTATTGAAATACTGTTTCCAGAGCTTGAAGAAGACTCATTATCCTCTCATAACACAACAGTGTGTGAGGCTATAAGAGTTTCTGATTCAACTTTATCTAAATTCTGATCTTCAGGTTCTTGATCCAGAATTGGTATAGATGGTATCTCAGCATCATCATTTAAGATTGGAGAATGAGTTGGAGATGTCTGAGCTTCTTTTGGAGGAACTTCCAGATAAAGAACATTTGGTATATTCAGATTGTGAATATCTATTTCAGAATTTGCAGCTTGTTCATCAGCATTATCTATAGCTTTAATTGGAGAGACAGGAGGTGTTAGCACAGTATCTCGAGCTTGAGTAGGGGATGGCAGAGCTTCAATTACCACAGGTTCTGATGAGATTAGAGATTCATGATCCCCTTCCTCAGCTTCAGTAGTTGTAACATCCCAAATCCGGGGTCAAGATTTGGTGTCACGAAAACACTCTTTATATAAAATAAAAGAATATTCAATAAACCCCTTGTATCTGGATCGTTTACAGGTTATGGTATGAGACAAGAATCTAATCTTCTACAACTTACAACAACTAAAGTACAAATGAGAATACCTTTGTCCTAACGCTCCTGTCATAATCCTCTAACTTCTTCAACATCTCACATCGGAGATTTCTCTAACTTCTGCTGTCTATCAAAGCTATTCACTTTTATCCTTATCTGTTTCTGGAAGAAATAAGAATTTACAAAGCAAGAGTGAGCCAAAAATGCCCAGCAAGTATATAATTTGAGTTTCAAGCATTAATATCAAAAGAAAAACTTCTGGACAAAATTTTAAAACAATTTTAAACAATTCTATTTACTTGAGTAAGTTGAGCGAATAAACGTTGGTTGTCACCAGCCTTTAACTAAAGTCCAAAAATGGCAAGCGATTCCCCGATTCATCTCCTGAATTAGGGTTTTGTTCGGTTTTGAAATCATTGGACCATTCGAGAGAGAATGTCGTTAATAGGGATCAACAACAAATTAGATTGGACACTAGTTCGCATCTATATTCTGCTGATCAGTCAGAATATAATGCAGATCTATATCTCAATATACAGATCTAGTCGGGTCCCCAGGCACTACGGCCCATCTCGAGGCACCAGTCATCCCGGTCCTCAGGATTAAGTAAACTCAATCCCCAAAATATCACTATCCAGCTCGTAGAGTGTTTTGATGTCAAATCATTTTGAATTCAAAACATCCCAATTCAGGGTTCGCAAATAACCCGAAAGAATGGGTATTTGCTCACGAGAGCAATCGAATTATAGGAACAATAATGAAAGGAATGTGCATAATCAGAGTAATTACAGCGAAATGTAAAACAGTTAACTATTCTGAACTTAGAATATGAGCGAATAAATATTTGCAGTATTTAAAAGAATGTTCTGGAATACTTTCCTCAATAAGCTTTAATCGCTATTACTAGAAGACTTTGGTTCGACTTGAACGTTCGGCTTTATCGTCAAACTACTATTCCATTCTGTATTCGATTCCGAAACTCAGGTTCTTCGATTGGAACTTCATTGATCCCAACATATAATCACTAGATCATTCCTAGTCCAACGTCACGTCTCGGGTCTTCCGACTAAGACCTACAGAGTTGAAATACCCTAATTCAGACAATCATCTCGCTTAACATAACACCACTATCCTATTCTAACCATACGATTTCATAATTCAACTTATATCTATATGTATTATTGAAATACACATAGCAATTATGGTTCACATCCTCGAAACTCGGTTCGGTATTTATTTTCGGAAAATACGTATATTTGTTATCTCGAAAATAGGTTAATCGATTACTTATAAATTATTTTGTGTCATTCACAATTAAGTTTATACAATATAATTGTATATAGTTATTCGACGTCTCCGATAATTATAGGGTACGTCCTTGTATTTTCAAAATTAATTTCCCGAAAATCGGGCAGCGTCTCCTTTGTTTATCGGCCTACCCGTCGAATCAAACCGACGTCAATCACAATCAACAACCCAATCATAACAACAACCAACCATCCATGATTCGCAATCCCAATCGCCGACACATTTCAGTTAGTAATTATTATTACTCGTATTTTTATGTTTTTATTCATATTTTTCTGTTTCGCAATTAATTTTTATCGAACTAATTTTATTTAATTAATAAGTGTAGGACTCAGATAAAAATCATCATCGCCCACCGTCGGCTCGCCGAGGCTCATCGCCGACGGCGGTAAAACCCGGAGGTACTCGAATCGGGTTTCCAGTCGCAAGTTCCACTGATAAAATTTCCTAATAGCCAAAATAATTCGATTAATCACAAAAACTTTCATTCGAATTTTATTCACAAAATTAGTAATTCGACATACACCAACAATACTTCGAATTATTAGAGTGATACGGTTCAGCCAGCAATAATACACACATATGCACACACGCGCGTGCAATATACTCGCCACTACACACAACTCACACACACATCGTACACATATCACGCACACACAGCGCCACCATATTTCCTCGCCGGAAAGCAGAGGAAAGGTAGCGACAGAAACACAAGAAACAGGGGTACAGGGAACATCAAACCAGTGCGGTATTTACAGGAGAAAGAAACGGCCGGCGGAAGTATATTCCGGCGAACAGGAATTAACGGGGAAACCAGAAAAACGGAGGGGGAACAGAGGAATCGACGAGTGAGAGATTAAGAGAGCGAGAGAGATTCGAGAGAGATTAGAGATTGAGGAGAGAGAGGCAGATGAACTAGAGAGGAAAGAAAAGGATGAGCTCGATTGAAATTATCTGCCCCTTTTCTTATTATCATTTTTTTTTATTATTATTGTTTAATTCCTTCAGCTGATGCCACATTTCAACACACTAAACCGAACACAGACACGTGTCCTAAATTCGCTTTTAAGAATTTTCTTGGTTCGTTTTGTAATAAATTAACGAACCAGCTGTGAGTCGTAATTCATCAAAAAATTGAAATTTTTGTACCAAAATTTCCGAAATATTCAAGAGTTTATAAAATAAAAGTTTCATAATTTCTAAAACATTTTTGTGAAATGCAATTTATATCTGTATTTAACAATTTAACGAACAATGGTGCAGGTAAATAAAATCCAGAAAATTTCCAAAACAATTTTAAAATTCTAGAAATATTTAAAAGTTAATAAAATAAAATTTTCATGATTTTTGAAACATCCTAAAATTAAATACTGATTTTTCAATTACATGAGGTCATAAAATCTTTAAAAATTAAATAATCAATAAAATATTAATTCCTAAATTTTATAAACTCCTAAAAATAATAAATAAAATTATAAAACAAAAAAAATAATTTTAGGAGCAATTTTAGCATTTACGAGAATAAATATTCAATAAAATCACTTTAAAATGAATTAAAGGCATACAGGTCTATAATTAATTACAAAATTAGTCTTCGCGTCCAACTAATTAAACATAATTAACAATATAGCAACACAAGGCTGACAGAACCATCACATATCTTATTTATTTAATAGTTTGATAATTACATTTACACATCAGATCCGAAAATAGGTTACTTAGCCGCTTAGTAATTGAAAAGACGATACTATTTTAATACCAGAATTGGATAATTATCAAAACAGAGCTTCCTATAAAATACTTTATATGAAATTAAGGTGATAATGTCTCGCCTTTTGAGAATATGGATTCTTATCGATATACAAAATGATTTGTGTATCGAAAATTTCACACCGGGACTCGTACAGGTCAAACCGTACCCCGGATCGAGAAAGTCAAAACATGAAAAGTGTTCAGAATTATCAGATTAGGTTAGGAAGGAGTTTTCGGAAGAGTTTCGGGTTGTAAAAACGCAAAAACGATTGAAGTGGGACAATTTCTGATTCTAAAAAGTAATTTTATAACTATGTAAAAATAATCATTGTTAATTCTATAAATCCTCATAAAATCATATGATTATTAAAAAAAATTACCAGAAAAATACCAAAATTATCTAGATTTAATTCTGGATAATTGGAAATTAGAATATCTAAATTTGATCAGAAATAAACATTCAAATATTATTATCCATCATCAAATAATTCACCAAAATTCACACAAAACTCACATAATAATTATTTATTGATAAAAATAATTACATATTATTTCTCAGGCGTTACATTCTCCCCCCCTTAAAAGGATTCTGTCCTCAGAATCATGCTAAATAACAGACACTGCTACATTTCGAGTATCTACTTAAAACTTCTCAGGACTCACTACTTTAATCACGTTTCAACGGTCTCCTACCGTCATCAGATTTATCAGTTGCTCATCCAACCCCTAACTCAATCTTTTATTTCACATATTTGGAGCTAAATTACTCTTCATAGTCATACACACATAAATGCTTTATGGACTCGTTACCCTTATGACAACAAGACCAACTCATTCACAATCGTTCTATTTATCTCCCTATTTCAAAAGACCAAGTTAATTTACACTAACCTTCTTTTCTTTCCGATTCTAATAGTTTCATGTACATGAAATTTTTATTTTCACTGACTGTTCTTCTCTACTTATCATGTCTCCTTCTGTTCGGTTAAATTGACCTATAATCGTTTCCAATCGTATTCAAGAATCTTTAATCGGTCTCTTGCATTTCCTATTCGTCTGCACCCGATGTCCTGAGTTCATGACGTCTGATGCTTCGAAATGTTCTACATCTATTCAAAAGCTAAAAAGAAAAATCTCGGCAATTGCATTTACTCACCACTTTGTAGCATACTTCTATTTCTTTTCAATCACTATCAAGTAGATTCATCAAGCGAGAATCTGCTATTATCTGAAAGGAAATATTAATTTGGAACGGAATGAATCATAACCTTATTTAAAACCCGGTCTCTTGGGTGCTAATACTCATTTGGTTGTCCTATCAAACTAGACATCAATACGAACTTTGATACTCATAACGTTTCATACTGAAATCAACATCAATCATCTGCATTAATACCACCTTTGATATCTAACAACAAATTAAGTATCAGCATAACCCAGAAGACGGATCAAAACCTATTCGTCAATTTCTAACTTTTCCAATTCTTTTAACCATTTCTCAACAATCTTAATGGTATTCACTCTTTTATTTCTATTTGAAACATCTATTCCTAAATGGACCTTTCCTGTTTGATCTTTACCCACACACTGGAACTCATAATCAATTATAACCAGAATTCATATCTTTGAAGCTGAGAATGCAGCTTCTATTTTCCAACTTTTCACAAGCATATCTTCAGGCGTTCAACTTGGTTCTCCTTAATCCTTGAATTAGCGAGGATGTTATCAATAAATACAATCAAACTATCCCAATACTCCTGGTACATTGTGTTCACTTAATCTTTAAACTTACAATTTTCGATAATCGACGCGTAACCTCATATCTCCATTCTCTTTTTCCATGACCGCTTTTGTGCACAGCGCAAAATACTCTTTATTTCATTATTTTTTTTACATTTATGAAGTTTTCCTTCACTTATTATCTCATCCCTATTAAGTTATACGATACCGGCTTTTGTTATCAGCTTGACTCTGTGCAGTTACTGACGAGAAATTCTTATCTTATTCCTTGAGGTAACCTTGGTAAATCATTCATTTGAACTTCCGGGACATCACTTTAATTTTTTTAAAAAAATTCCGACATGAGATTTATTGCAACATTCTTCTCTAGTAGTCCGCCATTAATACCTTCGTTTCATCATTCCTGCTTACACGCATTCCTTGACTGAAATTCCCATCTTTAATTATCGACATTTCACTTCATTTCCCAATCAATTCTGGCCCAACTGAAGTTCATACCTTGCGTATATCTTGGTTTATTTTATAAAATTTCTTTATCATCCTTTTAATTTCACTTCCTGTCTTGATTAGTTCTTCATTTTCATTATCTATTATCTCTCTTAAACATAACGAATTTCTTTTTCTTAGTAATATTACTCTGTTTATTATTGGATAAGTCATTCCTGCAGTTCCCACTGGAATGAAGGCTTTTATTTATACTATTTAAATTCTTATACGTATCACAGATCGTGCGTTTGACTTCTCTTCATTGACCATCATCATTTTTTCCTGAGTTCACATGCGGACTTCATCAATCTTCGTCTTTTATTGGGTGCTTGAATTTGCGAACTTTCCGTTATTTTACAGAAACTTTCATTCAATCGCCGTTCAAAAGAAGTGTACCTTCAAATCTTCCATTAATTCGTCATTCAATATGGGTATACACCCAAGTCCTTCCTAGAACGTTATTGCAGATGATGTAATCCCTTTTCTTTATCTTGAACCTTCAGTTCTTAAAAGAATTCTTATTACTAGCATGTACCGGTAATTTCATGTTCCTCTTATTCATCGAAAAGAGCGTATTTTTCTGGATCAACCTTGCACCTGGTTGCAGTAACACCATACTAATTAAACTAAGCCTTCAATTTACGTTAACGCCATTACTTTTTCTCAAATTTCTTATTGCTTTCATTTCGGATCTGGAAATCATGTTAGAGCTTGACTCAATCTAATTGGAATCGATCTCTATTTAACTAACCATTAGTTGGTAAAGTTGATCAATTAACTCCTTTAGCTGATCACTTAAACCAAATGCTGACTAGCTAACTGGAATCAAAGACCAATTATATAAAGTCAGTTTGGTCATAACAACTTTCTCAAGAACCGATATCGTAATTATTTGGAATACTGACGAGAACGACAATATACTTCTTTGTCCTTAACTATAGGGTAATTTCTGAAAATTTGGGCAACACTTCCCCTACACCATTGACTACCAGTCGGACTCAAGCCGACGTCATCAATCAACCAAAGCATCCACAATCATATCCGTCCACTTCCATCAACCAAAACAATCATCCATCTTGGACGATACACATTCAGTTTCATTAACTAATCTGTTTATCTTTTAATAACCACGCATGGTTTTCATTACTATTGTCACAATCTGGTGGAAACTTAATCGTTATATCGTTATTTCTTAAAAGGTTTCACAGTCGAGTCACCATTGCGTCATCTCCACTTATGGTTCCGCGTCAAACTTTCGTCACTGACCTGGATATGAGCATTGAATTCATCATCACTTATTTACGCAAGTTGGAGAACTTCACAATTTCTTGAAGAGCACGTTCGAAGTTCGATTCTATTTAAGATTTCTTCCATCTTGAATCTTTACGGCAAATATCTTCCCGCGACGAAGGGATATTTCACGTAGTAATTGCATTCTGAGTCATTATTCAGAATTTTCTTGATCTTTGATCGTCGTCCCGATACTCGTTTGCTCCGTCTGACGCACACAACTTTACTTCCTTAATTTATAATTGATCTAATTATTACGGTTCACTAACGATTCATTCCTCATCGGAATCTTCTGATTTGAAGTGCATCACGTTAATGTACTCTACTGTACTTATGAGATCCTCATACCATGAACAACTATCAGATTTGATGTCCTTGCCACGACCGCGTTATCGGTGTATCCATTCTTCTTTGCTTGCAAATGTCCCCCATTTATCGGCTTGCAATCATATTCTTCTTTGACGCGTAATTCTACCTGTCGCACGGGACTATTCTATTTCTTTCGTAATCATCAGAGAACAGACTCGATGCAAGAAGAGAATTTATGAATATGATTTTGAATGAAAAGAAGGATAAGGAATAACAATACAACAAATAGTTCTCTAGAACTGGATCCTCCCCCATGATCCATGCTGTCTCCATCAGTATTTTCTGATGCTTCCCCTGTAGTTATGCTCTCTGAAACTTCAGAATTTGAGTTGGATCCATCAGGATTTGAAGTATTAGAGTTTCCAGAATTATCAGAACTTGGCTCATCATAACTTGATGAATCAGAACTTGAAGAGCCAGTGACAGGTTCTGATGCTTCTTGAGAGTCTTGAGTTGTGGCAGGATCTTCAGCTTGCTCCCCCTGGAAAGGTGCATTTTCCCTTAGAGTAGTTACCACAGTTTCAATGACATCAGAATTTAACCCGTCAGAACTTACAGGATCGGGATTTAAACCATCAGAATTTATAGAATCAGAACTTAAATCTTCATTTTCAAATCTCAGCTGATCATGATCATTAAAATCTTCAAGTCCAGTAATCTTCTTATCATCAAAAGATACATTGATAGATTCCATGACAACCCTTGTTCTTAAATTGTAGACTCCGAAGGCTTTTGTGGAAAGTGGATATCCAACAAAAATTCCTCCATCAGCTTTTAGATCAAATTTTGAAAGCTGTTTCAGATGAGTCTTAAGAACAAAACACTTACAACCAAATATATAAAAGTATTTCAAATTTGGCTTCTTTTTCTTCATCATCTGATATGATGTTTTTCCATGCTTGTTTATGAGTGTAGCATTCTGTGTAAAACAAGCAGTCTGCACAGCTTCAGCCCAAAAGTAGGTTGGTAGCTTTGCTTTATCAAGCATAGTTCGTGCAACTTCAATGAAAGTCTTGTTCTTTCTTTCTACAACTCCATTTTGTTGTGGAGTTCCAGGTGCAGAAAATTCCTGTTTGATTCCTTGCTCTTTGTAGAACTCTTCCATGATTGAATTCTTGAACTCAGTGCCATTATCACTTCTTATTATTTTAA
This sequence comes from Apium graveolens, assembly GCF_009905375.1. NCBI lineage: Eukaryota > Viridiplantae > Streptophyta > Magnoliopsida > Apiales > Apiaceae > Apium > Apium graveolens. Next base: position 81,688,113 of record NC_133654.1, on the reverse strand, counting down.
CAGAATCTTTGACCAATTTATCCAGCTGTCTGACATTATCAGTTAGAGTAGATGTAGTTTCATTCACCCAAGTGTATCTTGTAAACTCATCCACTATAACCATAGCATATTTTTTCTTTGCAATAAACATGACATTGACTGAACCAAATAGATCAACATGCAGTAGGTGATAAGGCTCAAGAATTGAAGATTCAGTTTTGCTCTTGAATGAAGATTTTCTTTGTTTTGCCTTTTGACATGAATCACAAAGGCCATCAGGAGCAAATACTGACTTTTGCAGTCCTCTCACAAGATCTTTCTTTACTAGCTCATTTATGTTATTGAAATTTAAATGAGAGAGTCTTTTGTGCCAATTACATCTTTGTTCAATTGATGCTCTACTTAACAGACAAATTGCAGAACCATCAGTACTTGTTGAAAGTCTGGCTTCATAAATGTTACCATGCCTGTAACCTTTCAGAACCACTTTTCCTGTAGAATTGCTTACAACTTCACAGTGTTCTTCAAAGAAATCTACATGATAACCTCTGTCACATATTTGACTCACACTTAGCAGATTGTGTTTAAGTCCTGAGACAAGAGCTACAGTTTCAATGATGACATTTCTAAAATTGATATTGCCATATCCTAGAGTTTTTCCCATGTTGCCATCTCCATAAGAAACTCCTGGGCCAACTTTCTCCATAAAGTCTGATAACAGGGCTTTATTTCCAGTCATATGTCTTGAACATCCACTGTCCAGCACTAGGATATTTTTCCTGTTGACCTGCAATCACAAAGACCACTAATGGTTAGTTTTAAGGACCCAGACTTGCTTGGATGCTTTGGCCTTTTTAAGTTTGTTAGCATTTGCAGCGGATTTAATTTTAGAGTTTATGCTAACATGTTGTTTATCAGAACTTATATTAGACTTTGCATCAGACTTTACACTAGAAGGAATAATACTAACTTTCTTCAAAGAAGGTTTTATTTGATAATAATCATAGTACAAACTATGATATTCCTTATAGGTATAAATGGAATGCCATAAACTACCACAATGAAAACAAGGATTTTGTGGCTTAAACTTAACAGACTGACTCTTAACTCCTGATTTAGGAGGTAAAGAGTTTAAATCTTTATTTTTCCTGCAAAAAGAAGCAAGATGGTTAGAGTTTCCACAGTTATAACATTTCTTTCTAGGAGCATTAGGAATAGGCGTATAATTATTGCTTTTATTCACACCTTCCTTTCTATTCCTATTTTTCCTAGCTTCTTTTACCTTGTTGACATTCCTAATCTCTTTCAGCTTATGCTTAAGATGCTTCTTTATCATTAAGCTTATATTTACTTCAGCTGGTTTATCCTGTTCTAATTTGTCAGAAGTTGACTTTTCCTTAACTTCTGTCACAGACTCTTTCATCTTTTCAGAATCAGACTTTACAGTTTTTGCTACAAACTTAACAGGATTTACCTTTTGCTTAGCAGTCTGTTTAACAACAATTGGCTCAATTTGTTCAGTTCCTTTTTCACTTTCATCATCTCCATAACCTAAGCCCTCTTTCTAGTTTCCACTACTTAATAAATCCTGAGTTGTTCTGCCAGAGTTAGTCCAAGTTCTGATAATCTCTCTTTTCTTTTCTAAGTCAGCTTTTAGAGATTCATTCAATTTTAACACTTCATCTCTAACATATAAAGCATCATCTTTTTCTTTCTTAGTTTGATGAAGAAAAACTAAGTCAGCTTTTAGAGATTCATTCAATTTTAACACTTCATCTCTAACATATAAAGCATCATCTTTTTCTTTCTTAGTTTGATGAAGAAAAACTAACTCCTTTTCTAAATAATCATTTCTCTTTTTATAAGCAAGATTTTCAGATGTTAATCTTTCACATGTTAAAGTCTGATCTCTATAACTAATGAACATGGTTTTAAGATATAATCTCAACTCAGTAATATCATCAGTATGAAAAGCATAAGTTGTTTGAGGTACCTTTAATTCAGCAGTTTTAGGACTGCCATCAGTATTTGCCATCAAGGCATAGTTCACCTCATGTTCAGAATCTGAAGTGTCTGTCCAACTTTTCTTTTTTGTGACAAGTGCCTTGCCTTTGTCACTTTTTCCTTTCTTGCAGTCAGGAGATATGTGGCCTCTTTCACCACAATTGTAGCATTTGACATTTAAGTTGTCTCCTCTGTCAGACTTTCCTTTACCTTCAGACTTTCTGAACCCTTTCTTATCAGGACTTCCACTTTTCCTGGAAAACTTCTTGCCTTTTCTGAATTTCCTGTAGGCTATATTGTGATACCCTTTACCATAAGGGCACACAATTTTATCATCTCTTCATCAGCATCTATTTCAGGTAAACTTTCAGTTTCTGAATCATCATCATCAGAATATCATGACTCTGAATTAGACTTTATGATGAGAGCCTTTCCTTTGCCCTTCTTTGAGGCAACAACTTTAGGAGATTCCTCCTCAGCTTTAAGAGCAACTGTCCTTGACTTTCTTCCATACCTCTTGATCCTTTGATCCATCTCAAGTTCATGAGTCTTGAGCATACCATAAATTTCATCAAGGGTAGTTTCAGTAAGATCATAGTTGTCTCTTATGATAGTAGATTTTAAATCCCAACTTTCAGGAAGAGGTAAAAGGAATTTTAGATTTGAATCTTCAAGATCATATTCCTTGTCCACCAGTGATTGATCATTCAAGAGTTTGACAAACCTGTCATATAAATCAGTTAATGACTCATCAACTTTTGAGTCAAAGTGCTCATAATCTTGAGTGAGTATATTCTTCCTGTTCTTCTTGATTGCATCAGTTCCCTGGAATCTTATCTCCAAAGCATCTGTTAGTCCCTAACAATGCAACAAGAATTACACAAGGGAGGTTGAATGGAATTCTTGAAACTTTTTTTTGAATTATAAAATGTTCTAACTCAAAATATATATGTGAGTGTTTTGATTTGCAAAGTGCGGAATTATAAATTAAAATGAATCAAAACACAGAGTAATAAAAACACAAGTATTTAAAACTTTCTGGTGGATTTGAATGTATCCACCATATATATATATATATATATATATATATATATATATATATATATATATATATATATATATATATATATATATATATATATATCGAGAGAACCCTGTGAAGCTTGAATAGCTCACAGCTGCTTACAAATAAGAACAACTAAACTTACAGAGAAATGCTAAGAATACAACTTACAATTGTTTCTCTAAGAAAATGTATTGCTTAGTCTTCTTGTTGTTGTTCTATTTGCTACTCTTGGTTTATATATCACCAAGATTACACAATAATAAGACAAGATAATGAAGCAAAACCTATCAAGTCTAATATTATGCTGCTTCACTACTCTATTCCAGCATATTTGAATACCTTCATAATAGCATGGAAATGGAAATGCTTCTTTGTTCTCAAAAACCCAGTTGAATAGGCTGCCATATTCCTTTTGCAAACACTCGACGCATGTGACTGTGTTATCACTATCAACGGATGTTTGAATGGATCTTCCATTGGGTACATGATCATCCGTCGGGTTGCCTTGTTGATCATCCATCGGGTAGCTTTGTTGATCATCCGTCGGGTAGCTATTTGGCACTTGACTTCATTTTATTTATGCATAATTACAAGACATCATATATTTATAATTAATCAACCTATTCTGCATATCTAATTAAAGTCAACATGACTTAAGCTACCACGGAATCTATACAAAGTTGTTTGCAGAAATGTGCTACATGACTTATTATTACATAAGCTACTCACTCGATGGATGTCAAATCATCATCCGTCGGGACTATATTAAGTCATCCGTCGGAACTATATCTGATCATCCGTCGAGTGCTACAATATACACTAAGTTGAATCTACTAAGGTGTTTTGTTAATGAAAACATCAAGTTCACAACATATTCTTAACAATCTCCCCCAATTTATGTCTACTAGAATTATAGCCATAAATTAAGAGAAACTTGATGATAACAAAACACTCTAAGAATACAAATTTAATTGAAAGTGGATAAAACTGTAAAGTGCTGCAAATAACAAAATGTACAAAGATTTGCTCACAGTCATTTTCAAGGTGCTCCTCTAGCCTGAGCAGATTGATCTATTTCCTTGATGATCTAGATCTCTTTCCAAGCTTTCTGTTGTTTTCTTCTATCTGATTTTGGAACTGTCTGTGAAATTCCAGTTCATCAGATTCTGAGAGATTTAGCATTCCTTGCATTTCCAAAAGAGTCTCATTGCTAGAGATGCTCAACTGGTCTTCTAATCTGAAGAATCTTCTAACTCCCTTATCATCCATGAATTCCATCAGCTAGTAGGGCCTTAGATGCACTCTACTTCCAGTGTAAGAAATAGTTAGAGTCTTTGGGAATGCATCTTTGGCTCTAATACTCCTCAGTTCTTCAATCTTGTTTAGAACCAGTCTTCTAGATGTCACATTGAATCCAAAGTTCTTCTTAAATGATGAGTAAACCTTTATCAGCACAAATTGGCTTTCTTGAAGGATCCTGTGAAGTGGCCATTGTATCTCTTTTCCTCTCTTATACTTGAATACTAACCTTTCAGGTAGATTCCTGTAAGCATCAATCCCTCTAATTTCTTCTAGTTCATCTAGATAGAGGTTTAGATCTGAGAATTCTTTGATGTTACAGATGTACATGATGTCTCCCTTGTTGACTTTGATTTGAGCTTTGGTTAGGGACTTGGATCTGAGAGTTGAGGGATTCACTTTCTTGACTGCTCTGGTCTTTGTCTTCTTTGGCTTCATAAAGTGAGGTAGATTGAGTTCAGGTATTGGTAGACTATCCCAGTCTATTGGCTCATCCTTTGGAATGATAGGTTCACCATAAAAAATTTTGGATGGATCTATCTTGAATTCTTCATGTGCCATAGAGGGCATGGATGTTTGAATTGTTGCAGATGTAGACTTTTTGGGAAACTGTTCTTCCAATTCTTTTTTATCAAAGTCCACTTTTCTCTTTGTATGAAGTTTGTATCTAAAATTTTTTCTCTGCTGTGATTCTTCTTGCATTTTTAGTTCCTTAGATTCAGTGGTTTCAGATGATTGTTCAGGAATTTGTTGTGTAGGTTTCACAGCTTGCAGCTTGGCCAAGATAGCAGCTTGCTCCTTCTTTTGTTTAACCTTTTTAGCATCTAGAGCAGCTTGCTTCTTTTCTTGCTTCAATCTTGCCTTTTCTTCTCTTTTTGCTTCAGCAAATTGAGGGTGTCCAGTCACCACACAAATTTCCTTACCATTCCTGAAAACATTGGTAATTCTTCTTTTTAATGCTGAATCAGCTGGATCCTTGTAGAATACAATATATCGTGACAGCAGTTTCTTTTTATCAGGCTTTGGTGTTTCATACACTGTATCCAAAGGGTTCTTTAGAGAAGGTTTAGGATAGTTCACCTTTGGCTTCAAAATTAGCTCAGCCTTTGGAGATTTGATGCAGGATGGCTGTCCTCTTTCCAGATTATTCATGCTCATATCATTCACAAATATTTTCCTGACTTGGGAGTGATGAATGGCTGATTTATCTGGCTTCTTTGCTAGCCCAAACCTCTTTTGAATATCCTCATCAATTTTCTCCCATTTGATTGGGATCAACTGCTTCTTTTCAGCTGCTTTTAATGTCGCTGCTGCTTCATTAATCAGATCAATGCTGTCTTTAGTTGGTGGCTTAGTGAAAGCAATTGTGGGCACAATTACTTTGCTAACTTGAATGTTGAGCTGTTTCTCCCCCTCACCTGAGCCTTTCTCCCCCTTTTTGTTATCATCAAGTTATGTGGGAGGGAGTTGAGTAGCTACCAACTGTTGGAGAACTGTAGTATGAGTTTCTTGATTGTTAAGTATCTTGGCCATTGACTTCTCTACAGCAGATAATCTTGAGTCTATGGCCTCAACTTTCCTATTGAGATCAACCTCCTTCCTTTGTTTTTGAACTATTTTAATCATGGTGGTAGCAGGAAGTCTAGCATCCAACCTTTCTATGACATCCTACTTTACTTCAGAAATTTCTTGCTTGATTGCATCCACACTCTGACTGTGTTGGAGGGCTTGAATTTTATACAGCTGGAGTGCTTCAAGATGTGTTGTGAGTAGCTTCTTTGTGCTGGCATTAGTAGATGCCTGAATGGCTGCTTAGGTGTAACAGCCCGCACTTCCGGACCATTAATTCTAAATCAAAAACTAATACAAAATACAATTTACTAATACGAAATTCTATTACAAAGTTGTCTATTACAAACGTGCAGCTAACGGAAGTCCAAAATCAATCTACTCCAGCACTAAGTCCTCGAACTCCAATGCTATCCAACTCGAACTCTTAGACAAAACCTGAAATTGTAAGAATGAGCTATACAGCCCAGCAAGAGACCAATCAATCCAACTATTAGGCCAAGTAACACACACACACACATATAATAAAATACGATAATCTATACGATACGATATACGAAACAAACACTTTTGATACACTTTCATATTCTTATTCGATACACATAGCGCATAAATAACAATAATTCAAAATCCATAATCCAAACCACGACCACTACAACCCGGTGATAAAGGTCCTAAATTTTCTGAAAACTGTCACTACAATCCGGTGACTGCGTTCCTAAGTTCTTATTCGATATTTTTACAAATCATAGCATAAATCAGAGATCCAAAATTATCGTCTCGACATAACACATATACAACAATACGTATACTATAACACACAACACTTTCAAGTATATCATCACTTAGCCCATATTTTGATAATCAAATATACACGCATAATACATAATTTTGAAAACACTAAGGAAATAGAATCTATAACAACTTGATATTATTGCTGAAATAGCCTTTCCCTTTCTACATCATTGACATTCATTGACTCACTTGCAATGGTTTCCATCCTTATCACTCCTGTACCTGCATTTCTCTCATGATCTCTCTTTTGTTGCATCAAGGTCTCACCTTGGCTCCCCACCCTCACACCCTCACCTTCACCATCTAAGGTGGGACTCCTCACACTCACTTTTGCCAGTCCTGAAGAAATGGACTGCATAGGTTCACTCTTTTTCTCTCCTTTTCCCAGGGAGCAACCCAGACTCTCACTCATTTTACTCCCTTCCCTCAGTCCTAGGAGTGATTGCACTACTACTAAGTCTTCTGCACTAGTAATAATTGATGAAGTTTGAAGCTGTGCATAAACACTTGACGAATAAGGAATATCCATCGAGGTAGTAATTTTGCTAACCGAAGGATGACTGCTATTAGGCACATCCGTCGGGATACAATCACTACTCGACGAATGAACAATATCCATCGAGAGAGTAGAAATAAATGAGTTTGGAGTGGAGACTATTGTGGACTCTATGTAGATTAATGAAAATTTTGGCACAGGTGTCTCAACAATCTCAGAAAGAAATGGCAAGTGAGCCAACAAATCATCTAGAAGATGATGCTCACTTGTTTGGATTTTTGGCTTCTCTAAGAGAGTTAAAGATGGAGAATTTGGAAGTGATGTGTTTATCATGTCAACATCCAAGGAGTGTGTGGGAGAATTTGGTGTTTTAGGTGCTTCAATTATTAGAGATTTTAGCTGTGACTCCACATTTATTGGAGCCACATCAACCTGACTTTGAGAAGGTGCAGTGACTGTGTCCTTGTCACCAGTTTGCACAGTGTGTGAACCCTGTGCATCCCCAAGGGTCTTTAATTTCTTCTTTCTAGTGTAAGTTTGGGGTGAGCTTGTGTCCCTTACCCTTTTGGCTTGTGCTCTTGGCTGAGAGCTATGTTCAATAGTCACATCCTTTTGGGAGGATGCAACTATTAATGAGCTTATATCCTTATTAAGCACTGTAGTTTGTTGGGAAACTGCAGTGTGGCTAAGCTGGGAAACACTCACCTCTCCAACCTTATCCTTAGGGTTTCTTTGATGTTCACCCTATCCCTCACCTTTCTTACCCACCTTCACACTCCCCTCTTTAGGTTTGGTGGACTTTACAACTGGCATCGTTTGAGAGACACTAGAGGGGACTTTCTTTGTCTTTGTTTTTGAAATTTTGGATTTGGTAGCTTGGGTAGGCAACTGTTGGGTCAATGACACAGTTGACATAGCTATACTAGAATACAAAGAAGTTTGTGAGTTTGGAAGAGTAGAGACAGTGGAAATTACCTCACTTACCTGAGGTTCTTCCATTACAGGGAAGTAGAAGAGTGGCACCTCTTTGTGATGGTTTACTGTGTTCAAATATGCAATGATTCTCCTTTCTTGAACCCAGCAATCTAATTTGTTGGTTGGGTTCTCAAGCACAATATCCTCAGAGAGGTGGTTAGCAAGCATCATTAAAAATCTAGCATAGTAAACATTTTTACCCCTCTTATTTAGCTCCCCTAACTTAAACCCCAACTCAAATATGACAAGATCACTAAAGTTGAAAAAATTATCAGTTACTAGCATGTAAAGCATGTTGAGCATAGAGATATTAACTGAATCAAAATTGCTAATTTTACCAGAAAATACCTTAGTTACTACATCACATAGAACTCCATTCCTTCTTAAGACCCAACCTCCTAATTTCACTTAATTTAAAAGTAGAGAGTGCATAGCCCATGATATTAATCATATTAACAATATCAGTGTCTGTGTGTGGTGAAGTTACAGTATTATCAGGAATTTTGAAATATGCTTTAACAATATCACTATTAACACATAATTCCTTACCTTTAATAGTAAAATTGATAGTCTTATCAGTTGAGTTGTATGTTACAGTCATCCACATTTCTTCAACAACCTCACAGTAAATGGTGGGTGATTCCAGCATGGCATAGTTGAGTTTGCAGTTCTTCACAAGATCCATCATTTTGTGGTAGTCGCCAGACTGCTGAATCCCCTTGTTCACTAGAGCCGTGAAGTTGTTCTTCTCATAGATAAATCCAGTTTGAGACATGATCTTGACGACTGGTGCCATTGTTAGAGAGTGAAAATTGCAGAGAGAGAGATGATAATTGCTTTTGAGAAAGAGAAAAGTTAGAGTAGATGATTTGAGAATGATAAAAGAAAAGCAATGAAAATGAATTATACTTTTATACTATCTCAAAAATAACTATAAAAAATAATAAAGTAATATAAAGTAACCAATAAGAATTGCCCAAAATAGCCGTTTAAAAATATACTGTAAAAATTCCATCAATTATCCGTCATGTTATGCTTACAAACTGTAAGTATACTCGATAGATAATGTTCAGAGAATCAACGGCTAAGAATAAGACAATTCGATGGATGAGGATAAATCATTTATCCGTCGAGACATAAAATATTCCAAAAAAATAATTGATTTTATTAACAAATTGTATACCGACGGATGATCAAACTCGATGGATAATGATCATCCGTCGAGATGTAAATTTTGACTTAGCCAAAATTTCATCCAAGACTAAAAAATCAATTAAATTTCTGGTTGCATCACAACTTGCAAATTATCTAAAAAGATTCACGAGTAATTAAGCATACCTAACTCACTTACCAACCTTGAAAAGGTGGATTCATCCAGTGGCTTGGTAAATATATCTGCAAACTGCTTTTCACTTGGAACAAAATGTACTTCCACGGTACCATTCATTACATGTTCCCTTATGAAGTGGTACTTGATGTCTATGTGCTTTGTTCTTGAATGTTGTACTGGATTTTCAGTGATGGCAATTGCACTTGTGTTATCACAAAAAATAGGAATTCTTTCCACTTGCAGACCATAGTCTAGCAATTGGTTTTTCATCCACAAAATATGTGCACAACAACTGCCACTAGCAATATATTTAGCTTCAGCTGTAGAAGTAGAAACTAAATTTTTCTTTTTACTGAACCAGGACACAAGCTTGTTTCCTAGAAATTGACAGGTTTCTGTTGTACTTTTTTTATCAATTATGCAACATGCATAATCTGCATCTGAATAACCAGTTAGATCAAAACCAGAATCTCTAGGGTATCAAATGCCAAGTTTTGGTGTTCCCTTGATATATCTGAAAATTCTCTTAATAGCTACTAAGTGAGATTCTCTAGGATCAGCCTGAAATCTAGCACAAAGACATGTAGCAAACATTATATCTGGCCTACTAGTTGTTAAGTACAGAAGTCAGCCAATCATGCCCCTATAATTTGAAATATCCACAGACTTTTCAGTAGTGTTTATTTCAAGCTTAGTTGCAGTGGCCATGGGAGTTTTTGCAGATGTTCAATCCATTAGATCAAACTTCTTTAAAAGATCATAAATGTATTTAGTTTGACTAATGAATATTCCATCACTAACTTGCTTAACTTGCAAACCAAGAAAGTAAGTTAGTTCTCCCATCATACTCATTTCATACTTACTTTGCATCAATTTGGCAAACTTTTTGCAAAGTTTTCATCTATAGAGCCAAAAATAATGTCATCTACATAAATTTGAACAAGTATGCTAGAGCCGTTAACATTTCTAAAGAATAAAGTTTTGTCTACAGTACCTCTAGTGAAGTGATTCTCTAACAGAAACTTTAACAAAGTATCATACCAGGCTCTAGGTGCTTGCTTTAGTCCATAAAGTGCTTTCAAAAGATAGTAGACATATTCTAAAAAAATTGGATCTTCAAAACTAGGAGGCTGACTGACATAAACTTCCTCCTCCAAATCTCCATTCAGAAAGGCACTTTTGACATCCATTTGATAGACCTTCAAATTGGCTTGGGCTGCATAGGCTAAGAAGATTCTGATGGCTTCATGTCTTGCAACAAGAGTAAAGGTTTCATTAAAATCTATTCCTTTTTGTTGATAATAGCCCTTAGCAACCAATCTAGCTTTGTTTCTGACTACTATGCCATTTTCATCCATCTTGTTTCTGAATACCCATTTGGTGTCTATTGGATTCTTTTCTTTAGGCTTGGGCACCAGCTTCCATACTTTGTTCCTTTCAAATTAGTTTAGCTCCTCCTGCATAGCTAAAATCCAATCAGGATCCAACAAAGCTTCTTCTACCTTATTTGGTTCTTCCTTAGAGAGGAAGCTGCTATATAGACATTCTTCTTGAGTTGCTATCCTTGTTTGAACTCTAGAAGATACATCACCAATGATGAGCTCAAAGGGGTGATCCTTTGTCCATTTCCTTTGTTGAGGTAGATTAGCTTTAGATAAAGAAGCCTCATTGTTTTCTTGATGTGTGATTGAGTTTTGATTATTAGAAACTCCCCCTGAGTTTAAGGATCTTTGATTTGAGAAATGGGAGCTTTCTATAAGTGATTTATTCTGACTTTCAGCTTCTTTTGATGACCCGACGGATGGTGTAAAAGAGATGTGTCCTAAGTCCAATCATGTATGAGGATTTAGGAATAACTTTTAAGTAATCTGTTTTGATTTCATTGATATTAATAAAAGACTTGTTTTGTTTTTATTGCGGGTTTTATCTATTTTAAGTGTTTAAATAAGATATACCACAGTTTAGAGTAAAACTTTTTATGGATTGTGATGAGATCATAATAATGAGACCTACAAGATGATAATTCTAAACTTAAATAGTTCCTGGTCGTAGGATTACTAAATGGTAATTAATAATCCGCAAAGATCGGTACATACTATGTTTGCTTCATTATGAAGGCTGTTTGTTCTCATAGACATTTGTTTGGTGACACTATAGATAGTATGTAGGTGCTTATTATAGAATAAGTTCACTGAACATGACTCACACAGCTGAACAACTGATGGAGTTCACTCACGTGTCAGCAGTTGTTCATATAGTGATAGTTGTACAAGTATCCTTAGACTTGAGGTCATCATAATCATCTTGTGTACACTGAACTATGCTTTGGTTTACTTCTTAGTCTTCAGGGACAATTATAAGGGCTCTACTGGGTATAGGAATTTGTACACGAAGATAGTGTATGATCAATAAAGGATCTACCCCTTCTAGTGAAGGAAGAGAATGTTCAATGCTGATCCACTTATGCTAGTTCAGGAATCTCTGGCCAGAGTGAATGAAATTAGAAAGGAGTTTCTAATTTACATTAATTAGAACTAAGCATAGTGAATGGGAAAGCATATGATTAAATAAGATAGGCTTGACACAAGTTCCATGCCTTGTATTTAATCATGACATTTCAGGGTAGAAGGAATTGATTGTACGGTAACTATTCACTGAATGGGTTCTTGGTATTCTAAGCAGTGAATTCGTATTATCCGGATAGTCACGATATGCTGAGAAGTATTCCTCACGATGTAGAATAAATATGATTAATTAATTAATCATATTTAATGAATTAGAGAATTTATATAAATAATGATAAAATAGTTTTATTATTATTTATTTCTACTACCGGCTTAATATTGAACCTACAGGGTCACACCATAAAAGAGAATGATTTAATGGTGGAGGAATTAATTAATAATGGCTGATAATTATTTATTTATGTAATAAATAATTAATTGGCAATTTTAGTAATTGATTAAATGAGATTTAATTGATTATAAATTAATTAGAAAAAAGTTCTTAATATTATTAATTAAGAATTTAATTTTTGGAAATTAAATCAAGTGAGAGAATTATTTCTAAAGTGTTTAGAAAAGGGATTAATAATTAAAAGGTGTTTTAATTATTAGTTAATTGGTTAATAAGAATAAAGGGTTAATAATAATAATATTTTATGGGAAAATTTTCAGCTGAAAATTTTGCATATAAATATACTATTATAAACCCTAATTTTGCCTCAACCTAAAAAAAAGTTAAGCAAACCCTAATTGTCCCACCCCTTCCTCCTCTATTACATTGATCTCTTGGGGGATAACGGTGGAGTGCTTCACACTTGAGGAGCAGCTGCTAGAGATCTCCGCTCATCATTCTTGGATCGCTTTTAAAGGTTAGAAATCGATCCCATATGATTTAATCACGATTTGTATGCCTTTATTTGGATTTTATATCAAGAATTTTTTTTACCATGCTTCTGTGATGTATAAATTCCTACAATGGTATCAGAGCTTAGGTTGTATGCATATAGATCTGTGATAAAAATTTCAGAATTTTTCGATCTTGTATGAATTTATTATGATTTTTGCAAGTAATATCATGGATTAATTATGATTGATTAGAAATTGTTTTTCAAAATTGTTTTGACTGTAGATCTGGGTTCTACAAGTGTTGTAGATCGTCTGGGTATTTTTTTCATAATTTTCTAATGTGTGGATTAAATATTATGATTTTTTGAAGTTGTTTTAATTAAAATTCGTAATTAAATATGTATATATATGTAATCTGTTATATATATATATATGTTATATCCTGTTGTAATCAAGAAAAGAATGTGCTGATGTTGATGGATTGGCACGTCGTTCAATGGCGGCGGCGGCTGTAATAATAATAAAAAAAGCGGTTGAAGTCTGAAACGGGCAAAGGGCTGCGCGTCTGGCTAGCGCGCGTGGGGCTCATACGCTTATGTGCCACGCGCGGCGCGTGTCAGACACGCGCGGTCAACGGTCAGCGCTTGTGCTGACGTCATCAGATGACATCATACTGACGTCAGCTGAGCGTTTGAGGTGCGTGAGGCGCGTGTGCGCGTGAGGGCGTGTGGCTGACTGTCAGACACGCACCTGACAGTGCGTGTGCGCGTGAGGGCGCGTGGCTGAGCTTCTCGGGGCGCGTGAGGGCGCGTGGGTGGTCAGATTGGGGCATGCTTGGTGACGTTGGATTCGTCTTTTCAAGACACATCTAATGGTATATTATATTGTATTTTCTGAAATTGTTTCGGACTGTTTATAGCTAACAGTAGTGTATTAAAGTTGTTTTTAACTGTTTTAATTACTTTTAAATGCCTCATGTGATACATAGAGATGTATAATGCTTAGGCTAATATGCTACATGATTTAACATGCCTATCTTTACGTTTATTCATGCTTATATATGTGATATATGCTTAACTTATCATGCGATGATAGATTTAGGTGAACTTAATTAACATAAGGCTTATGTTAGACAATCTAGTATAGTGAAATTGTTTCATGACCTTAATATAAATATTATGAATACAATCATGAGATTCTTGTGTTTATGAAACACGTAATTGAATATGAATTTTCAATATTGAGAGAAAGGATGATTCTGTCAACAACAGATTTCTATCTGTAAGAAAGGGGTATTAAGTGACGCCTCTTGACAATGCTCGCCCCGATCTGGGAATCATCTGATTATCGATTATTGATTTGAAATATTTAATTTAAAAGGAATAATCTCTTTATAATATGATTATGATTGTAACGTAATATAATCCCTCTAAAATTAAATAATATCAAGTAGTAATTGGCCAATGACACAACGGGCTTGTGTCGTTCAAAGCCATCCAATATGGTAGAAAGTAGTTCTTATTTTTAAATCATTGTCGTTTTGTGCTACAGCCGAGGGCTTTGATTTCGAAATAAGAAATACTTGTCTATTACATAGAGATGTGTACATTGAATTAGAATCTAAAGGTCGTTACGTGCTGCAGCCGTGGGCCGTTGGAGACTGATTCAATTGTACGAAATGTTGGGTTAGACTTGACTTAGAATATTGAGTCTATCGTGCTACAGTCGTGACTCAATTATTCAAGAGGCTAAAGTTTTATTAGGGAATAACATAAGATGTAATTGACAAGAGTTGTCTGCCTATTGAACATCACATGACGTTTCGTGTTACAGCCGAGGTTGTATGATGGAATGTAGGATCCCTATACCCACTAGCATTATGAGTGCTTAATTTTTCACTTAAGGGGGTTATATAATTTAGATAAACTAGTGGGAGCCACTTATGAATAAAGACCCGATTCATATAGTGTTTTGAAATGAAATTGAATATTTTCTAAGTGTTGTTATGTGTTCATCATTTACAGATTTACTATATTCGTTACGTCTTCTGCACTATCACTCCGGAGTATACTAGATGCTCACAAGTTGACTGGTCCTAATTTTGCTGACTGGCTTCGAAACTTGAGAATTGTTCTCAAGTTTGAGAAGCTGGAATATGTGCTTAACTCACCTAAGCCTACTGAACCTACTAACGATGCACATAATGATGAACATATTGTGTATCTTAAGTGGATAGATGATGCAAATGTTGCTCAATGCATCATGCTAGCTTCCATGAACATTGAGCTACAGAAGCAACATGAGCATGTGGATGCTTACACTATCCTTATGCATCTACAAGAGTTGTATGATGTGGCAGGGAGGACAGCTCGATATGAGATATCGAAGGAGCTGTTCGGTTGTAGGATGTCTGAGGGATCATCTGTGAATGACCATGTACTTAAGATGATCAATTTGATTGAACGTCTTGGACAACTTGGTTTTGCCATGGATGGGGAACTGAGCCAAGACTTGGTCTTGCAATCACTTCCGAGTTCGTTCTCGCAGTTTGTTGTGAACTTTCACATGAATAAGATGGATGTCAGCCTGCCTGAACTCCACAACATGTTGAAGACTGCGGAATCGAATTTCCCCCCTAAGAAGAGTTCCGTTCTTCTAATTGGTGAAGGTTCCAATCCTAAGAAAAGGAAGAAGAACCCTTCCAAGAAGAAGAAAGTAGGTGAGAAAAAGCCGGTTCCACCAAAAGCTGAAGACCCCAAGAGCAAAGCTATTTGCTTTCACTGTCACAAGGTGGGGCACTGGAAGAGGAACTGCAAGGTTTACCTTGCAGAATTGAAGAAGAAGAAGGGTAGTGAGACTACCGCTTCTGATTCAGGTATGTTCATGATCGAAGTTAATATGTTACTAAGTCAAATTTCTACTTGGGTATTAGATACCGCATGTGGTTCTCATATTTGCAATCCGTTGCAGGGACTAAAGGGAAGTAGGACTCTTGAAGAAGATGAGGTGATTCTACGTATGGGCAATGGAGCAAGGGTTGCCGCCATATCTGTAGGGTCATTTAGTTTACATATGCCTACGGGCAAGACTATTATTTTGAATAATTGTTATTACGTTCCCTCTATTGTGAAGAATATTGTTTCTATTCCTATGTTGGATTTGGATGATTTTTCATTTATTATTATGAATAATGAATGTTCTATTCTTAGAGATAATGTTCTTTATGGACGTGGTACTTTAAATAATGGTCTGTATGTATGTGACGTAGAGCATAATTTACTTCATATTGAACAAACTAATAAAAGAAAAAGGGATGATGAAAATCTCACTTTCTTGTGGCACTGCAGACTTGGTCATATTAGTGAAAATAGACTGCGGATATTGCATAAGGAAGGGTTACTTGACCCCTTTGATTTTGAATCATATCCTACATGCGAGTCTTGTCTATTGGGTAAAATGACCAAATCTCCATTTAGTGGACATGGAGAGAGGGCTGCAGATTTGCTAGGATTGGTACACACAGATGTATGTGGACCAATGTCTAAGCAAGCCATGGGTGGATTTTCATACTTCATTACTTTCATAGATGATCGATCTAGATTCGAATATGTGTATTTGATGAAACACAAGTCTGAAGCCTTTGAAAAGTTCAAAGAATATAAGCATGAAGTGGAGAAACAAACCAAACAAAGTATTATAACTCTTCGATTAGATCGAGGCGGTGAATACTTGAATGGAGAGTTTCTAGATTATCTCAAAGAAAATGATATAGTCTCCCAGTGGACTCCTCCATATACTCCACAGTTGAATGGGGTATCTGAAAGGAGAAATCGAACTTTGTTAGACATGGTTCGGTCCATGATGAGCTATGCGAATCTTCCAGTATTCCCATGGGGTTATGCATTGGAAACCTCAGCATATTTACTGAATAAGGTGCCTTCCAAATCTATTCCTCAAACTCCATATGAGATATGGAAAGAAAGGAAACTGAGTCTTAAACACGTTAAGATTTGGGGATGTCCAGCTTATGTCAAGAAAGTTGACCCAGATAAGCTGGAATCTCGATTCGTAAAATGTAATTTTGTGGGATATCCTAAAGAGACTTTAGGGTATTACTTTTACACCGATCATCGGGTGTTTGTCTCCAGACATGCTACCTTCTTGGAAAAGCAGTTTATCCTTGAAGGAAATAGTGGGAGCAAATTGAACTTGATGATGTTCAAGAAGCACAAACTACTACGGATCAAGTGGAAACACCTGTTCAGACTGAACAACCTTCTGTGGAACAGCCCATTCGTAGGTCAGGGAGAGTGTCTCGCCAACCTGAGAGGTATTATGGCCTTGTCATTGAGAATGACAATGAGTTGTCAATCATTGATGATGACGACCCTGTGACCTATAATGAGACTATGAGTAATGTTGACTCAGAGAAATGGCATAGTGCCATGAAATCCGAAATGGAATCCATGTATACCAACCAAGTACGGACTCTGGTTGAGGCGCCTGAAGGTGTTAAGCCTATTGGGTGCAAGTGGGTATACAAAAGAAATATTGGAGCAGATGGCCAGGTAGAGACCTATAAGGCCAGGCTCGTGGCAAAAGGATTCAAACAAAGGCAAGGGATTGACTTTGATGAAACTTTTTCGCCTGTAGCCCTGTTAAAATCAATTCGGATTTTTCTTGCGATTGCTGCTTACTACGACTATGAGATCTGGCAAATGGACGTGAAAACGGCCTTCCTCAATGGGGAACTTGAAGAGGAGGTGTATATGACACAGCCAAAGGGTTTTCTTTCCAAGGAAAATTAACACCTAGTGTGTAAGCTGTTGCGAACCATATATGGTTTAAGGCAAGCTTCTCGTAGATGGAACATCCGTTTTGATGAGACAATCAAAGAGTTTGGTTTTATCAAAAACATAGATGAACCATGTATCTATAAAAAGGTTAGTGGGAGCGCGGTAACATTTCTTTTATTGTATGTGGATGACATACTTCTTATAGGAAATGATATACCGATGCTGCAATCAGTCAAAGTATGGCTATCGAAGAACTTCACCATGAAGGACTTGGGAGAAGCATCCTACATTCTCGGTATGAAGATCTGTAGAGATAGATCTAGAAGAATGATAGGTCTTACCCAGGGTACATACATCCAGAAAGTGCTTAAAGGGTTTAGCATGGAAAACTCCAAAAGAGGTCTCATACCGATGAGCCATGGAGTGTCCCTTTCCAGAAAGATGTCTCCAAAGACACCTGAAGAAAGAGAGCGTATGAGTAAGATTCCTTATGTTTCAGCAATAGGATCTATCATGTACGCGATGTTGTGTACTAGGCCTGATGTTGCTTATTCAGTTAGTGTGACGAGCAGATATCAGTCCAATCCAGGTGAAGACCACTGGAAAGCAGTGAAGAACATCCTTAAGTACTTGCGAAGGACTAAGGACATTTTTCTTGTTTTTGGTGGTGAATCTGAGTTGAAAATAGAGGGTTATACCGACTTTAGTACAAGTGGGAGATTGAAAGAGATGTGTCCTAAGTCCAATCATGTATGAGGATTTAGGAATAACTTTTATATAATCTGTTTTGATTTCATTGATATTAATAAAAGACTTGTTTTGTTTTTATTGCGGGCTTTATCTATTTTAAGTGTTTAAATAAGATATACCACAGTTTAGAATAAAGCTTTTTATGGATTGTGATGAGATCATAATAATGAGACCTAAAAGATGATAACTCTAAACTTAAATAGTTCCTGGTCATAGGATTACTAACTGGTAATTAATAATCCGCAAAGATCGGTACATACTATGCTTGCTTCATTATGAAGGCTGTCTGTTCTCATAGACATTTGTGTGGACACTATAGCTAGTATGTAGGTGCTTATTATAGAATAAGTTCACTGAACATGACTCACACAACTGAACAACTGATGGAGTTCACTCACTGTCAGCAGTTGTTCACATAGTGATAGTTGTACAAGTATCCTTAGACTTGAGGTCATCATAGTCATCTTGTGTACACTGAACTATGCTTTGGTTTAGTTCTTAGTCTCCATGGACAATTATAAGGGCTTTACTGGGTATAGGAATTTATACACGAAGATAGTGTATGATCAATAAAGGATCTACCCCTTCCAGTGAAGGAAGAGAATGTTCAATGCTGATCCATTTATGCTAGTTCAGGAATCTCTGGCCAGAGTGAATGAAATTAGAAAGGAGTTGCTAATTTACATTAATTAGAACTAAGCATAGTGAATGGGAAAACATATGATTAAATAAGATAGGCTTGACACAAGTTCCATCTCTTGTATTTAATCGTGACATTGCAGGGTGGAAGGAATTGATTGTACGGTAACTATTCACTGAATGGGTTCTTGGTATTCTAAGCAGTGAATTCTTATTATCCGGATAGTCGCGATATGCTGAGAAGTATTCCTCATGATGTAGAATAAATATGATTAATTAATTAATCATATTTAATGAATTAGAGAATTTATATAAATAATGATAAAATAGTTTTATTATTATTTATTTTTACTACCGGCTTAATATTGAACCTGCAGGGTCACACCATAAAAGAGAATGATTTAATGGTGGAGGAATTAATTAATAATGGCGGATAATTATTTATTTATGTAATAAATAATTAATTGGCAAATTTAATAATTGATTAAATGAGATTTAATTGATTATAAATTAATTAAAAAAAAGTTCTTAATATTATTAATTAAGAATTTAATTTTTGGAAATTAAATCAAGTGAGAGAATTATTTCTAAAGTGTTTAGAAAAGGGATTAATAATTAAAAGGTGTTTTAATTATTAGTTAATTGGTTAATAAGAATAAAGGGTTAATAATAATAATATTTTATGGGAAAATTTTCAGCTGAAAATTTTGCCTATAAATATACTATTATAAACCCTAATTTTGCCTCAACCTAAAAAAAAGTTAAGCAAACCCTAATTCTCCCACCCCTTCCTCCTCCATTACATTGATCAGTGCTTCACACTTGAGGAGCAGCTGCTAGGTATCTCCGCTCATCGTTCTTGGATCGCTTTTAAAGGTTAGAAATTGATCCCGTATGATTTAATCACGATTTGTATGCCTTTATTTGGATTTTATATCAAGAAAATTATTTTACCATGCTTCCGTGATGTATAAATTCCTACATGGTGAATTTTGAGTATCGACGGATGAAGCTGGTTGTCTCTCGATGGATAAAACAGATTGTCTCCCGACGGATGAAGCATTTTGCAACTCAACCGATGTTGAATTTTGTGCTTCATTGGTAGTAGATTTTTCTGCATTATCCTTTGATACTGTTTCTTGATCACTTTCATCATCACTGTCATCACTAACCATCTCCACATTGTCAAATTTGAGGCTTTCATGGTAATCTCCATCTTGTAGTCCTTCAATCTTTTTATCATCAAAAATAACATGTACTGATTCCACAACAATGTTGGTTCTTAGATTGTAGACTCTGTATGCTTTACCAACAACATATCCAACAAAAATTCCTTCATCTGCTTTAGCATCAAACATCCCATTCTGATCAGTTTAATTTCTCAAGATATAACATTTGCAGCCAAAGACATGAAGAAAGTTTAGAGTTGGCTTCTTGTTCTTGAACAATTGATAGGGAGTCATGCTTTTTGCTTGATTAACTAGAGAAATATTCTGAGTGTAGCATGCAGTATTTACAGCTTCAGCCCAGAACTATGTTGGTAACTTAGATTCTTCAAGCATTGTCCTTGCAGCTTCAATAAGTGATATGTTCTTTCTTTCTACTACTCCATTTTATTGTGGAGTTCTTGCTGCTGAAAACTCATGCAAAATCCCATTTTCTTCACAAAATGCTCTCATGACAGAATTCTTAAACTCAGTTCTATTATCACTCCTGATTCTTCTAACTTTGAAATCATGATGATTGTTGACTTGCCTTATGTGATTGATGATGATTTCACTAGTCTCATCTTTAGACTTAAGGAAATATATCCAAGAGAACTTTGAGAAATCATCTACAATTTCTAGGCAAAATCTTTTCCTTGAGATGGACAACACATTGACTGGTCCAAACAAATCCATGTCTAGCAGTTGCAAAGGTTCTTCAATTGTTGAATCAAGCTTCTTTCTGAATGATGCTTTAATTTGCTTTCCCTTTTGGCAAGCATCACACAGTCTATCCTTAGAAAACTCCACTTGAGGAAAACCTCTAACCAGTTCTTTCTTTACAAGCTCATTCATGGTCTTGAAGTTTAGATGGGATAGCTTCTTGTGCCATAGCCAACTTTCATCTTGACTTGCTTTACTGAGAAGACAAATAATAGATTCTGCATTTGATGAGTTGAAGTCAGCTAGGTACACATTTCCATTTCTCACTACAGTGAGATCCACTTTGTTGCTCTTTTTATTTGTCACAACACAGGCTTCTGAGTTGAAGGTTACTGAATTGCCTTTATCACAAAGCTGGCTGATACTCAACAAATTGTGCTTGAGACAATCCACTAAGGCAACCTCCTCAATGATGACATTGTCTTTTGAAATCAAGCCATATCCCACAGTATAACCCTTGTTGTCATCTCCAAAAGTGATACTTGGTCCAACTCTTTCCTTGAACTCTGTGAGCAGGGTAGAATCTCCAGTCATGTGTCTTGAACAACCACTATCCAAGTACCATAGATTCTTTCTATTTCCCTGCACACATTAAAATCAAATCAATTTGATTTTGGTACCCAAATTTCCTTGGGTCCTGCCTTGTTAGCTTTCTTCTTCTATTTCTTAGGTTTGATCTCATTTGACTTGGGGATATCAGATTCATCCTTAGTCATCTGAGTTGGACCTTTGAAACCATTCATTAAAACAGAATTGTCATGCACATTTTGATTAACAGGAAATGGCATGCTATTATAAAACATGTTATTCCAGTAGGGCATGCTAAATGGCATTTGAGGCATACTGAATGTAGCATAATAAGGATTAGGTGCAAATGGCATATTAGAAAATTGTGCATTCATATTCAGAGTAGTCATAACATTCATAGGCATAGAAGGCATGGCATTCATGTTGGGAAAAGAGGAGGGTACAGACATAGGAGTAGGCAAGGCAAGTTTGCAATTAACAGACAAATGATTAGCACTACCACACTTAACACAGAGTTTTCTAGGAGTATATTTATCAGGTGTGTAGTTGCTATGTTTATTAATCCCTACTTTCCCATTTCTATTGTTTTTCCTTTTAGCCTCTATTTCAAACTCAATCTTTTCTAGTCTATCATTCAATTGCTTGATAGAAAGATGACCAATATTCACATTCTTTTCCTTCTTCACTTGACTAGATTCTCCTGAAATGAAGTTTTTGGAAACTTATCCATATTTTTCATTTAACTTAGCAAGTTTGTCTTTACTCACAGGTTTGCTTACAGCCGACGGATGAGGATTTATGTCACTCGACGGATAATCCTTTTGGTTATCCGACAGATGGCTCTCATCATCCGTCGAGTCCATATCTGTTAGCAATCCTTCAACCAAATTGGATTCCAGCTTCTCCTTATTCTTCTTCCAGGCTGCATCACAAAAGGACTCAATACCTTGAACTTTGGTGATTTGAGCATGGACATCTCTAGATATTTTTAATGCCTTAATCACCTAATGTTCTCGTTCAAGCTGCTTTTTCAAAATCTCTTCTTTCTTCAAGGACTCAGTTAATTCATCCTTAGCAATCTTACACTCAATTCTCAGTTTTTCAAATTCAATAAACTGAGACTCTAGCACATTATTTCTCTCACTTAAAAACAAATTGTTTTCTTTGATTTTAGCATTTTCCTTAGTGAGGGACTTAAGTGTAACACGCAAATGATATAATTCTGTAGACATGTCATTTATTGCATCATTACACTCATCTTTAGATAAATGTGCAAGGTTAGTGGTGATTACCTGATTACTTGAAGAACTTGTCTCTGTTTCATCAGACTTGGCCATTAGGGCTAGATTGACATAGCTGACATCCTCATCCTCATCCAGACCATCTGCTGCCCAGTCATTTTCTTGTGTAATGAAAGCCCTTTCCTTTTGTTTGAGCAACTCAAAATATTTCTGTTTCTAATCCACAGGCTCAAACTTCTTCTTGCTGGAATCTGACTTTCTACACTCACTGGCAAAGTGCCCTGCCAAGCCACATTTGAAACATTTGAATTTTGATTTATCCACCATTTTTCTATTTGGCTTAGCTGCTCCAAAGTTCTTCTTGAACTTGAGCTTGGCAAATCTTCTGGAAAGAAATGCTATATGTTCATCAATGCCATCCATATCATCTTGGCTCAAAGAATCTTCATTTTCTGCTACCAGCCCCTTACACTTGTTTTCACAGACCTTTGAAGTAGACTCAACAACTTCTATCTTCATCTCATTCTCTTTCTCTAACTCAGCAACCAGTGCAATGAATCCTCCTTTCTTCTTTCCTCTCTCCATCCTCTCATCTTGCTCTATTTCAAGCTCATAATTTTTTAGGATGCCATACAATCTCTCCAAGGTGAACTCCTTGTAATCCTGTGAATTTCTCAATGAGACTGTCATTGGTTTCCATTCCTTTGGAAGAGATCTAAGGAACTTGAGATTGGAGTCTTTTGTCTGATAGACTCTTCCATGCAACTTCAAAGCATTCAGTAGTTTTTGAAACCTACTAAAGATGTCAGTGAGAGAATCACTATCTTCACAATGAAAGTGCTCATATTGCTAAATTAGCAGTTGCATCTTGTTTTTTCTAACTTGTTGAGTGCCATCACAAATTATTTGAATGGTGTCCCAAACCTCTTTGGCTGTCTTGCAATTGATGATGTTGTCAAACATGTCACCATCAACTCCATTGAACAGAATATTCATGGCCTTCTTGTCTTTCCTAACTTGTTCAATATCAGGATCTGACCATTCATGCCTTGGCTTGGGAACTGATAGCTCATTTCCAGTTGCAGCTCTCATTGGTACATGAGGACCTCTGTCTATGCAATCCACATAGGCCTCATCTTGGGAAAGTAGATGGAGATGCATATTTAACTTCCAGTGATGGTAATTATCTTTGTCCAGAAAAGGAATCTTGACTCCAACATCCTTCTTGTTTATCTTGCTATTTGTTGTGATCTTTAAACTCTTTGTTCTTCAAGAGCTTGCTCTGATACCAATTGTTAGTCCCTAACAATGCAACAAGAATTACAGAAGGGGGGTTGAATGGAATTCTTGAAACTTTTTCTGAATTATAAAATGTTCTAACTCAAAATATATATGTGAGTGTTTTGATTTGCAAAGTGCGGAATGATAAATTAAAATGAATCAAAACACAAAGTAATAAAAATACAAGTCTTTAAAACTTTCTGGTGGATTTGAATGTATCCACCAGATATATATATATATATATATATATCGAGAGAACCCTGTGAAGCTTGAATAGCTCACAGCTGCTTACAAATAAAAATAACTAAACTTACAGAGAAATGCTAATGATACAGCTTACAATTGTTTCTCTAAGAAAATGTATTGCTTAGTCTTCTTGTTGTTGCTCTATTTGCTACTCTTAGTTTATATATCACCAAGATTACACAGTAATAAGACAAGATAATAAAAGAAAACCTATCAAGTATAATACTATGCTGCTTCACTACTCTATTCCAGCATCTTTGAATACCTTCATAATAGCATAGAAATTCTTTGTTCTCAAAAACCCAGTTGAATAGGCTGCCACATTCCTTTTGCAAACACTCGACGCATGTGACTGTGTTGTCACTTTCAACAGATGTTTGAATGAATCATCCGTCGGGTACATGATCATCCGTCGGGTTGCCTTGTTGATCAACCGTCGGGTAGCTTTGTTGATCATCCGTCAGGTAGCTATATGACACTTGACTTCATTTCATTTATGCAGAATTACAAGACATCATATATTTATAATTAATCAACCTATTCTGCATATCTAATTAAAGTCAACATGACTTAAGTTACCACGGAATCTATACAAAGTTGTTTGCAGAAATGTGCTACATGACTTATTGTTACATAAGCTACTCACTCGATGGATGTCAAATCATCATCCGTCGGGACTATATTGAGTCATCCGTCGGGACTATATTTGATCATCCGTCGAGTGCTACAATATACACTAAGTTGAATCTACTAAGGTATTTTGTTAATGAAATCATCAAGTTCACAACATATTATTAACAACATCCCATATCTCCTTTGCAGCTTTGCAATTAATTACCCTGTTTGACATGACATTATCAATGACACTATGCAGTAAATGCCTTACCCTTGCATCCTTGGCAATAGATGAGATGTCTTCAGCTATGTACTCACCTTTCTCCTTTGGTATGGTGTTTGCTGGTTGATCAGCAACTACAACAGAGAGCTTGGTAGGCTTATGTGGTCCTTCATTAATTCTGTCAAGGTATTCTGGATCTGTAGCTTCCATAAACATAACCATCTTCACTTTCCATATGGGATACTCAGAAGGTCTCAGTATAGGAACCCTAATAGCCTCATATCAACTATGGGTCTGAGTCTTTTGAGTTTTTTCAAATTTGGTGGGCTTGGTTGAAGTTTGTGCTTCTTCAGACATGATTGTTTAGATCTTTACTGTATATGTGTTAACAAATAAGCTCTGATACCAATTGTTAGGTCACACAACACTGTAGAAGGGGGTTGAATACAGTGTTTATACAATCAAATTGATTTAACACAAGTATGTAACAAAGATCAAGTATACTGAATAAACTCTGTTACAATAAGAACTGTTGTTTTCTCTCAGTGATGAACAAATATCACTAAGAGCTGCTAGGTTACAATGTATAATCTTCTCATGTAATGTGCAACTACATGCATTATTTGTGTTTTCGGGGTTTACTATTAATTCAGGAAATGATTCGGTTTCTTAAAAATGATCGGACTGGAACCCTACCGGGACGTTAAAGCCCATAAAAAAATCATATTTTCATTTTTATAAAATCGTGGGACTGTCAAATATTCAATATTTTTGTATTTTTGAATTATTTATAATTTTTGGGGAATTTTGGCATAATTTTTATATTTATTGGATTAAAAATTATCCCATGTTAATTATTAATATTGGGATAATTATTTTTATTAAATGAGATTATTAGGCCCAAAATAATTTTGGGATATTATTTTTGTAATTATAAACAAAATTTAATTATTATTTAATTATTCAAAAATCAGAAAATGTAATAAAAATTCAGAAAATCTCTCAAATTAGGGTTAGGGTTTCAAGAACAGTTCTTGAGATTAATCAATGATTTTGAGGTGATTTGGAAAGGGAAGGTGGTTGTGTTTGTAACCAAATTTATTATTGTTTCAAGCTCTATCCAATTATGTCATCAAATCATATCTCAGATAGGTAAAATTTCAAATTCGAATTTTAGGGTTCATGTTCAAAATTAGGGATTTTTGTTCTTGGGGTTATTGATTGATTTTGATGCTTAAATAAGCTTCCCCAAGTGTTTTAAAATCGATTAGTATAATTAATTATATCAAACGATTACTGGAGTTGCTAACCAAAGTTTTTGTTTTTTTTTGTCATTTTTGTTTTTGATTTTCTGATCTATCTATGTTATGGATGCTAATTTGGATGATGTAAATAGATTGTATATTGAATCAGCTTCGTTTTGCCATATTAATCATACGATTTGGTATCTATTTCTATCGAATCGATGTTCACCGGATTTTGTCGCCAGTTTGTTTGAATTTTTCCGGAATCAATGTTTAACGAATTGATAGTGGTTGTTATTAATTGATTTGGGTGCCTGGTAAGGTTTGTAATGGTTTGACAGCTAGAAACAGGTGTTAATCTGTGATTTTCGGGCCAAATCGAAGTCACCGGAATCTGGCCAACTCCACCGGAATATGGGAACATTTCCAGAAACCGACAGAGTTCGACCCAGATCCGGGTTGTTCTTCGTAGCCCGAGTCTTGACCCATTTCTGAAATAGTTGACTGATTTTAATCCAAAAAGTCCTAATTCAATTTCTTAAAAACTGTTTCTGGAATTTTTTAAAAAACTTTAATTCAAAAATTCTATTTAAATTCCAAAAAATTAATTTTAATTCAAAATTAATTTGGTTAATAATTTTTGAAATAATTAACTGAATCATTTTAATTTAAAAAATCATTCTCTTTTATTATTTTCGAAAATCTCTGTGTTATAGAGAATCAAGCCAAAAACGTAGTTCTAGGATGAGGGATAGAACCCTTTATATAAAGGTGAGTCTACGGTTAGACTTCTGTTGGGAGACTTGGTGGACAAGTTTCCAACTTTGATGGTGATTAGGAGTCCTATTGAGGAAGGAGCTCCAGAACCCTCTGTGTAGGACTTCGAGTCCGTTTAGAACACACGTCTCTGCTCTTCCAGCCGTATTGGGCCTAGTCCGTGAACAACTTGTGTTCGTGGACCTTGACAACCTCAGCTAGTGGGCCTTGTCTATATGGACCGTCTTGAGTCTGCTATGAGTTCGGACCAGACAGGTCTGTATTGGACTTTTAAAGAAGAAGCCCAAGTGTAATTAATGCGATATTTAATGTGTCTTTATGATGTATTTTCTATCCATATCAGTAACTATTTATAATTAAGTCAAATAATGATTTAAAAATTATTTTGAGCTTTTAAAATTATTATTAAGGTATAGAATATTCAATTAATATTATTATTAATTGAATTATTCTTATTTTATTCATAGTAAATAGACCGTTTGTCCGTTTAATACGAAACAAATGTTTCCAGACTCAGAAAATTATTCTGTTTCTATTAAAATTACTTTCAAGACATAAAATCTTTTGTATCGAAAGGTCGTACATTTTGTAAACGTTTCTGAGTCGCGTAACTATCGAAAAGTCATATTTCGACTCGATTTTGATTTTAAACATATCGAGTTGAATGTTCTGAGTAATTAAGTTATCTGTTATATAAATTATATGATACGTGAATTACATGTTTACGTGCTATACGGATTATGTGCCACCTGTCTCTTAAACTTTATATAAATAAACTTGATCCTCATCTGTTATCATCGGGTGGGTAGATGATAAGGATAAATGTATGAATTAGACAATTATATATTATCGGTTGATTGAAATAGTATTTTATGATAGATACACATAGTTCGAGGCGCTCAAGGCCATATGGAGAGATTAAACATAAAGCTTATTTATATATAATACATGAGACGAGTAGATGCATAGATGAGATAAACATAGAATGGGGATTGACAAGTAAACATTAGATAGTCTATCGACTGAAGTACAGATATGCTAGAATTGATTTATATTTAGATGATTAAAGATCAGAGGGTTGATCAATTGAGGCAGGTATTTCTTCCCTATTCTAAATTCAGAATAGTTAAATGTTTTATATTTCTCTATATTAATGAATCTTAATTATGCAAGTATCCTTTATTATTGTTTATTCATTATCATTGATTGATCTCTGAAGCAAATACCTATTATTTCGGGTTATTTACGAACCCTGAATCATGATATTTTAATCAAAATGATTTAGCATCAAAATACTTTACGGACTGGATGGTTACTGTAATATCGAGGAAATATCGTGTAATTATTTTTATTAATAAATAATTATTATGTAATTATTACATGTATTTTTTGTGAATTATCTGATGATTGATATTGATGTTTGGGTGTTTATATATGATAAAATTTGGATATTTTAATTTTTCATTATCCAGAATCAAATATAGATAATTTTGGTATTTTTTCTGGTAATTTTTGGATTATTATATGATTTTATAAGGATTTATAGAATTAATAATTATTATTTTTAATTAATTATAAAATTACTTTATAAAATTGTGAATCGTCCAACTTCAACCGTTTTCGGGTTTTTACAACCCGAAACTCTTCGGAAAACTCATTCCTAACCTAATCTGATAATTCTGAACATTTTCGTGTTTTGACTTTTTCGATCCGGGGTACGGTTTGACCAGTACGAGTTCCGGCGCAAAATTTTTGATATGATAATCATTAAATCGATAAAACCCGTATTCTCGAAAGGAGAGAAATTATTACTTTATTTTCGTATAAAGTGTTTTATAAGAAGCTCAATTTTGATAATTATCCAAATCTAGTATAAAATTTTATCATTTTTATAGTTACTTAGTGGCTAAGTAATCTATTTTCGGATTCGATATATATAAGAGTAATTATGAAATTATTAAAAAAATAAATATTTGATGGTTATGTCAGTTGTGCGTTGCCTTATTATTAATTGTGTGTGATTTGTTGGGTACGAGGATTATTGGTATAATTAATTATTAAATTGTATGATTTTGTTTTTGCTTTTAAAAGTGATTTGATTGAAGATTTATTCTCGTAAATGTTATAGTTGTTTATAAAATTATTTTTATGTTTTTATAATTTCAATATTTATTTTTAGGAATTCATAAAATTTAGAAATTAATATTTTATCAATTATTCATCCTTAATTATTTTCTGATTGCATTTTTTTTTGACGAAGGCTGGCAATTTTATTAATTCAAATCCACCTCAAAACATTGTTGAACATTAACAGGATCATACCTCCTATCAAAAACACAATCTGGGTATTTATATGATTCTCTAGCTAACTGGTGAGCAACCATATTCGCAGATCGTTTAACAAAGAACAAAGACACTTTGTGAAGTCATTTCAACCAACTACGACACTCCTCAATAATTACTCCAAGATGCGACCTCATTGGAGTATTACTTCGAATGGCCTGGATTACCACCAAGTAGTCAGACTCTAGAGACACCTGAGTCCACTGCATCTCATCAATCCAGCTTAGAGCTTCCTTGATTTCCATTGCCTCCACTGTGACTAGAGACACCAAATAAGAGTGAATTATGGCCTTGGCTATAAGTAGCCGGCCGTCCTAATCTCGAGCTATCAACCCAAAACCAACTGCATCCCGATCTTCAAAAATAGTAGCATCTACTGACACCTTAACTATGTTTGGTAACGGTTGAACCCAAACAGGGGCACCATCTCCTTCAACAACCGGCTGGAGATTGGCCATTGTCAATCTAGATTGGGCAATATTCCACTGTGTAAGGTGTTGCTGTGCTTCTGCAACTATTCTATTAACTCGTGTATACTTTTGGTTCCAGACTAAATCGTTTCTTGCTCTCCATATGGCCCAACAAACCATAACCAATTGAGCACACTTCAACTTAAATTATGACTCGAAGACCATATTTATCCAACTCCTGAACTCCATATGCTAGTCCCACTGTTTACCTGGCAAAACTATAAACCAACACTGTCTTACAACATGATAATTGACTAGACTATGCATGATAGTCTCAGTCCCAGATTTGCAAACCGGACAATTACTTTGTACCGGCACATGCTTAAGCTGAAGTTATGACATTGTTGGAAGATATTGAGACATGGCACGCCATATTAAATTTAGAGACTTAGGGGGTGCTTTGATGCGCCATAACTTTTCCAGATACTGCTGCCATCTTCTAAGGTCCATTGTCTCTTTTGCACTTGCAAAAATTTGTAAGCGCTCTTGACTGAGTATAGCCCTGACTCCTTAAAACGCCAATAGATCATGTCCTCATTGTTAGAGTTAGTCAACCCGGTGTTGAGAATGCTCCCTTGATCCCTTACATTAAAATGTTCCCGAACCAGATTAACATCCCACTGTCTTTGCCCTGCAACAAGAAAATAATCTACTATTTTTCCTTTAAGCAACTGAGAAGTGGACGTAATATATGAATTGTCTTCTTCCATTAACCAAGGCTGGTCCAGCACCTGAATGCTGTCTCCCCTTCCTATTCTCCATCTTATACCTGCAAGTAACAATTGTTTGGCTTCAACTATACTCCGCTAGATGAAGCTTGGGCTATTGCTAATCTTGGCATGAATAAAATCAGTGTCTGCAAAGTACTTAACCTTGTACAACCTCGAGAATAAGCTTCTAGGATTTATGATGAAGCGCCAACCTTGCTTACCTAGCATTGCAGTATTAAAATCTCTAAAGTTTCTAAAAACCATTCCTCCAGCTATTTTGTGCTTAGCCATATGTTCCCAAGACATCCAACTGATCTTCGAAGAGTTATTCTGAGATCAATTCCACCAGAACTTGGATATGCTTTTTTTAATATCCCTGGTAATCTCCAAAGGAAGTAAGAAAACATTCATTACATAAGAAGGTAATCCCTGGACAACCGATTTCACTAAAATTTCCTCCCCTCACGCGAGATGCACTTACCATCCCAAGTTCT
This sequence comes from Apium graveolens, assembly GCF_009905375.1. Classification (NCBI taxonomy): domain Eukaryota; kingdom Viridiplantae; phylum Streptophyta; class Magnoliopsida; order Apiales; family Apiaceae; genus Apium; species Apium graveolens. The sequence goes on along the minus strand of NC_133654.1, from coordinate 81,656,965 downwards.
TATTCTTGCATTGACCCTCTCTTTCAAATAACCCAGTAGAGTAGATTTATTTCTACCCAGAAGATTAGGCAATCCCAAATACGTGCTGTGCTCACTTGCCTCAGACATTTGTAACAAAGAACAGACCTCCTCCTTATTGTACCGAATCACATTCGTACTGAAAAATATAGAAGATTTTGCTTTATTCACCTTCTGACCTGAAGCTTGCTCGTAGACATCCAGGAACTCCCGCACCCTTCTAGCCTCATCGGTACTCGCTTTACAGTAGAAGTAACTGTCATCGGCAAAAAACATGTGAGAAATGATTGGTGCTTTCCGACAGATCTTAATACCTCGAATCCACTACTTAGCTTCATATTTTTGAATCAACGAGGACAGACCTTCAGCATAAATAATGAATAAATAGGGTGACAAAGGGTCACCCTGTCTAATCCCATGACTTGGATGAATAGGCCCCATCTCAACCTCTCCATGCACTATAGAATAAGATATTGTGGTCACACATGTCAAAACTAACTGAATCCACCAATCTGAAAATCCCATTTTCCGCATAATAGCCTTCAAAAAGTCCCACTCAACTCGATCATAAGCCTTACTCATATCAAGTTTTAAGGCCATGTACCCATCCTTCCCAATCTTCTTCTTTTTTAAATAATGTATTAATTCATACGAAACCATGATATTATCAAAAATTAGCCGCCCCGGGATAAAAGCACTTTGTGACTCAGAAACCACCTTCTCCAGCATATTTTTCATCCTATTAGCCAGCACTGGGTAATCACCTTCATCAACACGTTACACAAAGCAATAGGCCGAAGGTCACTCACCATAGACGGATTCTTCTTTTTCGGAATTAAAACAATATTTGTCGCATTTAGACCTTTCAAGATCTCACCACTTCTAAAGAAATGCCTGGTCATTTTAAAAATATCATCTCCTACTATCTCCTAGTGTTTTTGGAAAAAAGCCGGAGTCATATCGTCCGGACCTGGCGCCTTGTCAGGGTGCATTTGAAATAATGCAAATTTAACTTCATCTTTGGTAACCTCCTGTAACAATTCTATATTATGATCTTGCGAAATAGATTGAGGAACAACATCAATTACCTCCACATGGTTCGTATGTGCAGTTGTAAACAAGTCTGTGTAAAACTACGTGATAAGAGTTTGCAAACCAGTTTTCCAATCAAACCAAACCCCTGCTTCGTTTTTCAACCTGTGAATATTATTATTTCAGCGTCTAGTGGTACAAGCTCCATGAAAATATTTGGTATTTTTATCTCCTGCTTGCAGCCATAATTGCTTGGATCTCTGGCGCCAAAAAATCTCTTTTTGGTCAAGAATTAGAAACAACTTCTTTTTTGGCACTTTATATTCAGCTACAGAGTTCTCATCTCGCTTGTTTCGCAGCTGTTTGAGTTGGAATTTACACTCTTTAATCCTCTTACCAAAACAGCTAGTGACTTCCTTTCCCCACAGACTAAGATTATCTCCACATGTTTTCACCTTATGCATTAAAGAAGCGTCCACTTCTGCCTCCCATGTATCACTGACAATGTATTTGCACAACGGCTCTGTAAGCCAAGCGTTCTCGAAATGAAACCATTTTTTGCCCATTAACAAACAACTAGTTGTAGTCCTCAGAAGTATAGGACTGTGATTTGAAGGGGTGCCCTCCAAGTTGTATAGTCTCGCCAATGGGAATAAATCAACCCAAGAACTAGTTGCCATTTCCTTATCCAGTCGAATTTCCAACCAAGATGCAGTGCCCCTCCCTTTTTCCCACGTATACTGATGTCCATATAGCTCCAAAGCATACAAACCAGTTTCTGCAAGCACTACAATAAACCCATCCAGTAACCACTGAGGATAAAGAGCTCTACCTTTCTTCTCCATTTGAGATGCAATATTGTTCAAATCACCAATAGTTCACCATGGCAAGTTTGAGTCTCTTGCTAAATTTCTTAACAACTCCCATGTTATCCTTCATTTACTTCTGTTTGGCTCGCCATAGAAGCCAGTTAACCTCCACAGCTGCACACCATCTATAGTCACTTCGACATCAATATGATACTTTAAAAGACTCAGATGCTTTACCTGATTTGTATCCTTCCAGAGTAAAGCCAAGCCTCCACTTCGACCCTGCGCCTCTACAATAATCATTTACTGAAAACCAAGTCTAGTACACACCCATTCCATCTTCTCTTTATTACAAAAAGTTTCACACAAAAACATTATCGTAGGCCTTTCTTGACGAACTACGTCTTGCAGGAACTGAAATTTCCAAGGTGGCCCCATACCTTGGCAGTTCCAACTTAAACAATTCATGGTTGTTAGCTAGATTGCATCGCAAGCTTAGCCAAATCAATTTGTGAAGAATTTGAGAAATCCATTTCAGAAAGATCAACCTCCAATTTTTTATTATTTGTAATCACCCCTGCTATATGTTTAAATCCCCCTGCAGTATCCATCACCTCGTAATTACTTGGGTCCCCCCTCATTCTTTTCCTTTCCTCTATTTGCAGCCCATCCAATTCATCCTCCTCAGGCCCATTATCCAAAATTTAAATTTACTTTTCCCTCCTACAAGTCCACATTTTTATTTTCCACATTAATAAGAGATATTTCTGTTGTAACATACTACATCTTAAAACGAGATATACTCCCCCAAATCAGCTGATTTCTAGGATTGACACAACTGTTTTCCCCTGATTTTTTGCTATCATTGACACTCCCTTGTCGTTGCTCCCATTCTGTATCGCCATCCTCCCTTAGCGATTTGCTCTTTACTGGACCTTGTGCTCTTCTAGACGGTGCCTTTAACCAACTTTCCCACTCCTTAATCTCGCTATCATTCTCACGGTTTAGGAATTTTCTGTAGTACCTCTCCGTGTGTGACATTATGCCGCATGTAAAATAGAAGTCACCCAGACGCTCGTACTTACATGAGACGATTACTTCTGTACCATTTCTCTTAAGGATCTTCTTTTTACGTTTCAATGGTTTCCTCACATCTAATCTGATCTTTATTCGCATACATTCACGCCAAATACTTGTGTTATTCTTATGGTCATACTCAAGAAATTCACCAAAGAAATTGCCGAGCTATTTTCCTACTTCCTCCGACATGAATCCCGTTGGTAAATCAAAAATCTGCATCCACATATTCAAATGCCATAATGGGACCTCTACTGGTTGCTCCCCTTTAGACACTTTCGCCAATGCCAACATCGCACTAACAAAAGACCACGGACCTCCTCTTAACACCCAATGCATATCTTTCTTATGATAGAATTGGAACAAGAAAATACCTTTTTCGATCTCCTTGATATTTATACTCATTGCCGGTCGCTATATATCCACCATCTTAGTTTTCATAGCACGAACATTAACATTCCTTTCTATCAAGAACCGCCCCACCACACAGAGATCATACTTATTGACCTCTTCTTCCACCTCAACCTCAAAGGAAAATGTCACGTTTTCCTCATTCTCTATATCCAGACCTGCTAGCTGATCATTCAAATTATTATATCGAGACATGATTACAATGACTCACACGTTCCAATTTCAGAAGAAAGAGAAAACGGAGAGAATAACATAAGACTCTCACATATGACGGAGAGAAATTTTTCTTGATTTTAAAATTTAAACATTTTCTGATTGCATTTAAGTGTAAACTCTGTATTAAATTTCAGAATGCTTCTAAAATCATGAAATTCATATTTTATTAAGTTTGAAATATTTTGAGAATTTTAAAATTATTTCAGAAATTTTATGGCTTTTATTTAACTGCACGTTTGTTCATTAAATCTTTAAATGCGGGTCTGATGCGCGATTTGAAAATGTTTTAAAAATAATGAAAATTTTATTTTATTAATTTTCAATATTTGGGAGGTTTTAAGAATTATTTAGAATTATTTTGAACTATTTTTATATTCTTCCGATGAATTCTTGCACGCGATGTGTACCGATAAATTCACGATTCAGGGACCGAGATGGGATAAGAACGAGAGTAAAATAACAAAAATAAATAAATAATAAATAAATAATCCCCAATTCCCCAACCCCCTGTGTCTCTCACCTCTCCCCGTCTCTCCTCTCTCGATCGTCTCTATCTCTCTCTCGACTGTCTCTCCCTCATCTCTTTCTCTCATATCTTTCTTCTCTCTTTTTTCTCTTTTTCTCTCCCTCCTCTGCTCCCCCCGTGTTTTGGCCACTATGTAATTCCGGTGGGAGGCGGCATGGTTTGCTCCTGCCCTGTTCTTGCCCGCGTGTATATATACGTAAATATATACACGTGTGTCTTATTGGGTGTACTGCTCTACGTGTTCTGCGCCATGTATTGTCCCTATTTTTTTTGCTGTGTTCCCTCGCTTTGTTATGTTTTTCCGGCCACTCTTGCATTTTCCGATTACCTGTTTCATTTGGGGGTGCACACGCGTGCGTGTTCCTGACTGAAATTGATTGTTTTTTTTAATTTCAAAAATTCTGATGAAATTAATTGATATTTAGTGTGGTTAAATAAAATAATTATTCGGTGGGATTCGTATGGAAAACCAAAAGTTATCGGGTACCGGCAAATTTTACCACCGTCGACGATGAGCCTCGGCAAGCCGACGGTGGACGGTGATGATTTTTATATGAGTCCTATGTTTATAAATTAAATAAATTAGTTCGTAAAGATTAATTTTGAAACGAAAAAAATAGGATGTAATTATTATAGGTCGTACGGTGTTTGGGATTTGCAAATGTTGGGATTGTTGAATGTGGATTGTTGTTGTTGATTGTGAATGATGTTGCATCATTTTGACGGGTTAGACCGATAAACACAGGAAACGCTGCCCGATTTTCAGGAAATTAATTCCGAAAATATGGGAACGTAACCCAGAATTATCGGATACGTCGAACGAGGATATATATAATTATATTATACGAACCTAATTATGTGTTATGATAAGTTATTTTATAAATTATCAATTACCCTACTATTTTCAAAATAACGAGTATACGTACTTTCCGAAAATAAGTACCGAACCAAATTTCGAAGATGTGAACCTTAAATGTTATGTGTATTTCAATAATACATATAAATATGAGTCGGTTTTTATATCGGATGGGTAGATTTGATAGCAAGAATGTGTTAAGCATAAACGACTATTTAAATTAGGGTATTTCGACTCTGTAGGTGCTAATCGAACAACCCGAGGATTGATATCAGACTAAGAATGATCTAGTGATTAGTCGTCGAGCTCAGCAAGGTTCCAATCGAAGGACCTGAGTATTAGGATCGTATTCAGAATAGGGTAGTGGTTTGACGATAAAGCCGAACGTTCAATTCGAACCAAAGTCAACCAATAATAGTGACTAAAGCTTATCAAGGCAAGTATTCCTTACTTTTCTCGTAATATACTATAATACTTCATTCAAATTCTAAGTTCAGAATAGTTAACTGTTTTATATTTCACTGCAATTACTCTTAATTATGCAAGTCCCTTTCATTATTGTTCCTATATTATCGATTGATCTCTTGAGCAAATACCTATTCTTCTGGGTTATTTGCGAACCCTGAATTGGGATGTTTTGAAATCAAAATGATTTGACATCAAAATACTCTACGGGCTGGATGGTTACTATGAGGGCCAGTGATGAACTGGACCTTATGGGCCGGGGATGGACCGGACCCTTGGGCCATAGTGCCTGGGTACCCTATTGGATCTATACAAGTATGTTAAGATCTACACTATATCCTGACTGATCAGTAGGGTATGAGTGTAAACATTAAGATAGTGTCCAGTCTAATTCATTGTTAATCGCCATTAACGACATTCTCTCTCGAAAAGTTTTATAATTCCAAAACCCGACAAAATCCTGATTCAGGAGATGAATCTGGGAATTGCTCGTCACTTCTGGTTTTATAATTAAAGAATGGTAACGACCAATTATTATTCGCTCAACTACCTCATATAAATAAAAATGTTTATAAATTATTTAAAAGATTTTGTCCAGAAATTTTTCTTTAATATTGATACCTGGAAATCAGTTATATACTTGTTGGGCATTTTTGGCTCACTCTTGTTTTGCAAATTCTTATTTCTTTCAGAAACAAATGAGGATGAAAGTGAATAGCTTTTGATAGACAGCAAAATTTAGAAAGATCTCCGCTACAAGAGGACGAAGATGTTAGAAAATAAGACAAGGGAATTAGTACAAAGGTATTTAATCTTGTATTTTAGTTGTTGTGAATTATAGGAGGTTAGATTCTTGTTTCATACCATAACCTGTAAATGATCCGAAACTAAGGGGTCATTTGTATGTTATTTTATATTATGTAAAGATTGTTTATTGACACCAAATCTTGACCCCGGATTTGGGCTGTTACAGTTACGATAAGGGCCGGGGATGGACTGGACCCTATTATTGGGCCAAAATGGCCTGTGTACCTAATATGATGGTGGGTCTATGCATATGGGCATAGATCCGTACTATATTCTGACTGATTAGCAGAGTATAGTACATATGTTGGTTCTAGTGTCCATTCTAATTTATTGTTGATCGCCATTAACGACATTCCTTTTTTGAAAGTTTCATGATTGCAAAACCGGATAAAGAATTGATTCAAGAGATAAATCAGTAGATTGTTCATTGATTTTTGATCTATAATTGAAGGTTAATAAGGGTCGATTTTTTATTCGCTCAATTGTTTAAATAAATAGAGATATTTATAAAATCATTTAATGATTATTTCCAGAAGTTTCTCTTGATAATGATATCTGGAAACCAGTTATGATACTTGCTAGGCATTTTGGCTCACTCTTGCTCTGTTATTTCTTATTCTTTTAGTATTACCTGAGGATAATTATAGATAGCTTGCGGTTGACAATAAAAGGAGAGATCCTAGCTTCAGGAAATTGGATATCTCAAACTAGATAAAGGAAGTCGTTGTTAAAAAATGTAATGAAGTTGCGTTAGTTATTATACTAGTTTTGCTATTTTGGATTCTTGTTTCATACCATAACCTGTAATTGATCCAGAGATTGAGGGGTTATCTGTATATTTATATTAATATACAGGTTTATACGGTTTAATGATGTTTGGTGACACCCAATCCTGACCCTAGATTTGGGGCTGTCACAATAATTGTAGGAAAAATATATCTATTATATTATTTTGTGGAGCCATGTACCTTGGACTGATGATTCCTTTTTAAGGTATATTCTTATTTTTTTAAGGTGTATTATTGTCCAGACCACTTGTAATTTAACAGGAAAAAATGGTGTACTGTTTAATGCTTTTTTAGTTCCATAAATTGTATGTACAACAGTTATCTTTGTCAATCAATATTGCAAGGAATGTACTTGAATTGCATATATGTGGTTCATTTTATAATATTTCAAGTTATCTTTCTATGTACTAAGTTTGGTCGGCTTTTGTAATGCTATTAATAATATATTTTGATATTTTAACTTCAATTATTGTTGATTTCTTTTCACTATTTTATGTGCTTTCTATGCAAGTACAAGTAAATTAATACATGTCTTTATAGTCTTTGGTTTATGGGTTTTAATAAATGAGGTAGATTTCTATCTAAGGGTTAAAAAATCCAATGAAAAAAATATCTTTCTCACTTAGAAAAGAAGCATTTATCTGTTAACGATTCTCATACAAAATATTTCTCATAATTTTATATATCACACTATCAAACAACTATATGTTCTTGTAGGTTCTTCACCGTATGAGTGGAGTCTTAGCTGAAGCTCAAAGTCCGCTCGTCCGGTGCATTGCTCAGGAGCTTTAACTACTCCATATATGACCTTTAGCAACACCCAAAAATGATGATTCAATAGTAGATGCAAATTTTATTAAAAATTGATAGAAGAAGGTTCACAGAAATCTCACAAGCCTTGTTCAAGGTGCTTCTCTAGACTGATCAAATTAATATTTTTCCTTGAGTGTCTAGTCTTCTTTCCCAGCTTCTCATTGTTTTCTTCTATCTGGTGTTGGAGTTGTCTGTTAAACTCAGATTCATCTTCATTATATAGATCCAGCATCTTCTGCATTTCCTTGAGAGTCTCATTGCTTGATATTTTTAACTGGTCTTCTAGTCTTAAAAATATTCTAGTATTTCTTTCATCCTTCAACTCCATCAACCAATATGGCCTCAAGTGCACTCTACTTCCAGTGTAAGGAATAGTTAAAATTCTTGGTAGTGCACTTGGGTCTCTCCAGCTTCTTTGTATTTGTTAAATTTTGTTAAGTATCTCTTTCTTGGCCACCTTGGTGAATCCAAATTTTTTCTTGTTTACAGAGAATACTTTAACTAAGAAAGTGTAGCCTTCATTGAGTCATTTCCTCCCCTGTACCTGAACACCAATCTTTTTGGAAGTCTATTATGGGCATCATTTGCTCTCACTTCATCTAGCTCATTCAGATAGAGATTTATGTCTGAGAATTCTTTTATATCACAGATAAAGAGTTGATCTCCTTTGTTGACTATTGGCTTGGGTTTGGATAAGGCTTTGGATTGAAATGCGACATACTTGACTTGCTTTCTTGTTGTATTCTTTCTTCTTTTTGAAGTGGTTGTAATTGTGATGTTCAACTCAGGTATAGGTAAGCTTTCCCAGTCTATTGGTTCATCCTTGGGAATGATTGGCTCACCATGAAAGTTCACACAAGGATGGACCTTGATTTCAACTTGCTCCATTGTGGGCATAGTTGGTTGATTTATGGTAGTAGACTGAGTTGTGTTTGGTTCTTCCTTTTCTTCTTCAAATATCAGCTTCCTTTTGGCTCTCTTCTTCGTATACCCTTAACTCGATTTCTTTGGTTCTTGCTTCTCAGTTACAGTTATGGTAGCAGGTTTCTCAGTTTCTGATTTGGTTGTATGCTTTTCAGCTAGTTTCTTTGCTTTTAAGTCAACCTGCTTTTTTTGAGATTTGAGCCGCAATCTCTTTTCTCTTTTGGCTTCTCCAAATTGAGGATGTCCAGCCATCACACAAATCAGTTTGCCATGCCTGTAGATCTTTGCTGCCCTTTTCTTCAAAACTGAGTCTCTTGGATCTTTGTGATTTGCAATAGAGTGACCAAGCAGCTTCTTTTCATCAGGTTTAGGAGTTGAGTAGACTGGGTCCAATAGATTTTTGCTTGAGTGTTTTGATGAGTATTTCTTAGGCTTCAAAATCATAATGGCCTGTTGATGTCTTTTAGATGAGGTTTGACCTCTTTCCATGTTTCTCAACTTCATTTCATCTATTGTAATTGGTCTTAATTGAGTGGAGTGCTTCACATATTTGTCTTTATTGGAAATTGGATCAAATTCCTTCTCAATTCTTTCATCAAGTTTCTTCATTTGCTCTTTCAGCTTGAGTTCAGCTGCTGCTATGTTTATTAAATTAATGTTATCCAACATTGGTGGCTTAGTGAAGGTAATGGCTGGAACTATTACCTTATTGACTTGGACATGCACATCCTTCTCCCCATTTTTGTTATCATCAAGTAAGGCAGGGGTTAAAGTTTGAGCTGCCACCAATTGCTGTAGTAGAAGAGTTTGAATTTATTGATTGGTAAGGATTTGAGAAACTGAGTTCTCTACTTATGACAGTCTTGTACTCAAATCTTCAACCTTTCCATTCAAGTCAAGTTCCTTCCTGAGCTTCTGGTGTATGTCTATCATGGCTGACTCGGGAAGTTTGGAATCCGGTCTCTTATTGAGATCCTCCTTAACTTTCCCAATAGAATGTTTGAGTTCACCCACAACTTAATTATGTTGGAGAGCCTGAATTTTATGCAATTGAAGAGACTCAAGATGGGCCTGTAGAAGATTTTTGGTGCTGTCATTGTTGGCGGCTTAAATGGCAGATTGAGTGTAATGGATGAGCTTGAGTAAGGTGGATTTGAAATGATGATAGTTGTAGTATTTTGTGAACAGCCAGGCTGAAGTGCTTGTATCTCCCCCTATGTTCCTGCCTACCTCTTCAGCATCCTCTCCAAGAGAGTCATCCCCAATTGAATCGCTAGAACCACCAGAAGGATAATTAAAATCATCACCAGCTGTAGGTGGAAGAGAATTGATTGCATCATTTTCCCTTAGCATAGAAGCTGTAGTGTGCACCAAGTTTAGATCCTTCTCAACATCCTCATTGCCCTGTTCAGCTAGAATCTGATATGCTGGAATAGGGTGAGTAAATGCCTCATCATCAAAAGAGACAGAGTCTAGAACAACTAGATACTCTTGCTGAAATTGTTTCTCTTTATCTGCATCATTGACATCCATTAACTCACTAGCAATAGGATTTTTCCATTCTTCTGTACCTGCCTTTCTCTCATTTTCTCTCTATTTTTATATCAAGGGCTCCCCTTGGCTACCCACCCTCACACCCTCACCTTCACCATCTAAGGTGGGACTCCTCTTACTCACTTTTGCCATGCTGGAAGAAATAACATGCATATGATCACTCTTTTCCTCTCTTTTTGCCTGAGAGCAACTCAACCTCTCATTAAGTCACTCACTTCCCTCAATTCTAAGAGTGATTGAACAACTACTAAGTCATCTACACTAGTCACAAGTTTAGAAATTTTAAGCTGTGTAGAGACTTCCAATGGATGATAGACATTTATCGAAATAGCAGTTGTGAATGTCGATGGATAATTGCTGTCAAGCTTATCCATCGAGGGATAATCACTTGTCGATGAATGAGGAATATCCTTCGAGAAGGTAGAAATGACAGAGCTAGGAGTTGAGACTACTGTTGAATCTGTGGTGATAGATTTAAGATTATGCACAAATTTATCAGTAGTGTCAGAAAGAAATGGCAAGTGAGCCAACAAATCATCAATAAGATGATGCTCACTTGATTCAGATTTTGACTCCTCCATGAGTTCCAAAGATGGAGAATCAGGAATTGATGTGTTTATCATATCCACATCCAGTGAGTTTTTGGGAGAATTATGTGTGTGAGGTGTTTTGATTGTGAGAGAATTTGGCAGTGATTCCATATTTATTGGAGCCACATCAATCTGAATTTAAGATGGTGCATTAATTGTGTCTTTGAATGTAGTTGGCATTGTGTGTGCACCCTGTGACTCCCCCAAAGTTTTTAATTTCTTCTTTCTAATATAGGTTTGAGTTTGGCCTGTAGTGTCCCTAACCCTTTTGTTCTGTGCTCTTGGAGTTGAGCTATTTTCAATAGTTATATGCTTTTAGGAGGATGCAACTAGCAATGTGCTACTTTCCTTATTAATCACCACAGCCTATTGGGAGACTGTGGTGTGGCTAGGATGGGATTCACTAACCTCTCTCACCTTATCCTTAGGGCTTCTTTGATGTTCACCCTGTCCCTCACCTTTTCTCACTACCCTTCACACTCCCCTCATGTGCTGTGGTAGTTTTTAAAACTAGTTTCTTTTGAGAGGAACTAGAGTGTGGTTTCTTTGATTTGCATTTTGAAATTCTAGGTTTTGTGGTTTGGGTAGGCATCTATTTGGTCACAGTCACAGATGCCATAGCCACAGTTGAATGCAAAGAAACTAGAGATTGGGAAAGAGTTATTATAGAAACAGTTACCTCACTTACCTGAGGTGCCTCCATGATTGGCAGATAGTTGAGAGGCACTTCACTAGTATTAGTTGTGCTTATTCGTCTTATGTGCGTAGCTAACATATAAGATAGCATGTTAATCTCTATTGAAGTGAAAGTGAATATAGAGATTTAGAACTTGCCATGCTAGCATAGGTTCATGTATAATTGTTATGCATGATTCGTAGGTAATTTTAACCATATTACTTTTCCTATGTAATCACGATAGATAACTTGTTCATTAAACCTTTATGTTGTCAAATTATATAGACATATATGGTCTCAACATAATTGGTGTCTATTCAGCTTCTATCTCTTTTGTGGATGTCTGGTAGTAGGGTATTTGTACAACGAAAGTTGGCGTTTACTAGTTTCGTGTTATCTGATTAGTTGTCATCACCATTGCATGCTAAGGTTAAGAAAAATGACTTTAAATGAAGTATTTAATGAAGTTCGAATCCCATGTTTGTCTCATATAGTTAATTCAATCACTTTTATTCTTAGTTAATTGCATGTTAGTTTAATCTTAGTTATAAACATCTCAACTTGTTATTGTCTTAGCATTGAGCGATAGCCATACCATTGTTGCATAGGTGCATAATATTAAGTTAACTAAAAAGAGTCTCTGTGGGTACGAATCTGATTTATATCTTATACTGCTTGCGAACGCATATACTTGCGTGTAATTTTAGCGCATGTTTTCTCCCTAACAAGTTTTTGGCGCCGCTGCCGGGGACTCGGTGTTAATTTTTAGTTTATGTGCTTGTCATCAGTGGTCGTTAAAGTTCACTGACTCAGATTCTTTTACTTTTACGGTTTACTTGTTTGTGTTTCAGGTACTCATTACAATGGGAGATCCAGCAGCACCAACGAAAGCGTTGATGGATTTTTCTCAACCCAAGATCAACGATATTCAAGCTAGCATTGTCAGGCCAGCGATCATGACTAATACCTTTGAGATCAAACCTGGCATAATTCAGATGGTACATAATTCAGTCCAGTTTTTGGGTTCGCCAACGAAAGATCCAAATATGCACATTAGGAATTTTATCGAGATCTGTGACACCTCCAAGTTCAACAATGTTTCTGAAGATGCTATAAAGCTGAGGCTTTTCACATTCTCTCTGAGGGATAAAGCTAAGTGCTGGTTACATTCTCTACCAGCAGGTTTTATCACTACTTGGGAGAATCTTGCTCAAAAGTTTCTTACTAAATTCTTCCCTATGGCGATGACAGCTGCACTCAGGAATGCTCTTACTCAATTTGCACAATAATCGGGAGAAACTCTATGTGAAGCTTGGGAGCGCTACAAGGAGATGCTTAGGAAGTATCCTCATCATGGCATGCCTGATTGGATGATCATTAATTATTTTTATAATGGGTTGGGAGCACAGTCTACACCCATGCTTAATGCAGCATCAGGTGGAGCATTATGGGCAAAGAGCTAAGAGGAAGCTTATGGTCTAATTGAACTGATGGCTGCTAATGAATATCAGTATCCAACCCAGAGATTGCCACATGGCATGGTAGCAAGAGTTCTTGAAGTAGATACAGCTGCGGCTATCACTGCTCAACTAAAGGCGTTGTCTATGAAGATCGATTATTTGGCTAACTATGATGTTAATCAGATAACCAGAGTTTGTGAGTTGTGTGCAGGTTCGCATACGACAGAGAAATGTGCTATATCTAGTGAATCGGCTCAGTTTGTGAGCACCTTTCAGAGATCGCAACAACCAGTTCCAAACACTTATCATCCTGACAACTGGAATCAACCTAACTTCAGTTGGAGCAACAATCAGAATGTGATGCAACAGCCGTTCCAGCAGTTTGGAAACAAGCAATTTAATCCTCCTGGTTTTCAGCATCAATTTACACCAAGACAACAACTCCAACAACAAACATATGGCGCAGGTCAATCTTTGAATGAAAAATCTGAATTGGAGGAGTTGAGGCTTATGTGCAAAAAATAGGCTCTTATATGCCAAAGCCAGACCATTTCTATCAAGACTCTGGAGAACCAGATAGGGTAAATTACTAATGCCTTATTGAATCGACTACCAGGAATGCTTTCTAGTGATACAGAAGCCAATCCAGGCAAGAGGGAAGTTAACGAACAGGTGAAGGCCATCACCCTGAGGTCCGGAAAGGTCGCAAGCCCCCAAATTCCGAAAGACGAAGAGTCTGAAAACTCTGTCCAGAATGCAGGTGCACCTGCATCCTTGCTAATTCCAGAAAATGAGATTGTGGCTGGAGAAGAAGTGCTGAAGGATGCCGAGGTGGAACCAAGGAAGAAAACTGTGTAACACACTCCTCCTGAGGGTAATACAGGGGAGAAACAGGTCTATCCTCCACCTCCTTTTTCTAAGAGGCTGGGGAAGCAGAATTTGGATAAGCAATTTGCTAAGTTTCTGGAGGTGTTTAAGAAACTTCATATCAATATACCTTTCGCTGAAGCTATTGAACGGATGCCTAGCTATGCAAAATTTATGAAAGGTATTCTCTCTCAGAAAGTGAAGCTCGATGACTTAGAGACCGTTACTCTTACGGAGGAATGCAGTGCAGTTTTGTAACAGAAATTGCCTATGAAGCTTAAGGATCCTGGAAGTTTCACTATTCCTTGCATTATTGGAAACTTGTCGTTCGACAAATGCTTGTGTGATTTCGGAGCTAGTATCAATCTGATGCCCTTGTCTATCTTCAAGAAGCTTGGACTACCTGATCTGAAACCGACATAAATGTCATTGTAACTAGTTGATCGATCCATTGCTTATCCACGAGGTATAGTGGAGGATGTCTTGGTCAAGATGGATAAACTCATCTTCCATGCTGATTTTGTCATTCTGGATTTCGAGGAAGATTAAAAGATTCCCATAATCTTAGGAAGACCATTCTTGGCTAGAGGCAGAACTATGATCGATGTGCAAAAATGAGAGCTTACGATAAAGGTTCAAGATCAGGAAGATCACTTTTAATGTGTTCAAGGCAATAAAGTTACCCATAGATAAAGAGTAGTGCTTTAAAGTAGAGCGGGTCGACTGTGTCATGAATTAGGAGCTTGAACAATTGCCAAAGGCAGATACCTTAGAGAGATCCTTAATAGGGGAATCAGTTATTGAAGATGAAAAAGGAGCAGAGAAACTATAGGTTTTGAATGCACCTCCGTGGAAGAGGAAGTTGGATATGCCATTCTATTCTCTTGGGTTAGCAGAGCTGAAAATTTCTCGAGAGCGTCTCGAGCCATCTATTTAAGAAGTTCCCACAAATGAGCTCAACCCACTGTCAGATCACTTGAGTTATGAATTATTAGGTGCACTTCCGGATAAAGGATTGTAATATATCTATGATAATCTAAAGGGTGACTGGCCGGTTCCTCCCGTGCTTATAGATGGTCCCTCTCGTGCACCACGGACATTTGATAGGTTTGGTCTTGGTGATGCGCAGTATAGAAGGTTGATTCGGCATATTGAGGCCATGCATGACATCCACAGACATTTTGCTGAAGATTTCACACACGCTCTCGGTACTATTTTCTGAGTCACTGGTGTCGAGGTTTATTGGCAACCTGATCCTTCACCCGAAGAGGGTGATCCTCCCGCTAACTAGGTATTCATTGTATCCTTATTATTACCTTCAATGAGGATATTGAGAATTTTAAGTTTGGGGGTGATAGTTAAGGAATATTTGTGTGTGAGTCCATATAGATGCATATTCATGATAGTTTAGTTCATTTAGTGTGCATATTTGTCATGTAGTTATTTGTTTTTATTTTGCATATTTGTTATCATGTTAGTATGTTTTATATAGTTGCATTTGCATGCATATAACATGATCCCTTAGGTTGAGCTGTTTCCGATTGATAAGTTGATGTTAATTTGAGTGTGGTGATGATGAATAGAGGGTTGTTTAATCCTAATGAATTGGTTTGCATGCCATAAAAAAATTTCACAAAGTCTTATAGGATTGCTTTCGAACTAGATCATGATCATACTTGTTTATTTGTTGAGATTTAATCATTTGGTTATATTTTGAAATTTTGCTATTCTCGTAATGACGTAAGAACACTGATTTTTAAACTGGATAAAAACTTGGATTTCATTACTAGTTGTGAATAAGGCTAGGCGTCAAATGGCTAGTAGCCGGCTCATAATTTATGAGTAGTCTAGGGTTGAATGAGATGGAGCGAAATGCACTCATTCAGAAATTGAGAAAAAAAAAGAGAAAAAAAGAAAAGAAAAATATGTGTTTATGCATAATTGATCAAGAGTGAGCTCTTTAATACTCGAGTTATTAAGTTCTAGGGGACTTTGTACCTAGTGACCTAAGGCTTTTATAGTCTGGGATCCGCTAACCTAACGCTCGCTACATGGGTATTATTGTATAAGTCTTTTGAGACCTCATTCATTGCACGGTCAAATAAGCATCTTTGTTATGTGTTCAATAATAGCATGAATCCTTGTATAACTCTAGTAGGAAAGAGGTGTTATAAGTCATTATGTGTTTAACATCTGTGTTAGTCATAAACTTGTGATTGTTTTGATGAATGATAAGTTATGGGTATTGATCTAGTATCGAGGGTATATTTTTTAAGCATCCCACACACGCACGTTTCTGGTTTGTGGGATTTATTCAAGCTCTACTTTGAGTCATTGTATTCATAGAGGCGTTGTCTTATTCATTTGGTTATAAATATTCTGAGGGGATCGATGGGATTATCATTTAGTTGCATTCACGTAGTTGCATTCATGCATTAGGTGTGTTTTATAGTTTTTGAGTCTGTTTATGCTTGAGGACAAACATCAATTCAAGTTTAGGGGTGTGATAAGTGGATTTTATATCTACTTGGAATGCTCCATTATAGGCTTAAGTTGGTGTTTTGGACTCAATTTATTGGTATTAATTTATGTATTTTTGTGTTTTTGCATTACAGGCATGAGCTAAATGAAGAAAGGAGCTTTTCAAAGAAATATGCTGAAAAGAGATCATAATTGGAAGCCCAGGCCATTCTCAAGTTGTAAAGAATCTCGTTAGCTTCGCATGGGCAGTTGAATCGCCTAATTCTGACGAGCAGAACTCAAGATACGGCCAAAAAAAAGAATTGTCAGAAAATTTCCAGAAGGTTAGCGCGGCCGCTCTAGAACTAGCACACCCGCGCTCCAAAAATCACTATTCCAGCGTGGCCGCGCCCGAAAGTAGAGCGCCCGTGACCCGTTTCTGCACCAGAATCCTGATTTTAGTCGAAATTGGAGATGTAACACCCCCAGATCCGGGGTCGGGAATCCGGGTCGTCACGGTCTTTCTTTCCATATATATCACTTAACTTAATTAAAATAAATAACCTCATGCTGTGACCCTACAATAACATACACCATAACATGTTATAGTCTTAGAGATGAAATTGAAACAAGTACAAGTCCTTGAATCCATAATTTAAAAGTTATTACAACCCAAAATGATTACTTAATAAGTTTACAATTAGTTGCCATTATCCAACACAAGTTATAATTGTACATAATTGATTCCCAAAAGTAGAATGCCTGGCCTACAGATAGATTTACCTCTGCGGCTATGGCAGCTATGATATCAACGGGAAGATGCAGGACGCTTCCCACGCTCTTGCGCTGGGTCTGCTTGAGCCTGGCCATCCTTCCTAACTGTTGTTGTGTGATGAAGATATGAAGCAAGAGTGAGCATTACAGCTCGCAAGATAATATATAGTTTAATCAATAATGCAAGTATCTAAATAGATAACTTATTGGAAATCTTTATCAAGTGTAAGATAATTACTTACTGGATATAAGCTTCAAGGAAGATGAAGTTACCAAATACTTCACTATACTTATATCATTTTAGAAAACTACTTGAACTATTACTGTTCAAAGTATAATAAGTTTTCAAAGGCTCATCACATAGATGGGACTACAACATAAGACTTGAATAGATTCAATCTTTGAAATATTATTTGAATGAAATGAAGTTACGAGATACTTCATTAAGTCCCGATATATATACCTATATATATCTCTCATACATTCCCTGAAAACCTGTGTCATGAAAAGTATAAACAGAGTTGTAATATCCAATGAATTTGGAACGAAGAGAATTTTGGAATAAACCCGATATCTTGCTGATCAGGAAAAGATACCAATAAGTAACCTTTTCTACTAGTAGATGGATGAATCCCCCACCGGTCATCACCCTGGCCGCATAAGGACCTTGTGCTGGACCGCCACCCGGCCTCTTACGCGTTGATGGACTGCCACCCAGCCACTTACACTTTGATAGACCGTACCCTGGCCTGTCGCTTATGCCGACTCAATTAGATGGACTTTCTTCCCGAACGTCGGGCAAGTAATCAATTGCTTTTATCAAAACCGCAACTTCGTTGCGAATATAAAATACACCACAGAGCCGGATCCCTCAGATTTTTAAGCGAGTATTTAAATCCCCATTAAAAGGAAGATCTTAAATTTGAAAATGAATTTTGGGATCCGCTCTAATTTTTAAAATCATTTTGAAGACACGAAAATATTTTAAAGAACATTTAGAGTAATGATGATTTAATAAAATAAATCAGTCCTGGTATATTAGAAAATATCTGAATATTATTATTTATATAATATTCCCATAAGGATAATCTTTATAAAAATAATTGAAGTAGAAGTTTTAAAACTCATACTTGAAATGAATAATATATAACAAAAGATATACTTATACGAAAGTACGATCTTTATTTGAATAATCGAAAATAAGTTTCATAATTATTCAAAACTATCGGATATACCTTATCTGATTAATAGTTATATAAAACTATATATATAAAAATATATATAAAAATATATATATATATATATATATATATATATATATATATATTATACTCGGGAACATGGACTCCCGGTTTAGAAAAATGTTCACCTTGGGGCCCCTTATACTAAGGGTATACGCAACTACTGCTTATCTCTAGCATAGGTATTATGCAGTTTATAAGCATTTGAATCAACAATGAGATATCTACGAAATAGGCATGCATATATACCATAACACATGCTCCAATATATCACAAGATTTGCTAATAACAATCATGCACTTATCACAAGATAGTGCATATACATATATACATCACAACAACAGTTATACGGGTAGAAAACTTGTTTGCGCGACTGGGGGTGGTAAAAGGCCTGGGGCGAGTCTGGTAACCTATAAACAACATATAAGTTGGAACTAAACAACGGTCGCTTAAGGAACTAGACTTTAACCAATTGGACCCTAACGTTCGCTTTTGCCCTTAACGATTCACATAAGTCGCTCGAGTACCCTCGGCTCCACCATTTTTATAAAAATAACCGTTAAGAATTTTAAGGCGACACTTTCTCGAATACTCTACCAACTGACCAATTAACCTTACATAATTGTTTTGTACTCCAATTATCATTTAAGGGCTTTAATCAAGGTTTCAAAGTAAGGCGAGGGATAATGGTTTGTTCGCGAAACGCCGTTACTTAAAACAGTCGTTTCTCCGAAACCGTACATCTGATCTAAGCGAACCACATATCAAAACGAAGCTTACGACATGATCTAGCTAAATATGGAAAAGTTTCAGATTAGACAGTTAGCTCTCTATCCCGAACACTAAGAACAAGCAGTTGTATTAAAACGGGCATTACGACGAGTATGTTTACGTGATTACCAAAGTTTAAACTACTCCAATCAATCACAAATCAACTCACAACCACCAATACAACCAAACTTCATCCATACCTCACTACATAAGTCCATATCCTCATGATTTTCCCAACTCATTCAATCACAACAAGAGCTACTAACTATACTTAAGGTTCATAAACCAATAACCAAGATTTATAACTCAAAATCATTACAAACCCAACCAAACTCTAAACATACAAGAATCATGCTTCTCATGAACTATATTAATCAAAACCACTCATAAACATTCAAAGTAAAGCTTAGGGTATACGGTTTTACCTTCCTTGGTGAGTAGTAGTAACTAAGAAGCTTGCAATAGCCCATGAAAGTCCTTATTAAAGCTTAATCTAACCAAAAACACAAGATCAAACAATTTAAAATTCTTGAAAACACAATTCACTCTCTTCTTCAATGATTTATTGAAAAAGATTGTGAAGGAGTTGGGAGCTTAAACTCCTAGGATAGCCATAACTAATCATAAAGAACCTTGGATAATTACCTTACAAAATAACAAGGGTTGGATCTTGGGTTTTTGAATTTCTTCTTCTTGAATAAGGAAAAAGGCCGAGAGCTTTTATGCAAGGTCAACTCCTCTTTTTTTTTATTTTATGAATTATTCTTGGTTGCTGCTCTTTTTGTCTTGGCAATTGTTTTAGCTTTTTACCATGGTAAATTTTACATGGCCCATAATCAACTAACAAAGCAAAACCCCTTGTCATGCTTATGTCATCACGCTTGTGTCATCTTTTTAACACTTGTATTCCCTTTGTGGTGTGATGACATCATCATCCACTAACCTCTTTTATTAAACATTAATTACTTGGCTAATGACCGCTTATCTGTTATACGGTTCGCTTACCTTTTGTTCTCGTTTGTCATTTAAGGTATCATATCCGAGATTTTATTACTTGGGTTCCCCTAACCTTTCTCAATATTTTATATTCATTTTATGATCCTCTCTTATAATCCTTGAATTAAAATCCTTTTAATCATGTTACCTTATACTCAATTCTTTCGGTATCTGGTGAGTTTTCGGGAAAAATCGAAGTGTTCGAATTTGGATTCTGACGATCTTTACATACACTCATATACCATAAGGAGTACTAATAAGATCTTAGAATATCAATAAAAGAACTCCTACTTAGTGTGGTATGAAAAATTTCCTTAATCAGCAAACTCACTATTCATAAGGGTTACAAAAAGTCCAAAATTTTTGGGGTTATTACAGTCTCCCCTCCTTAAAAGGATTTCGTCCCGGTATCAGATAGAAAACAAATGGGGGTACTTTTCTAGCATTGCGCTCTCTAGTTCCCAAGTCGACTCCTCCATATTATGATTCTGCCAGAGCAGTCTGGCTAGCTTGATTACCTTGTTCCGAAGTACTTGCTCCTTTTTATCCATAGTCTTCACTGGTTGCTCCACGTAAGTCAGGTCTGGTTGCATGTCCACATACTTGTATTCCACTATATGTCTGGCATCTTGATGATAATTCCTTAGCATTGACACATGGAACACATTATGAACTTGTTATAGGTTCAGGGGTAGGGCTAGCTCGTAAGCTAACTTCCCAATCCATCTTAGTATATCAAAAGGTCCAATATATCTTGGGCTTAGTTTCCCTTTCTTTCCGAACCTCATCAATCCTTTCCAAGGGGATACCTTTAACAGTACTAAGTCCCCTACTTCATACTCCTTCTCCTTTCGGGCTAAGTCTGCATACCTCTTCTGTTGGTCTTGGGCTGCTACAAGCTGTCCTCTGATGAGATTTACTATGTCTTTGATCCTTTGGACCACTTCGGGTTCGAGCATATTTCGCTCTCCCACTTCATCCAAGTATAAGGGAGATCGATACCTTTTTCCGTATAGGGCCTCGTAAGGCGGCATTCCGATGCTGGCATGAAAGCTATTGTTATAAGAAAACTCGATCAACGACAAGTGATCATCCCAACTTCCTTTAAAGTGTATTGCACAGACTCTCAACATATCCTCTAGTGTCTGGATGGTCCTTTCATTTTGCCTGTCCATTTGGGGATGGTAAGCGGTACTCATGTTTAATTTGGTTCATGCACATTCTTGAAAGCTCCTCCAAAATCTGCAGTTGAATCTGAGGTCTCGGTCTGAGACAATGGACGCTGGGACTCCATGTCGCGTCGCTATTTCCTTAAGGTAAATGTCCACCAATCTATCGACTTTGTATCTCTCATTAATAGGAATGAAGTGAGCTGACTTTGTCAGTCGGTCTATAATTACCCATATGGCGTCATGATTGGCTTTCGTCCTTGGTAAGCCTACAACAAAATCCATAGCTATCTGTTCCCATTTCCATTCGGGAATCTCAAGGGGTCGTAAAAGTCCACTGGGTCTCTGGTGCTCCGTCTTTACTCTTTCGCAAGTCAAACATTTGCTTACCCATTCTGCTACGTCCCTCTTCATGTTGCGCCACCATTAATATTCCTTTAAATCCCTATACATCTTGGTGCTCCCCGGGTGAATGGAATACCTTGAACTATGGATTTAATCCAAAATCTCGTCTTTAAGCTCTTGCACATTCGGAACCCAAATCCTATAGGAAACCTCATTATCCCCTTATCATCTCTCTCGGTATGGATCTCTTCTCCAGTCATTGACTCTCTGCTTTCATTCATTACTTTTTCTTGGCATAATCTAATCTTTTCCAATAACTCTGGCTGCATCGAGATCTCAAACAGCTTTTCGGTTCCAATTCCGGTTACCTTTATTTCTATTTCCATTTTCTCGAAATCCCATATCAATTCCTCTGAAGACATTATCATTTTGAGTCTTTCCTTCCTGCTAAGGGCGTCAGCCACCACATTGGCTTTCCCTGGATGATAGAGAATCTCACAATCATAGTCCTTGATTAGCTCTAATCATCTTCTCTGGTGCATGTTGAGCTCTTTCTGCGTGAATATGTACTTGAGGCTCTTATGGTCTGTAAAAATCTCACACTTCTCTCCATACAAGTAGTGCCTCCAAATCTTTAAGGCAAAAACTATTGCCGCGAGCTCAAGGTCATGAGTAGGATATCTAATCTCGTATTCCTTCAGTTATCTCGATACATACGCGATCACTTTACCGTGCTGCATAAGCACGCACCCTGATTCTTTATGCGACGCTTCACTATATATTACAAAATCTCCTTTCCTGTCTGGCAATGCCAACACCGGGGCCGTTACCAATCTTTTCTTCAATTCTTGAAAACTGTTCTCGCATTTCTTTGTCCATTCAAACTTCTCTGCCTTACGAGTAAGTCGTGTCAAAGGGGCTGCGATCTTCGCAAAATCCTGTACAAATCTACGATAGTAGCCGGCCAATCCTATGAAACTCCTTAACTCTGTGGGTGTGGTTGGCCTTTCCCAATTTGAGACCGGCTCTATCTTGGAGGGGTCGACCAATACTCCTTTCTTATGGATCACATGTCCTAAAAACTGTACTTCATTCCACCAGAATTCACACTTCGAGAATTTGGCAAATAACTGTTCTTCTCTGAGTATTCCTAGAGCTATCCTTAAATGCTTTGCATGTTCTGCCTCAATCCTTGAGTAGATTAAAATATCATTGATAAAAACTATCACACACTTGTCTAGGCACTTCTTGAATACTCTATTCATTAAATCCATGAAAGCCGCTGGGGCGTTGGTTAATCCAAAGGACATTACCAAGAACTCATAGTGCCCATACCTGATACGGAACGCAGTCTTTGGAATATCTTCGGGTTTAATCTTTAGTTGGTGATATCCAGTTCTCAGGTCAATCTTGGAAAAGTAAACATCATCCTTTAGCTGGTCGAACAGATCGTCTATTCTGGGTAACGGGTACCTGTTCTTTATGGTTAGCTTGTTCAACTCTCGGTAGTCGATGCACAACCTCATGCTCCCATCTTTCTTCTTAACAAATAATACTGGCACTCCCTACGGAGACACACCGGGTCTTATCATACCCTTATCCAAAGGTTCTTGTAATTGGGTAGCCAATTCCTTCATTTTTAATGGGGCTAACCGGTATGGTGCCTTTGAAACTGGCGCCGTCCCTGGGGCCAACTCAATAGCAAATTCAATCACTCTATCAGATGGTAGTCCCGGAAGGTCTTGTGGGAATACATCTTCAAATTCGTTGACTACCGGAATGTCTTGCAATTTGGGCACCTCCTTCTGCGTGTCCACCACATAGGCTAGGTAAGCCTCATTTCCTTTTCGTAGCATCTTATTGGCCTGGGACATGGTCAAAAATTTCTGTGTCCGCCTCTTCCCTCTAAATATGACTTCTTTCTTCCCTGGGATATTTAACTTAACTTTCTTCCCCTTATAGTCTATCTGAGCATCATTGCTAGATAGCCAGTCCATTCCCAAAATTACATCAAATTCCCCTAAATTAAAAGGAATTAGATCAACACTAAAAGATTGTTCCCCTATGCCTAACTCACAGGTGGGGTGAATTTGGTTAACAGGGATAACTTCATGGTTGGATATTTCTATTAGTAAGGGTTCTTTCAAGGGTTCAGCCTTAAGTCATACTTTAAGCGCAAAGTCCCTTGATATAAAAGATTTAGTTGCTCCCGAATCAAATAAAACATTTGCACTGACTGAATTTAGAGAAAAGGTACCTGCTATCACATCTGAGTCTTTTATGGCATCTTGAACTGTTATGTTGAAAGTCTTTGCAGTAAGTGGCTTATTAGAAGCAGCCCTGCTTTCCCCTGAAGCTGCTGGTTTATTCATTGGGCATTCCCTCTTCCAATGACCCAGGCGTCCACACTAATGACAAGTGGTGGTTGGGAGGGTAATGGGGGTTGGCTAAGTGCACTTGTCCGAATAGTGACCTTCTCGACCACACTTGAAGCAAATTATCGGCTTTCCTTTACACTCCTCAAAATGCATCCTTCCATAATTATTACAGGCTGGTAATGGGGGTCGAGACTGGTTGGAATAGGACATTCCTGACTTCTGGCCGCTCTGGCTCACATTTACACTCACGGGCCGCTTAAACCCGGTACTCCTTCCCGGTAGGGACACTGCTCCTTGATTAAATCTAGTTGGGAAGCTCCCTCCTGGGGAACCTCCGCCCATGCTCATTCTTTTCCTCTTTATTCCTTTCTTCTCTCTTTCCTTCTGCATCTGTTCACTTCCAGCTTCTGCAATTGTTGCCTTTTGCACCAGAGTGGCATAGTCTGTAAGCTAAAGAATTTCCACCCTATTCTGAATCCACGGTTTCAGTCCATGCTGAAACCTCTTAGCTTTCTTTTCCTCGTTATTCACAAACTTCGGCACAAACCTTGATAACTCAATAAATTTTGCTTCGTACTCTGCTACAGATAAGTTATTCTGCTTTAGCTCCAAGAACTTGAGCTCCATCTGGTTCTCCATATACCTCGGGAAATGTTTCCCCAAAAACAATTGACTGAACCTCTCCTAGGTTAAGATATCATCCGTCTCCATGTTTTTCTTGGCCTCCCACCAGTAGTTGGCCTCTCATTTCAGAAGGTAGGTAGAAAATACAGTCTTCTGTGCCTCATCGGTACTCAGAATCTCAAAGGATTTCTCCATTTCCTTTAGCCATGCCCTTGCCTCAACTGGGTCGGCTGATCCGTGGAACTTAGGGGGTTTAAGGGACTTAAAAGCCCTGAAAGAGTTTGCCACAACATTGTTATTTCCTTGAGGGGGTGGGTTTGGTTGGCATTCCAAGTTCTACCTTAGTAGTTGCATGAACTGCCCGATGGGATCCATGCTTGGGTTTGGTACCTGTTGCTCAACCTCAGCTTCTCCTTCTTCAGCCTCTATCTCAAATCCTTCAACATCAAATGTTTCCTCCTCCTCTTCATACAGGGAGTCATCCTGTTCAACATAATCCTCATCTTCCTCTTCACTGTGTTCTTGGTTTCTACCATCTTGGTTATGGCTTCCCTGGTCCTCAAATCCAGGGTTCGTCCTAGTTCCAATCCTTCTTGGCGGCATGATACTGATAAATTTTGGAAAATTCAATGTTAGGTCGCAATCATACATAAGATCGTGCCTTGCACAGTTTCTATAATGGGGAGAACGTATCTCACAATCTTATTATATTATGACAGTTCTAATCATAAGAAGTGCAGTAATAATAAAGATAAAACAGTGATCTCGTTACTAAGGAACTAAACTGAAAGGAAACAAATATATACATAATGCGAGAAATAAATAGTTCGATCTGGTTAAAAGTACAACAGTGCTACAGTCATCTGCCCAAAAGTGAAATACATGAGTCTATCTGTCTAGTCAGAGAAAGGGATACTATATACAAGTCAACTATCCCGGAAAACTGGCTCTTACTATGGCCTTGACTAACTAGACGATTAGACTACCACATCACTGATCCTGAATCAATCACCAGAGCGGGTCAACTCCCACACTCTCTCGATCGCACGACGGAAAATGTAATCAGCCTGCCTCCTGGATATCCTGCCATGTATGTCTCCATGAAGTGATCGGAGCCTCGCATGGGCCATAAGCTCTATCCCAGTCATCTCTCTCCTCAGAGATCGGGGTATGGTAGCTCTAGCCTCATGAGCTCGTGCACGCCAACCAGCTCTCTCCGCATCTACCTCATCCAGCCGGGCCTCAGCAACAACCACTCGAGTCCTCAGAACATCCTGAACATAGCCGTGAGCTAACAAAGACTGCCTATGGGCAGGGTCGAGAGGTGGTGAATCCGGATCCGCTGAGGGTGCCTCCTCGGTCTACCTAAGCTAGGGGGTATGGGTCTCAGAGCTGTCATCATAGGGGCTCTAAGATAGTGGTGGAGGGGTAAGAGCTCTGACCATGGGGAGTGAGGGCAGAGGGGTACCAGTATACTCCACGATAGCTCCGACATGCTCCTCAGTTACTGGGACCTCATCCAGGTCATCCTCATCTGAAATAGCAATAACCTTTGACTCTTACTCCTCGGAGGGGTCCTCCTCAGGCTCCTCCTGATCCTCGGCATCTAGCAGTGCCTCATTATGCTCACGCTCAAACAGCTCTGGGTCCTCTATCTCATGCGCCTACACATTAAATGAGTAAGTTACTATCATGATACTTATAAGAATTCCCGTAAGGGTTTTAACTGTCAGCGCTACTTTAAGTAGTCCGACTATGAACTTGGCAAGAGTTCTTATTATCTTTGTGAGTTTATTATTATATCGTCGCATCATCTCTGAGGTTTATAATGCTTGGCTCTGATACCATTTCTGTAACATCCCCAGATCCGGGGTCGGGAATCCAAATTGTCACGGTCTTTCTTTCTATATATATCACTTAACTTAATTAAAATAAATAACCCCATGTTGTGGCCCCATAATAACACACACCGCACCACGTTATATTCTCAGAGATGAAATTGAAATAAGTACAAGTTCTTGAATCCATAATTTAAAAGTTATTACAACCCAAAATGATGACTTAATAAGTTTACAATTAGTTGCCATTATCCAATACAAGTTATAATATACATAATTGATTCCCAAAAGTAAAATGCTTGGCCTACAGATAGATCTACATCTGCAGCTATGGCAGCTATGATATCAACGGGAAGACGCAGGACGCTTCTCACGCTCTTGCGCTGGGTCTGCTTGAGCCTGGCCATCCTTCCTAATTGTTATTGTGTGATGAAGAAATGAAGCAAGGGTGATCATTACAGCTCGCAAGATAATATATAGTTTAATCAATAGTGCAAGTATCTAAATAGATAACTTACTGGAAATCTTTATCAAGTGTAAGATAATTACTTACTAGATATAAGCTTAGAGGAAGATGAAGTTACAAAATACTTCACAATACTTATATCATTTTAGAAAACTACTTAAAAACTATTACTATTCAAAGTATAATAAGTTTTCAAAGGTTCATCACATAGATGGGACTATAACATAAGACTTGAATATATTCAATCTTTGAAATATTATTTGAATGAAATGAAGTTACGAGATACTTCATTAAGTCTCGATATATATATATACCTATATATATCTCTCATACATTCCCTAAAAACCTCTGTCATGAAAAGTATAAACAGAATTGTAATATCCAATAAATTTGGAATGAAGAGAATTTTGTCATAAACCCGATATCTTGATGATCAGGAAAAGATACCAATAAGTAACCTTTTCTACTAGTAGATGGATGAATCCCCCTCCAGTCATCACCCTGGCCGTATTAGGACCTTGTGCTGGACCACCACCTGGCCTCTTACGCGTTGATGGACTGCCACCCAACCACTTACACTTTGATAGACCGTATCTCGGCCTGTCGCTTATGCCGACTCAATTAGATGGACTTTCTTCCCGAACGTTGGGCAAGTAATCAATTTCTTTTATCAAAACCGCAACCTCGTTGCGAATATAAAATACACCACAGAGCCAGATCCCTTAGATTTTTAAGCGAGTATTTAAATCCCCTTCGAAAGGAAGATCTTAAATTTGAAAACGAATTTTGGGATCCGCTCTAATTTTTAAAATCATTTTGAAGACTCGAAAACATGTTAAAGAATGTTTAGAGTAATGATGATTTAATAAAATAAATCAGTCACGATATATTAGAAAATATCTGAATATTATTATTTAAATAATTTTCCCATAAGGATAATCTTTATAAAAATAATTGATTTAGAATTTTTAAAACTCATACTTGAAATGAATAATAAATAACAAAAGATATACTTTTACGAAAGTACGATCTTTATTTGAATAATCGAAAATAAGTTTGATTATTATTCAAAACTATCGGATATACCTTATCCGATTAATAGTTATAGAAAACTATATATATATATTTATATATATATATTATACTCAGGAACATCGACTCCCGGTTTAGAAAAATGTTCACTTCGGGCCCCCTATACTAAGGGTATACGCAACTACTTCTTATCTCTAACATAGGTATTATGCAGTTTATAATTATTTGAATCAACATTGAGATATCAAGATTATGAAACAGGCATGCATATATACCATATCAACATGCTCCAATATATCGCAAGATTTGCTAATAACAATCATGCACTTATCACAAGATAGTGCATATACATATATACATCACAACAACAGTTATACGGGTAGAAAACTTGCCTGAGTGACTAGGGGTGGTAAAAGGCCTGGGACGAGTCTGGTAACCTATAAACAACATATAAGTTGGAATATACCATATATTTACCAATCTTACTTTGGCCTTGGAGGCTGATTTGGGCAATCAGTTGTACTTGTTGCAATATACCGTATCACAAATTTTTTTTATATATTACACATACCGCATAAACTTTTCATGGTACGATAACAAAATATTGCTCCTTACCATCTCTCATTTAACATTAATATGTATATAAAATTACAATATGGTCATACAAGTATACAACTTACTCCAAGAGCTTTTGACAGCAAAAGGACAAGCAAAAGTTGTTCAGCTGAAAATATATCACTTCTCCATAACATACATACATACATAACAGTCCCACAAACATAACCCAACTCTCAAAAACCATAGTATTCATAGACTCATGACAGAATAATCACCCTTATCGTCTTCAAACCCCGGGCCATGTTTATAATTCACCGTCCCAATCGATAAGGACCTTCGCCAACATAGTGTCCCTCCATGTATAGAGCTGCATTTTGAGGATGAAGTCCATCCATCACCATGAATTGTATATCCTCCGAAGGCTTCCAGTGTCATTTTATTTGATTGATGAACCAATTATTTATCTGTTTCTGGTCCAACCCTGTTGATTCTGCCAATGCTACTTTCTCTGTCTCCTGCGTGTCGTCATATATAATAAACACCTTCCATTTAATTACATAGATATCTTGAGTAATCTAAGAGAGTATTTAAATCCCCTTCGAAAGGAAGATCTTAAATTTGAAAACGAATTTTGGGATCCGCTCTAATTTTTAAAATCATTTTGAAGACTCGAAAACATTTTAAAGAATGTTTAGAGTAATGATGATTTAATAAAATAAATCAGACCCGATATATTAGAAAATATCTGAATATTATTATTTAAATAATATTCCCATAAGGATAATCTTTATAAAAATAATTGAATTAGAATTTTTAAAACTCATACTTGAAATGAATAATAAATAACGAAAGATATACTTATACGAAAGTACGATCTTTATTTGAATAATCGAAAATAAGTTTGATTATTATTCAAAACTATCGGATATACCTTATCCGATTAATAGTTATAGAAAACTATATATATATATATATTATACTCGGGAACATCAACTCCCGGTTTAGAAAAATGTTCACTTCGGCCCCCCTATACTAAGGGTATACGCAACTACTGCTTATCTCTAGCATAGGTATTATGCAGTTTATAAGCATTTGAATCAACAATGAGATATCAAGATTATGAAATAGGCATGGATATATACCATATCAACATGCTCCAATATATCGCAAGATTTGCTAATAACAATCATGCACTTATCACAAGATAGTGCATATACATATATACATCACAACAACAGTTATACGGGTAGAAAACTTGCCTGAGTGATTAGGGGTGGTAAAAGGCCTGGGGCGAGTCTGGTAATCTATAAACAACATATAAGTTAGAATTAAACCACGGTCGCTTAAGAAACTAGACTTTAACCAATTGGATCCTAACGTTCGCTTTTGCACTTAACGATTCACATAAGTCGCTCGAGTACCCTCGGCTCCACCATTTTTATAAAAATAACCGTTACGAATTTTAAGGAGACGCTTTCTCGAATACTCTATCAACTGACCAATTAACCTTACATAATTGTTTCGTACTCCAATTAGTTATTTAAGGGCTTTAATCAAGGTTTCAAAGTAAGGCGAGGGATAATGGTTCGTTCGCGAAACGCCGTTACTTAAAACGGTCGTTTCTCCTAAACCGTACATCGGATCTAAGCGAACCACATATCAAAACGAAGCTTACGATACGATCTAGCTAAATATGGAAAAGTTACAGATTAGACAGTTTGCTCTCTATCCCGAATACTAAGAACAAGCAGTTGTATTAAAACGGGCATTACGACGGGTATGTTTACGCGATTACCAAAGTTTAAACTACTCCAATCAATCACAAATCAACTCACAACCACCAATACAACCAAACTTCATCCAAATCTCACAAAATCAGTCGATAACCTCATGATTTTCCCAACTAATTCAATCACAATAAGAGCTACTAACTATACTTAAGGTTCATTAACCGATAACCAAGATTTATAACTCAAAATCATTACAAACCCAACCAAACTCTAAACATACAAGAATCATGCTTCTCATGAACTATAT
Organism: Apium graveolens; assembly: GCF_009905375.1. Taxonomy (NCBI): domain Eukaryota; kingdom Viridiplantae; phylum Streptophyta; class Magnoliopsida; order Apiales; family Apiaceae; genus Apium; species Apium graveolens. The sequence goes on along the minus strand of NC_133654.1, from coordinate 81,626,387 downwards.
TAATCAAAAACACTCCTACACATTCAAATTAAAGCTTAAGGTATGAGGTTTTACCTTCCTTGGTGAGTAGTAGTAACTAAGAAGCTTGAAATAGCCCTTGAAAGTCCTTACCAAAGCTTAATCTAACCAAAAACACAAGATCAAACAATTTAAAATTCTTGAAAATACTATTCACTCTCTTCTTCAATGATTTATTTAATAAGATTGTGAAGGAGTTGGGAGATTAAACTCCTAGGATAGCCATAACTAATCATAAAAAACCTTGGATAACAAAATAACAAGGCTTGGATCTTGGGTTTTTGAATTTCTTCTTCTTGAAAAAGGAAAGTGGCCGAGAGCTTTTATGCAAGGTCAACTCCTTTTTTTTGTTTTATGAATTATGCTTGGTTGCTTCTCTTTTTGTCTTGGCAATTGTTTTAGCTTTTTGACATGGTAAATTTTACATGGCCCATAATCAACCAACAAAGCAAAACCGCTTGTCATGCTTATGTCATCATGCTTATGTTATCATGCTTGTGTCATCTTTTTAACACTTGTCTTCCCTTTGTGGTGTGATGACATCATCCCTTAATTACTTGGCTAATGACTGTTTATCTGTTATACGGTTCGCTTAACTTTCGTTCTCGTTTGTCGTTTGAGGGATCATATCCGGGATTTTATTACTTGGGTTCCCCTAACCTTTCTCTATATTTTATATTCATTTTATGATCCTCTCTTATAATCCTTGAATTAAAATCCTTTTAATCATGTTACCTTATACTCAATTCTTTCGATATCTGGTGAGTTTTTGGGAAAAATCAAAGTGTTCGAATTTGGATTCTGACGATCTTTACATACACTCATATACCATATGGAGTACTAATAAGATCTTAGAATATCAATAAAAGAACTCCTACATAGTGTGGCATGAAAAAAGTCCTTAATCAGCATAATCAACAAAATCACTGTTCATATGGGTTACAAAAAGTCCAAAATTTTTGGGGTTATTACATGAGAGTCATGGTCATTCTGGAGCCTATATATATATATAAAAAGACATTTTCAACAAAAAGTAGACCAGGGAGAGCAATAAGAAGACCAATAGAGCACGAGACGGCTACAGAGAAGAAGACTTTTGTTTTCTTTAATATAGTTGATACTTGGATGCTTGTTTTCGATTTGTCTTTGAACACTAGTACTCTTATATTGTTTATTATCATCCTTTCATTAGAACCCATGGTGACGATTGTAGAATTTTATCTATCAGGGAAGCATTGTAAAATAATTTTACATATATAAAATCCATATAATATGCATACAGATCGTAAATAAAATCGAGGGATCGATTTCTAACCTTTAAAAGCGATCCAAGAACAACGAGCGGAGATCCTTAGCAGCTGCTCCTCAAGTGTGAAGCACTCCACCGGTATCCACCAAGAAAACGATGTAATGAAGGAGGAGGAGGTGGAGAGAATTAGGGTTTTGTAAATCTTTTTTTGGTTGAGGCAAAAATAGGGTTTATAATAGTATATTTATAGGCAAAATTTTCAGCTGAAAATTTTCCTATAAAATATTATTATTATTAACCCTTTATTATTCTCACTAATAATTAAAACACCTTTTAATTATTAATCCTATTTCTAAACACTTTAGAAATAATTCTCTCACTTGATTTAATTTCCAAAAATTAAATTCTTAATGAATAATATTAAGAACTTTTTCTTAATTAATTTATAATCAATTAAATCTCATTTAATCAATTATTAAATTTGCCAATTAATTATTTATTTCATAAATAAATAATTATCAGCCATTATTAATTAATTTCTCCACCATTAAATCATTCTCTTTTATGGTATGACCCTGTAGGTTCAATATTAAGCCGGTAGTAGAAATAAATAATAATAACACTATTTTATCATTATTTATATAAATTCTCTAATTCATTAAATATGATTAATTAATTAATCATATTTATTCTACATCGTGAAGGATACGTCTCAGTATATCGCGACTATCCGGATAATACGAATTCACTGCTTAGAATACCAAGAACCTATTCAGTGAGTAGTTACCGTATAATTAATTCCTTCTACCCTGCAATGTCACGATTAAATACAAGGCATGGAACTTGTGTCAAGCCTATCTTATTTAATCACTTGCTTTCCCATTCACTATGCTTAATTCTTTTTAATGTAAATTAGAAACTCCTTTCAAATTTCATTCACTCTGGCCAGAGATTCCTGAACTAACATAAGTGGATCAGCATTGAACATTCTCTTCCTATACTGGAAGGGGTAGATCCTTTATTGATCATACACTATCTTCGTGTACAAATTCCTATACCCAGTAGAGCCCTTATAATTGTCCCTTGAGACTAAGAACTAAACCAAAGCATAGTTCAGTGTACACAAGATGACTATGATGACCTCAAGTCTAAGGATACTTGTACAACTATCACTATGTGAACAACTGCTGACAGTGAGTGAACTCCATCAGTTGTTCAGTTGTGTGAGTCATGTTCAGTGAACTTATTCTATAATAAGCACCTACATACTAGCTATAGTGTCCACACAAATGTCTATGAGAACAGACAGCCTTCATAATGAAGCAAGCATAGTATGTACCGATCTTTGCGGATTATTAATTACCAGTTAGTAATCCTACGACTAGGAACTATTTAAGTTTAGAGTTATCATCTTCTAGGTCTCATTATTATGATCTCATCACAATCCATAAAAAGCTTTACTCTAAACTGTGGTATATCTTATTTAAACATTTAAATAGATAGAGCCCGCAATAAAAAACAAAACAAGTCTTTTATTAATATCAATGAAATCAAAACAGATTACATAAAAGTTATTCCTAAATCCTCATACATGATTGGACTTAGGACATATCTCTTTCAATCTCCCACTTGTATTAAAGCCAATCACTCTGGTGTCTAATACCCAGCTTGTATTTATGACGATCAAAGTGACTCTGAGAAAGTGGCTTTGTGAGTGGGTCTGCTACGTTGTTATGTGTGTCAACTCTCTCAACGTTGACATCTCCTCTTTCAACAATTTCCCTAATCAGATGAAAGCACCGCAGGACATGTTTGGAACTTTTACGAGACCTAGGTTCCTTGGCTTGTGCTATTGCTGCGTTGTTATCACAATACAACACAATAGGCTCTTCAATGCTAGAAACAACTCCCAACTCAGAAACAAATTTCCTCATCCAAACGGCTTCTTTTGCAGCCTCACTTGCAGCTATATATTCTGCTTCCGCTGTGGAGTCAGCCGTTGTAGACTGTTTGGAACTCTTCTAACTAATCGCACCACCATTCAGAGTAAACACTTACCCTGACATGGATTTGATATCACTTTCTGATTGAAAACTAGAGTCAGTATAACCCTCTATTTTCAACTCAGATTCACCACCAAAAACAAGAAAAATGTCCTGAGTCCTTCGCAAGTACTTAAGGATGTTTTTCACTGCTTTCCAGTGGTCTTCACCTGGATTGGACTGATATCTTCTCGTCACACTAATTGAATAAGCAACATCAGGCCTTGTACACAACATCGCGTACATGATAGATCCTATTGCTGAAGCATAAGGAATCTTACTCATACGCTCTCTTTCCTCAGGTGTCTTAGGAGACATTTTTTCGGAAAGGGACACTCCATGGCTCATAGGTATGAGACCTCTTTTAGAGTTTTCCATGCTAAACCTTTTAAGCACTTTCTGGATGTATGTACCCTGGGTAAGAACTATCATTCTTCTAGATCTATCTCTATAGATCTTTATACCGAGAATGTAGGATACTTCTCCCAAGTCCTTCACGGTGAAGTTTTTTGATAGCCATACTTTGACTGATTGTAGCATCGGTATATCATTTCCTATAAGAAGTATGTCATCCACATACAATATAAGAAATGTTACCGCGATCCCACTAACCTTCTTGTAGACACATGGTTCATCTATGTTTTTGATAAAACCAAACTCTTTGATTGTCTCATCAAAACGGATGTTCCATCTACGAGAAGCTTTCCTTAAACCATATATGGTTCGCAGCAGCTTACACACTAGGTGTTCATTTCCTTTGGAAAGATAACCCTCTGGCTTTGTCATATACACTTCCTCCTTAAGTTCCCCATTAAGGAAGGCCATTTTCACGTCCATTTTCCAGATCTCATAGTCGTAGTAAGCAGCAATCGCAAGCAAAATCTGAATTGATTTTAACAGGGCTACAGGCGAAAAAGTTTCATCAAAGTCAATCCCTTGCCTTTGTTTGAATCCTTTTGCCACGAGCCTGGCCTTATAGGTCTCCACCTGGCCATCTGCTCCAATATTTCTTTTGTATACCCACTTGCACCCAATAGGCTTAACACCTTCAGGCGCCTCAATCAGAGTCCATACTTGGTTGGTATACATAGATTCCATTTCAGATTTCATGGCACTATACCATTTCTCTGAGTCAACACTACTCATAGCCTCATTATAGGTCACTGGGTCATCATCATCAATGATTGACAACTCATTGCCATTCTCAATGACAAGTCCATAATACCTCTCAGGTTGGCGAGACACTCTCCCTGTCCTACGAATGGGCTGTTCCACAGAAGGTTGTTCAGTCTGAACAGGTGTTTCCACTTGATCCGTAGTAGTTTGTGCTTCTTGAACTTCATCAAGTTCAATTTTGCTCCCACTGTTTCCTTCAAGGATAAACTCCTTTTCCAAGAAGGTAGCATGTCTGGAGACAAACACCCGATGATCGGTGTAAAAATAATACCCCAAAGTCTCTTTAGGATATCCCATAAAATTACATTTTACGAATCGAGATTCTAGCTTATCTGGGTCAACTTTCTTGACATAAGCTGGACATCCCCAAATCTTAACGTGTTTAAGACTCGGTTTCCTTTCTTTCCATATCTCATATGGAGTTTGAGGAACAGATTTGGAAGGCACCTTATTCAGTAAATATGCCGAGGTTTCCAATGCATAACCCCATAGGAATACTGGAAGATTCGCATAGCTCATCATGGATCGAACCATGTCTAACAAAGTTCGATTTCTCCTTTCAGATACCCCATTTAACTGTGGAGTATATGGAGGAGTCCACTGGGAGACTATACCATTTTCTTTGAGATAATCTAGAAACTCTCCATTCAAGTATTCACCACCTCGATCTGATCGAAGAGTTATAATACTGTGTTTGGTTTATTTCTCCACTTCATGTTTATATTCTTTGAACTTTTCAAAGGCTTCAGACTTGTGTTTCATCAAATACACATATTCGAATCTAGATCTATCATCTATGAAAGTAATGAAGTACAAAAATCCACCCATGGCTTGCGTAGACATTGGTCCACATACATCTGTGTGTACCAATCCTAGCAAATCTGCAGCCCTCTCTCCATGTCCACTAAATGGAGATTTGGTCATTTTATCCAATAGACAAGACTCGCATGTAGGATATGATTCAAAATCAAAGGGGTCAAGTAACCCTTCCTTATGCAATGTCTGCAGTCTATTTTCACTAATATGACCTAGCCTACAGTGCCATAAATAGGTCAGATTTTCATCATCTCGTTTTCTTTTATTAGTTTGTTCAATCTAAAATAAATCATGCTCTACGTCACATACATACAGACCATTATTAAAAATACCACATCTATAAAGAACATTATCTCTAAGGATAGAACATTCATTATTCTTAATAATAAATGAAAAACCATCCAAATCCAACATAGGAATAGAAACAATATTCCTCACAATAGAGGGAGCGTAATAACAATTATTCAAAATAATAGTCTTGCCCGTAGGCATATGTAAACTAAATGATCCTACAGATATGGCCGCAACCTGTGCTCCATTGCCCATACGTAGAATCACCTCATATTTTTCAAGAGTCCTACTTCCCTTTAGTCCTTGCAACGAATTGCAAATATGGGAACCACAGGCGGTATCTAATACCCAAGTAGAAATTTGACCTAGTGACATATTAACTTCGATCATGAACATGCCTGAATCAGAAGCGGTAGTCTTACTACCCTTCTTCTTCTTCAATTCTGCAAGGTAAACCTTGCAGTTCCTCTTCCAGTGCCCCAACTTGTTACAGTGAAAACAAACAGCTAAATTAGGACCAGTCAACTTGTGAGCATCTAGTATGCTCCGGAGTGATAGTGCAGAACACATGACGAATATAGTAAATCTGTAAATGATAAACACATAACAACACTTAGAAAATATTCAATTTCATTTTAAAACACTATATGAATCGGGTCTTTATTCATAAGTGTCTCTCACTAGTTTATCTAATTTATTCAACCCCTAAGTGAAAATTAAGCATTCATAATGCTAGTGGGAATAGGGATCCTACATTCCATCACACAACCTCGGTTGTGGCACGAAACGTCATGTGATGTTCAATAGGCAGACAACTATTGTCAATTACATCTTATGTTATTCCCTAATATAACTTTAGCCTCTTGAATGATTGAGTCACGGCTGTGGCACGACAAACTCAATATTCTAAGTCAAGTCTAACCCAACATTTCGTACAATTGAATCAGTCTCCAACGACCCAAGGCTGTAGCACGTACCGACCTTTAGATTCTAATTCAATGTACACATCTTTATGTAATAGACAAGTATTTCTTATTTCGAAATCAAAGCCCTCGGCTGTAGCACGAAACGACAATGATTTAAAAATAAGAACCACTTTCTACCATGTTGGAAGGCTATGACCGACACAAGCCCGTTGTGTTATTGGCCAATTACTACTTGATATTATTTAATTTTAGAGGGATTATATTACGTTACAATAATAATCATATTATAAAGAGATTCTTCCTTTTAATTTAAATATTTCAAATCAATAATCGATAATCAGATGATTCCCAGATCGGGTGGAGCATTGTCAAGAGGCGTCACTTAATAACCCTTTCTTACAGATATAAATATGTTATTGACAGAATCATCCTTTCTCTCAATATTGAAAATTCATATTCAATTACGTGTTTCATAAACACAAGAATGTCATGATCGTATTCATAATATTTATATTAAGGCAAGAAACGATTCATATTCTAGATTTTCTAGAGCACGCCTTATATTGATTTAAGTTCACCTAAATCTATGATCGCATGGTAAACATAGGCATATATCTCATATATAAAAATAAATAAACAAGTAAGCATGCAAGCAATTATCATGTCACACATTGATATAATGATTTACTAATTTATTATAGCATTTAAAAGCAATTAAAATAATTAAAACATGCTTTAAAATACTATCAGGAATATTAATAGTTCAAAACTATTATATAAAAATATTTGACAACTCCATTAGATCCGTCTCGGAAAAACGAATCCAACGATATATTGTACGCCCAAAACGGAGTTACGAAACTCCCAGAAATCAAATTAAAATAAAACAGATGGGCTGTAACGCATTACACGAACGCGTTAAAAGCCCTGTAACGCATTCCGGTAATGCGTTACAACCGTTTTAAGCCATTAAAAGGTGTAACGTATTCCGTGAATGCGTCATAGGGTGTAACGCATTCCCGGAATGCGCGACACTCTCTCTTCTGCGTGCGCTGCACGCGCCTGTTCCTTTTCCTCCCGTTTTCTTTTTCGTACTACTTCTACCGTTTTCTTTTTCCGTACCACCAGGATAACAGACTTTACAGTGCTCTTTAATTTTAAAAACACAGCAGCAAAAAACATATACATATACTAACAGATTGTATATATATATATATATTTAATTACGAATTTAATTAAAACAACTTCAAAAATTCATAACAATTAATCCATATATGAAAAAATACCCAGATGATCTACAACACTTGTAGAACCCATATCTACAGTCAAAATAATTCTGAGAAATGATTTCTAATCAGTCATAATTAATCCATGATATAACTTGTAAAAAACATAATTAATTCATACAAGCACATAAAATTATGAAATTTTTACCACGAATCTATATGCATACAACCACCGCTCTGATACCATTGTAGGATTTTATCTATCACAGAAGCATGGTAAAACAATTTTACATATATAAAATCCATATAATATGCATACAGATCGTAAATAAAATCGAGGGATCGATTTCTAACCTTTAAAAGCGATCCAAGAACAACGAGCGGAGATCCTTAGCAGCTGCTCCTCAATTATGAAGCACTCCACCGGTATCCACCAAGAAAACGATGTAATGAAGGAGGAGGAGGTGGAGAGAATTAGGGTTATGTAACTCTTTTTTTGGTTGAGGCAAAAATAGGGTTTATAATAGTATATTTATAGGTAAAATTTTCAGCTGAAATTTTTTCCATAAAATATTATTATTATTAACCCTTTATTATTCTCACTAATAATTAAAACACCTTTTAATTATTAATCCTTTTTCTAAACACTTTAGAAATAATTCTCTCACTTGGTTTAATTTCCAAAAATTAAATTCTTAATGAATAATATTAAGAAATTTTTCTTAATTAATTTATAATCAATTAAATCTCATTTAATCAATTATTAAATTTTCCAATTAATTATTTATTTCATAAATAAATAATTATCAACCATTATTAATTAATTTCTCCACCATTAAATCATTCTCTTTTATGGTGTGACCCTGTAGGTTCAATATTAAGCCGGTAGTAGAAATAAATAATATTAAAATATTTTATCATTATTTATATAAATTCTCTAATTCATTAAATATGATTAATTAATTAATCATATTTATTCTACATCGTGAGGGATACTTCTCAGCATATCGCGACTATCCGGATAATACGAATTCACTGCTTAGTGTTTGTCCCTTAACAATGTAGCAAGAATTACAGAAGGGGGGTTGAATGGAATTCTTGAACCTTTTTCCTTGAAATAAAAATGTTCAACTCGATTAAAGATATATTTGTTTTGATTAGCACAATGCAGAATGAAAACTTAAATGAATCAAAACATAAGTAATTAAAAACAAGAGTCTTTAAAAACTTTCTGGTGGATTTAAACAATTCCACCAGAGATATATATAATATATCGAGAGGACTCTGTGTGCAGAAATGCCCACAACTGCTTACAAATTGAACTGCTGAGAATACAGGAAATGCTAAAGATTAAGCTTGCAAAGATTTCTCTGTTTTTGTGTTTCTCAACTATCTCACTTATTTTTCTATTTGCTACTCTCTTGGTTTATATAATACCAAGATTACAAAGTCAAAAGGAATGAACAAATATAAAATCTAACAGTCTTAATCTTTGCTGTTTTTCATCCTCTATTACCCAGTTAATGGGCTTCCACAGTGTGTTTGTATCCAACTCGACGGCTGTGTGTCAGCTTTCACTGTTCAACTGATGTTTGAATTCTTGATATGATCATCCGTTGACTTTCAGATCATCCGTCGATGACTTAATTAATCATCCGTCGACTGCTATGTTAAACATCCGTTGATAGTCATTTGATCATCCGTCGAAGGCTTTGTTAATCATCCGTCGATAGCTATTTTGGCACTCGACTTCATTTCACTTATACAGAATTACAAGACATTACTTATGTACAATTAATCAACCTATTTTGCATATCTAGTTAAAGTCAACATGACTTATATGCTACTACAGATTCTATACAAAGGTGCATACATCACTGTGCTACAAACTTATTATTACATAAGCTACTCACTCGATGGATAATAAGTTAATCATCCGTCGGGACTATAATGAGTTATCCGTCGGGACTATAATTCTTATCCGTCGAGTGCTACATTATTTCAATAAGTAAAATCTACTTAGATGTTTTGTTTAACTACTCATGAAGTACACAACATATTCACAACAATCTCCCCCAATTTATGTCTACTGGAATTGTAGCCATAAATTAAGAGATACTTGATGATAACAAAACATCCTAAACATATATCTTTAAAGATAAGTAGATAAAACTGAAAGTGCTTCAATTAAACAAAATGTACAAGGTTTGGCTCACAGTCAGTTCAAGATGCTCCTCTAGCCTGAGCAGGTCTTTCTAGTTTCTTGAAGGTCTGGATCTTCTTCCAAGCTTTCTGTTGTTTTCTTCAATTTGATTCTGGAGCTGCCTGTGGAATTCTAGTTCATCAGATTCTGAGAGATCTAGCATTTCTTGCTTCTCCAAGAGAGTCTCATTGCTAGAGATACTTAATTGGTCTTCTAGTCTGAAGAATCTTCTCACACCCTTGTCATCCATGAATTCCATCAGCCAGTAGGGCCTTAGATGTACTCTTCTCCCTATGTATGGGATGATTAGAGTCTTTGGGAGTGCATCTTTAGCTCTAACACTCCTTAGTTCTTCAATCTTCTTCAATACTAGTCTTCTTGCAGTTACATTGAACCCAAAGTTTTTCTTGAAGGATGAATAGACTTTGATCAACACAGCTTGGCTTTCTTGAAGTATCCTGTGAAGAGGCCACTGAATCTCCCTTCCTCCTTTGTACCTGAACACCAACCATTCAGATAGGTTTCTGTATACATCAATTGCCTTTACTTCATCCAGTTCCTCCAGATAAAGGTTTAGATCTGAGAATTCTTTGATGTCACACAAGTACAAGTAGTCTCCCCTGTTGACCTTGGGTTGAGCTTTAACTACTAACTTGGATTTGAGAGGTGACAGCTTCACTTTCTTGACTGCCCTTGATTTTGTCCTTTTTGGCTTGGTAAGGATTGGCAAGTTGAAGTCAGGAATTGGTAATTTATCCCACTCTATTGGCTCATCCTTTGGCACAATAGGCTATCCATGTATATTCCTGTAGGGGTCCACCACCCTTATGTCTTCAAATACCACAGAGGGCTTTGATGCTTGAGTTTTAGCTGGTATGGATTCCTTAGGAAATTGATCTTCCAATTCCTTGTCAACAACATCCAGTTTCCTTTTAGTTCTTCTAGCCAATTCTTTCTTTCTTGGGGATTTCTTCTGTTCTTCAATCTTCTTCTTTGATTCAGCAGCTTCAGATGGTTGAGAAGGAATTTGTTGAGAAGAAATCTGTTCTTTCTTTTGTTTAGACTTCTTTGCATCTAGAGCAGCTTGCCTCTTTTCCTGCTTTAATCTGGCTTTTTCTTCTTTCTTTGCTTTAGCAAACTGTGGATGTCCAGCTACTACACAAATTTCCTTTCCATTTCTGAATATCTTAGCAATTCTCCTTTTTGAGGCTGAATCAGCTGGATCTTTATAGAAGACAATGGATCTTGACAGAAGCTTCTTTTCATCAGGCTTGGGTGTCTCATACACAGTGTCCAAGGGATTCTTCAAAGATGACTTTGGATAATTTGCCCTTGGTTTGAGAATTATTTCAGCCTTTTGTGATTTGATGCAGGAAGATTGTCCTTTCTCCAGATAGTTCATGCTCATCTCATTCACACTGATTGGCTTGACATGAGAGTGATGGATGGATGACTTAACAGGCTCCTCAACTAGTTTAAACTTTCTCTGAATTTCCTCATCAATCTTTTCCCAGTTGATTAAACTCAACTTTCCTTTTTCAGCAACTTTCAAATTTGCTGCTGCTGCTTCAATTAGATCTATACCATCTGTAACTGGTGGCTTGGAGATAATAATTGGAGATACCACCTCTGTTGGTCCTTTCTCCCTCTTACTTGATTCTCTCTCCCCCTTTTTGTTATTATCAAGTTGAGGAGTTAGGCCTTGTGCTTTAGCCAGTTGCATGAGAAGATTTGTCTGAGTCTGTTGATTTTGAAGAAGAATAGCCACTGAATCTTCAATAACTTGAACTCTGTTTTCCAGCTTGGCTAGCTTCTTTTCAGAGTCTGATTCTCTCCTCAATCTTAGTAGTAGATCTTACATGGTACCATATGGCATTACTGAATCCAGCTTCTCAGAGTTATAGGTCTTCAAGTCAGCTATATCTCTTTTCAATTCATCCACACTGAGATTCTGTCTTAAGTGCTGGATCTTTATTAGATGTAGAGAGTCTAGGTGAGGTTGAAGAACAGCCTTGGTACCAGCATCTGAAGTTTCCTGAAGTGCCTGTTGAATAGCTATTACTTGTTTGACCAAAGACACCTCAAATTGTCCTGGTGTAGATTCCTTTGCCCATGCCCATTCAGGTAAACTTAAAGCAGAACTTGGGCCTTCAGCTCCCCCTAAGTTCATGCTTCCATCCAAAGAACCAGAGTCATCATCATTAGAATTTACTCCAAATTCTTCAGATGGCTCTCCAGCTTGAGAAGGCATCCTGTTCACAGCAGCTTTATCTCTTTGAAGAGATTCTGTGGTGTGCACCAAATTCAAAGTCTGCTCTGCCTCCACATTGCCCTGAGCAGCCAACAATTGATAGGCTGACACAGGATGAGTAAAAGTGTCAGCATCCAAGGAAATGTTATCAATTACAGATTTGTAATGTTGCTGAAATTGTCTTCCCTTTTCAGCATCATCCACAATCACTGACTCACTAGCAATGGCTGGATCCACCCTTATTTCTCCTGTACCTGCCTTTCTCTCATATTCTCTCTTTTGTTACATCAAGGTCTCACCCTGGCTCCCCACCCTCACACCCTCATCTTCATGTACTAAGGTGGGACTCTTCTCACTCACTTTTGCCAATCCTGAATAAATGGATTGCTGAGATTCACTCTTTTCCTCTCCTTTTGCCTGGGAGCAACCCAGCCTCTCACTCAAAGCACTCTCCTCTCTCAGTCCTAAGAGTGATTGTATTACCACTAAATCTTTTGCACTAGAAATAATTGAAGTTTGAAGTTGTGCAGGGACACTCGACGGATAAGTGATATCCATCGGGTGAGTGGTAAAGCTATCCGACGGATAACTGCTGTTAAGCTTATCCGTCGGGATACAATCACTACTCGACGGATGAGCAATATCCTTTGAGAGAGTAGAAATGAATGAGGTGGGAAGAGAAACTATTGTTTACTCTGTGTTGATTGAGGTTATTTGAGACACAGATGTCACAATAGTATCTGAAAGAATTGGTAAGTGAGCCAACAAATCATCTAAAAGATGATGCTCAATTGCACTAGATTTTGGCTTCCCCAATAGAGTTAAAGAAGGGGAATCAGGAATTGAAGTGTTTATCATATCCACTTCCAGTGAGTTAGTTGGTGAGTATGGTGTTTCAGTGGCTTCTATTATAAGAGATTTTGGCTGTGACTCCACATTTATTGGAGCCACATCATTCTGAATTTGAGAAGGTGCAGGGACTGTGTCTTTAGCACCAGTTTGCATTGTGTGTGTGCCCTGTACATCCCCAGTTGTTTTGGATTTCTTCTTTCTAGTGTAAGTTTGGGGTGAGCTTGTGTCCCTATCCCTTTTGGCATGTGCTCTTGGATGAGAGCTTTGTTCAATAGCCACATCCTTTTGGGACAATGCAGCTAGAAGTGAGCTTTTATCCTTTTTAAGCACTGCAGTTTGTTGGGAAACTGCAGTGTGGCTAGGCTGAGATTCACTCAACTCTCCAACCTTATCCTTGGGGTTTCTTTGATGTTCACCCCTTCCCTCACCTATCTGACCCTCCTTCACACTCCCCTCTTTGGCTTTGGTAGATTTTCCAACTAGTACCTTTTGAGAGATACCAGAGGGGGTTTTCTTTGATTTGGATTTGGAAATTACAGTTGATTTGGCAGCTTTGGTAGGCAACTGTTTGGTCATTGTCACAGTTGCCATAGCTATGCCTGAAGTCAAAGAAATAGAGGAGATTGGAATAGTTGAGGGTATGGATGAACTTACCTCACTTACCTGAGGTGTCAGCATTACAGGGAAGTAGAACATTGTCACATCCCTATGGTGGTTGGCTCTGTTCAAATCTGCAATGATTCTTCTCTCTTAAACCCAACAAGCTAATTTGTTGTTTGGGTTCTCAAGTGCAATTTCTTGACAAAGATGGTTAGCCAATAGCATAAAAAATCTAACATAATATATGTTCTTTCCCCTTTTGGCTAACTCACCTAGTTTAAAACCTAACTCATATATGACAAGGTCACTGAAATTGTAAAATTTGTCTGTAACTAGCATGTATAGCATGTTATGCATGGAAATGTTCACAGAATCAAAATTACTGATTTTTCCAGAGAAAACTTTAGTTACAACATCACACATAAAACTCCATTCCTTCCTAAAACCTAATCTCCTAATATCACTTAGCTTATTAGTAGGAAGTGCATAATGCATGGAATTAAGCATATTGATCAAATCAGTGTCAGTGTGTGGTGAAGTTACATTATCATCAGGAATCTTGAAACATGCTTTTATCACATCACTATTGATACATAATTCATTACCTTTGATGGTCAGGGTGATGGTTTTGTCAGTAGAGTTGTAAATTGCAGAGGTCTACATCTCTTCTACAACTTCACAAAAGATTGTGGGTGATTCAAGCATGGCAAAACTTAACTTGCAGTTCTTCATGAAGTCCATCATCTTGTGATAGTCTTCTGATTGCTGAATGCCCTTGTTGACCAAAGCAGTGAAGTTGTTCTTCTCATAAATGAACCCAGTCTGAGACATAATCTTTACTACAGGTGCCATTGTTAGAGAAGGAAAGCTTGAAGAGAAAGAGGATTTTTGCTTGAGAGAGAATGAAATAAACACAGTTGAATTTGAGAATGATAAAAGAAAATGATTAGAATGAAATAAGCTTTTATACTTTGCTCAAAAACAACGGATAAAAATAATAAAGAGAAGTAAATTACCCAATAGAAATTGCCTAAATTAGCCATTTTAAAAATAAACTGTAAAAATTCCACACATTATCCGTCGTGTAATGCTTACAAACTGTAAGTATACTCGATGGATAATGTTCAGGGAATTAACGGTTAAGATTTAGACACTTCGACGGATGAGGATAAACTGTTATCCGTCGAGTTTTAAAAGATTCCAGAAAAATAATTGATTTTTATTTGCACATTGTATATCGACGGATGACTTAACTCGATGGATAATGGTCATCCGTCGAGATGCAAATTTTGACTTAGTCAAAATTTCATTCATGACTAAAAATCAGTTAAATTTCTGGCTACTTTTCAACTTGCATAATAACTCAGATAGATTCAAGAGTAATTAAGCATACCTAACTCACTTACCAACCTAGAAAAGGTGGATTCATCCAGTGGCTTGGTAAATATGTCTGCAAGTTGCTTCTCACTTGGAACAAAATGTAACTCTACAGTACCATTCATTACATGTTCCCTTATGAAATGGTACTTGATGTCTATGTGCTTTGTCCTTGAATGTTGCACTGGATTTTCAGTGATGGCAATTGCACTTGTGTTATCACAGAAAATAGGAATCCTCTCAACTTGCAGACCATAGTCTAGCAATTGATTTTTCATCCATAAAATCTGTGCACAGCAACTGCCAGCAGCAATATTTCAGCTTCAGTTGTGGAAGTAGAAACTGAATTTTGCTTTTTACTGAACCAGGACACAAGCTTGTTTCCTAGAAATTGACAAGTTCCTGTTGTGCTTTTTCTATCAATTCTGCAACCTGCATAGTCTGCATCTGAATAACCAGTTAGAACAAAACCAGAATCTCTAGGATACCAAATGCCAAGTTTTGGTGTTCCCTTGAGATATCTGAAAATTCTCTTAATAGCTATTAAGTGAGACTCTCTAGGATCAGCCTGAAATCTAGCACATAAACATATAGCAAACATTATATCTGGCCTACTAGCTGTTAAGTACAGAAGTGAGCCAACCATGCCTCTATAGCTTGAAATATCCACAGACCTTTCAGTAGTGTTTAGTTCAAGCTTAGTTGCAGTGGCCATGGGAGTTTTTGCAGATGTGCAATCCATTAGATCAAACTTCTTTAAAAGATCAAAAATATATTTAGTTTGACTAATGAATATTCCATCACTAACTTGCTTAACTTGTAAACCAAGAAAGTAAGTTAGTTCTCCCATCATACTCATTTCATACTTACTTTGCATCAGTTTGGCAAACTTTTTACAAAGTTTCTCATCTGTAGAGCCAAAGATAATATCATCTACATAAATTTGAACAAGTATGCTAGAGCCATTAACATTTCTGAAAAATAAAGTTTTATCTACAGTACCTCTTGTGAAGTGATTTTCCAAAAGGAACTTTGATAACGTGTCATACCAGGCTCTAGGTGCTTGCTTCAGTCCATAAAGTGCTTTCAATAGATAATAGACATACTCTGGAAAATTTAGATCTTCAAAGCCAGGTGGTTGACTAACATACACTTCTTCCTCTAAATCTCCATTCAAGAAGGCACTTTTGACATCCATTTGATAGACCTTGAAATTGGCATGGGCTGCATAGGCTAAGAAGATTCTGATGGCTTCAAGTCTTGCAACAGGAGCAAATGTTTCATCAAAATCTATTCCTTTTTGCTGGCAATAGCCTTTAGCAACCAATCTGGCTTTCTTCCTTACTACTATGCCATTTTCATCCATCTTGTTTCTGAATACCCATTTGGTGTCTATTGGATTCTTTCCTTTAGGCTTGGGTACCAGCTTCCAAACTTTATTCCTTTCAAATTGGTTTAGCTCCTCCTGCATAGCTAAAATCCAATCAGGATCTAACAAGGCTTCTTCTACCTTCTTTGGTTCTTCCTTTGACAGAAAGCTGCTGTATAGACATTCTTCTTAAGTTGCTCTCCTGGTTTGAACTCTAGAAGAAACATCACCAATAATCAATTAAAAGGGGTGATCTTTTGTCCTTTTCCTTGGTTGAGGTAGATTAGCTCTAGATGAAGAGACCTCAATGTTGTCTTGGTGTGTGATTGAGTTTTGATTGCTAGAAACTCCCCCTGAGTTTGTGGATCTTTGATTTCTGAAAGGGGTACTTTCTATAGGTGACCTTCCTTGATTTCCTGCTCCTTTAGATAACCCGACGGATGGTGAATTTTGAGTACCGACGGATGAGGCAGGTTGTCTTCCGACGGATAACACAGATTGCCTTCCGACGGATGAAGCATTATGTAACTCGACGGATGTTGAGTTATGTGCTTCATTGGTGGTAGATTTGTCTGCATTATCCTTAGACACTGTTTCTTGATCACTCTCATCATCACTTTCATCACTGACCATCTCAACATTGTCGAATTTGAGGCTCTCATGGTAATCTCCATCTTTTAGTCCTTCAATCTTTTTATCATCAAACACAACATGTATAGATTCAACAACAATGTTGGTTCTTAGATTGTAGACTCTATATGCTTTACCAACAGCATATCCAACAAAAATTCCTTCATCTGCTTTAGCATCAAACTTCCCATTTTGATCAGTTTGATTTCTCAGAATATAGCATTTACAGCCAAAGACATGAAGAAAGTTTAGAGTTGGCTTCTTGTTCTTGAACAATTGATAAGGAGTCATGCATCTTGCTTGATTAATCAGAGAGATGTTCTGAGTGTAGCATGCAGTGTTTACAGCTTCAGCCCAGAAATATGTTGGTAATTTTGATTCTTCAAGCATTGTCCTTGCAGCTTCAATAAGAGATCTGTTCTTTCTTTCCACTACTCCATTCTGTTGTGGAGTCCTTGCTGCTGAAAACTCATGCAAGATCCCATTTTCCTCACAAAATGCTCTCATGACATAGTTCTTGAACTCAGTTCCATTGTCACTCCTGATTCTTCTAACTTTGAAATCAGGATGATTGTTAACTTGCCTTATGTGATTGATGATGATTTCACTAGCCTCATCTTTAGACTTTAGGAAATATGTCCAAGAGAACTTTGAGAAATCATCTACAATTACTAGGCCAAATCTTTTCTTTGAAATAGATAATACATTGACTGGTCCAAACAAATCCATGTGAAGGAGTTGCAGAGGCTCTTCAATTGCTGAATCAAGTTTCTTCCTGAATGATGCTTTGATCTGCTTCCCTTTTTGGCAGGCATCACACAGTCCATCCTTTGTAAACTCCACTAGAGGAATGCCTCTAACTAGCTCTTTCTTTACCAGCTCATTCATGGTCTTGAAGTTTAAATGGGATAGCTTCTTGTGCCATAGCCAACTTTCATCTTGACATGCTTTGCTGAGAAGACAAGTTACAGATTCTGCTTTAGTTGAGTTGAAGTCAGCTAGATACACATTTCCTCTTCTCACACCAGTGAGAACCATTTTGTTGTTTTGATTGTTAGTCACAACACAGGCTTCTTTATTGAAGGTTACTGAGTTGCCTTTGTCACAAAGCTGGCTGATACTCAACAGATTGTGTTTGAGACCATCCACTAAGGCAACCTCTTCAATGATGACATTGTCCTTTGAAATCAAGCCATATCCCACAGTATAACCTTTGCTGTCATCTCCAAAAGTGATACTTGGGCCAGCTCTCTCCTTAAACTCTGTGAGCAGGGTAGAATCACCAGTCATGTGTCTTGAACAGCCACTATCCAAGTACCAAAGATTCTTTCTGTTTCCCTGCACACATCAAAATCAAATCAAGTTGATTTTGGTACCCAAGTTTCCTTGGGTCCTGCCTTGTTAGCTTTCTTCTTCTGTTTCTTAGGCCTTATCTCATTTGACTTAGGAATTTCAGATTCTTCCTTAGTCAATTGGGTTGTACCTTTGAAACCACTAAATGCAACAAAATTATCATGCATGTTATGGCTAACAGGAAATGGCATGCTTGGTGCAAACATGTTATTCCAGTAAGGCATGCTAAATGGCATTTGAGGCATATTGTATGCAACATAATATGGATTAGGTGCAAATGGCATATTAGCAAACTGTGCATTCATGTTCTATGTAGGCATAACATTAACAGGCATGGGAGGCATGGCATTCCTGTTAGGAAATTGAGGTTGTCCAGACATGGGAGTAGGCATGGAAGATTTGCAATTAACAGACAAATGAATTACACTACCACACTTGACACAGATCTTTCTAGGAGCATATTTATCAGGTGTGTAGTTATTGTGTTTGTTAATCCCTACTTTACCATTCCTATTGTTTTTCTTTTTAGTCTCTGTTTTTACCTCTATTTTCTCAAGTCTGTCACTTAACTGTTTGACAGTCATGTGACCAACATTAGCCTTTTTCCCTTTCTTAGCTTGACTTGACTCTCCTGAAACAAAGTTCTTAGAAACAGACCCATACTTATCATTTAGCTTGATTAATTTGGCTTTGCTAATGGGTTTGCTTACAGCCGACGGATGAGGATTTTTATCATTCAATGGATAACACTTTTTGTTATCCGACGGATAGTCCTCATCATCCATCGAGTCTACATCTGTCAGCAACCCATCTACCAAAATAGGTTCTAGTTTCTCCTTATTCTTTTTCCAGGCTTCATCACAAAAAGACTCAATTCCTTGAACCTTGGTGATTTGAGCATGAACATCTCTAGATGTTTTCCATGCTTTAATCACCTCTTGTTCACGATCGAGCTGCTTCTTCAAAATTTCTTCCTTTTTAAAGGACTCAGTTAATTCCTCCTTGGCAATCCTACACTCAATTTTTAGTTTCTCAAACTCAACAAATTGAGACTCAAGCACATTATTCCTCTCACTTAAAAACAAGTTATTTTCTTTGATTTTAGCATTTTCCTTAGTGAGAGACTTAAGTGTAACACGCAAATGATACAATTCTGTAGACATGTCATTTATTGCATCATTACACTCAGCTTTAGATAAATGTGCAAGGTTTGTAGTGATTACCTAATTGCTTGAGGAACTTGTCTCTATTTCATCAGACTTGGCCATAAGAGCTAGATTGACATAGCTGACATCTTCATCTTCATCCAAACCATCAGCTGCCCAGTCATTCTCTTGTGTAATAAAAGCCCTTTCCTTTTGTTTGAGTAGATCAAAGTATTTTTGCTTGTAATCTACAGACTAAAATATTTTCTTACTGGAATCTGACTTTCTACACTCATTTGCAAAATGCCCTGCAAAGCCACATTTGAAACATTTGAATTTTGACTTATCCACCATGTTTCTATTTGGCTTGGCTGCTCCAAAGTTCTTTTTGAACTTGAGCTTGGCAAATCTTCTTGAAAGGAATGCTAGGTGCTCATCAATATCCTTCATGTCATCTTGGCTCAATGAATCTTCATTTTCTGCAGCTAGCCCCTTACCCTTGCTTTCACAGTCCTTTGAAGTTGATTCCACAGCTTCCATCTTCACTTCCTTCTCCTTTTCCAGATCAGCAACTAGTGCAATGGATCCTCCTTTCTTCTTTCCTCTCTCCATTCTTTCATCATGCTCTATCTCAAGCTCATAGGTTTTCAGAATGCCATACAGTCTCTCTAAAATAAACTCCTTATAATCTTGTGAGTTTCTCAATGAGACTGTCATTGGCTTCCATTCCTTTGGAAGAGATCTGAGAAATTTCAGATTGGAGTCTTTAGTCTGATAGACTCTTCCATGCAACTTAAGAGCATTTAGTAGTTTTTGGAATCTACTAAAAATGTCAGTGAGTGACTCACTTTCTTCATTGTGAAAATGCTCATATTGCTGAATCAGGAGCTGCATTTTATTTTCTCTTACTTGCTCAGTGCCATCATAAATTATCTGTATTGTGTCCCAAACTTCCTTGGCAGTTTTGCAGTTGATGATGTTATCAAACATGTCTGCATCAACACCATTGAACAGAATGTTCATGGCCTTTTTATCTTTCCTGACTTGCTCAATGTCAGGATCAGACCATTCATGCCTTGGCTTCGGAACAGATGGCTCATTTCCTGTTGCAGCTCTCATTGGAATATGAGGACCTCTTTCTATGCAGTCCACATAGGCCTCATCTTGAGAAAGCATGTGAAGATGCATCTTTACCTTCCAATGATGGTAATTATCTTTATCAAGAAAAGGAATCTTGACTCCAACATCTTTCTTGTTCATCTTGCTGAATTGTTTTGATCTTTAAACTCTTTGTAGATTAAGAGCTTGCTCTGATACCAATTGTTAGTCCATTAACAATGTAGCAAGAATTACAGAAGGGGGGTTGAATGGAATTCTTGAACCTTTTTTCTTGAAATAAAAATGTTCAACTCGATTAAAGATATATTTGTTTTGATTAGCACAATACGGAATGTAAACTTAAATGAATCAAAACAAAAGTAATTAAAAACAAGAGTCTTTAAAAACTTTCTGGTGGATTTAAACAATTCCACCAGAGATATATATAATATATCGAGAGGACTCTGTGTGCAGAAATGCTCACAGTTGCTTACAAATTGAACTGCTGAGAATACAGGAAATTCTAAAGATTAAGCTTACAAAAATTTCTCTGTTTTTATGTTTCTCAACTATCTCAGTTATTTTTCTATTTGCTACTCTCTTGGTTTATATAATACCAAGATTACAAAGTCAAAATGACTGAACAAATATAAAATCTAACAGTCTTAATCTTTGCTGCTTTTTGTCCTCTATTACCCAGTTAATGGGCTTCCACAGTGTGTTTGTATCCAACTCGACGGCTGTGTATCAGCTTTAACTGTTCAACTGATGTTTGAATTCTTGATATGATCATCCGTTGACTTTCAGATCATCCGTCAATGACTTAATTGATCATCCGTCGACTGCTATGTTAAACATCCGTTGATAGTCATTTGATCATCCGTCAGAGGCTTTGTTAATCATCCGTTGGTAGCTATTTTGGCACTTGACTTCATTTCACTTATACAGAATTACAAGACATTACTTATGTACAATTAATCAACCTATTCTGCATATCTAGTTAAAGTCAACATGACTTATATGCTACTACAGATTCTATACAAAGGTACATACATCACTGTGCTACAAACTTATTATTACATAAGCTACTCACTCGATGGATAATAAGTTAATCATCCGTCGGGACTATAATGACTTATCCGTCGGGACTATAATTCTTATCCGTCGAGTGCTACATTATTTCACTAAGTAAAATCTACTTAGATGTTTTGTTTAAGTGATCATGAAGTACACAACATATTCACAACAATCTCCCCCAATTTATGTCTACTGGAATTGTAGCCATAAATTAAGAGATACTTGATGATAACAAAACATCCTAAACATATATCTTTAAAGATAAGTAGATAAAACTGAAAGTGCTTCAATTAAACAAAATGTACAAGGTTTGGCTCACAGTCAGTTCAAGATGCTCCTCTAGCCTGAGCAGGTTTTTTTAGTTTCTTGAAGGTCTGGATTTTCTTCCAAGCTTTCTGTTGTTTTCTTCAATTTGATTCTGGAGCTGTCTGTGGAATTCTAGTTCATCAGATTCTGAGAGATCTAGCATTTCTTGCATCTCCAAGAGAGTCTCATTGCTAGAGATACTCAATTGGTCTTCTAGTCTGAAGAATCTTCTCACACCCTTGTCATCCATGAATTCCATCAGCCTGTAGGGCCTTAGATGTAGTCTTCTCCCTGTGTATGGGATGATTAGAGTCTTTGGGAGTGCATCTTTAGCTCTAACACTCCTTAGTTCTTCAATCTTCTTCAATACTAGTCTTCTTACAGTTACATTGAACCCAAAGTTTTTCTTGAAGGATGAATAGACTTTGATCAACACATCTTGGCTTTCTTGAAGTATCCTGTGAAGAGGCCACTGAATCTCCTTTCCTCCTTTGTACTTGAACACCAACCTTTCAGGTAGGTTTCTGTATGCATCAATTGCCTTTACGTCATCCAGTTCCTCCAGATAAAGGTTTAGATCTGAGAATTCTTTGATGTCACACAAGTACAAGTAGTCTCCCCTGTTGACCTTGGGTTGAGCTTTAACTACTAACTTGGATTTGAGAGGTGACAACTTCATTTTCTTGACTGCCCTTGATTTTGTCCTTTTTGGCTTGGTAAGGATTGGCAAGTTGAAGTCAGGAATTGGTAATTTATCCCACTCTATTGGCTCATCCTTTGGCACAATAGGCTATCCATGTATATTCCTGTAGGGGTCCACCACCCTTATGTCTTAAAATACCACAGAGGGCTTTGATGCTTGAGTTTTAGCTGGTATGGATTCCTTAGGAAATTGATCTTCCAATTCCTTGTCAACAACATCCAGTTTCCTTTTAGTTCTTCTAGCCAATTCTTTCTTTCTTGGGGATTTCTTCTGTTCTTCAATCTTCTTCTTTGATTCAGCAGCTTCAGATGGTTGAGAAGGAATTTGTTGAGAAGAATTCACAGCCTGTAGCTTGGCCAAGATAGCAATCTGTTCTTTCTTTTGTTTAGACTTCTTTGGATCTAGAGCAGCATGCCTCTTTTCCTGCTTTAATCTGGCTTTTTCTTCTTTCTTTGCTTGAGCAAACTGTGGATGTCCAGCTACCACACAAATTTCCTTTCCATTTCTGAATATCTTAGTAATTCTCCTTTTTGAGGCTGAATCAGCTGGATCTTTATAGAAGACAATGGATCTTGACAGAAGCTTCTTTTCATCAGGCTTGGGTGTCTCATACACAGTGTCCAAGGGATTCTTCAAAGATGACTTTGGATAATTTGCCCTTGGTTTGAGAATTATTTTAGCCTTTTGTGATTTGATGCAGGAAGATTATCCTTTCTCCAGATAGTTCATGCTCATCTCATTCACACTGATTGGCTTGACATGAGAGTGATGGATGGCTGACTTAACTGGCTCCTCAACTAGTTTAAACTTTCTCTGAATTTCCTCATCAATCTTTTCCCAGTTGATTAAACTCAGCTTTCCTTTTTCAGCAACTTTCAAATTTGCTGCTGCTGCTTCAATTAGATCTATACCATCTGCAGCTGGTGGCTTGGAGATAGTAATTGAAGGTACACTTACTTTGCTGATTTGTACTTGAAGTTTCTCCCCCTCTGTTGGTCCTTTCTCCCCCTTACTTGATTCTCTCTCCCCCTTTTTGTTATCATCAAGTTGAGGAGTTAGGCCTTGTGCTTTAGCCAGTTGCATGAGAAGATTTGTCTGAGTCTGTTGATTTTGAAGAAGAATAGCCACTGAATCTTCAATAACTTGAACTCTGTTTTCCAGCTTGGCTAGCTTCTTTTCAGAGTCTGATTCTCTCCTCAATCTTAGTAGTAGATCTTGCATGGTACCATATGGCATTACTGAATCCAGCTTCTCAGAGTGATAGGTCATCAAGTCAGCTATATCTCTTTTCAATTCATCCACACTGAGATTCTGTCTTAAGTGCTGGATCTTCATTAGATGTAGAGAGTCTAGGTGAGGTTGAAGAACAACCTTGGTACCAACATCTGAAGTTTCCTGAAGTGCCTGTTGAATAGCTATTACTTGTTTGACCAAAGACACCTCAAAGCAGAACTTGGACCTTCAGCTCCCCCTAAGTTCATGCTTCCATCCAAAGAACCAGAGTCATCATCATTAGAATTTACTCCAAATTCTTCAGATGGCTCTCCAGCTTGAGAATGCATCCTGTTCACAGCAGCTTTATCTCTTTGAAGAGATTCTGTGGTGTGCACCAAATTCAAAGTCTGCTCTACCTCCACATTGCCCTGAGCAGCCAACAATTGATAGGCTGACACAGGATGAGTAAAAGTGTCAGCATCCAAGGAAATGTTATCAATTACAGCTTTGTAATGTTGCTGAAATTATCTTCCCTTTTCAGCATCATCCACAATCATTGACTCACTAGCAATGGCTGGATCCACCCTTATTTCTCCTGTACCTGTATTTCTCTCATATTCTCTCTTTTGTTGCATCAGGGTCTCACCCTGGCTCCCCACCCTCACACCCTCAACTTCACCTACTAAGGTGGGACTCTTCTCACTCACTTTTGCCAATCCTGAATAAATGGATTGATGAGATTCACTTTTTTCCTCTCCTTTTGCCTGGGAGCAACCCAGCCTCTCACTCAAAGCACTCTCCTCTCTCAGTCCTAAGAGTGATTGTATTACCACTAAATCTTCTGCACTAGAAATAATTGAAGTTTGAAGTTGTGCAGAGACACTCGACGGATAAGTGATATCCATCGGGTGAGTGGTAAAGCTATCCGACGGATAACTGCTGTTAAGCTTATCCGTCGGGATACAATCACTAATCGATGGATATTTGAGGCATAGATATCACAATAGTATCTGAAAGAATTGGCAAGTGAGCCAGCAAATCATCTAAAAGATGATGCTCACTTGCACTAGATTTTGGGTTCCCCAACAGAGTTAAAGAAGGGGAATCAGGAATTGAAGTGTTTATCATATCCACTTCCAGTGAGTTAGTTGGTGAGTATGGTGTTTTAGTGGCTTCTATTATAAGAGATTTTGGCTGTGACTCCACATTTATTGGAGCCACATCAATCTGAATTTGAGAAGGTGCAGGGACTGTGTCTTTAGCACCAGTTTGCATTGTGTGTGTGCCCTGTGCATCCCCATTTGTTTTGGATTTCTTCTTTCTAGTATAATTTTGGGGTGAGCTTGTGTCCCTAACCCTTTTGGCCTGTGCTCTTGGATGAGAGCTTTGTTCAATAGCCACATCCTTTTGGGAGGATGCAGCTAGAAGTGAGCTTTTGTCCTTTTTAAGCACTGCAGTTTGTTGGGAAACTGCAGTGTGGCTAGGCTGGGATTCACTCAACTCTCCAACCTTATCCTTGGGGTTTCTTTGATGTTCACCCCTTCCCTCACCTATCTGACCCTCCTTCACACTCCCCTCTTTGGCTTTGGTAGATTTTTCAACTGGTACCTTTTGAGAGATACCAGAGGGGGTTTTCTTTGATTTGGATTTGGAAATTATAGTTGATTTGGCAGCTTTGGTAGGCAACTGTTTGGTCATTGTCACAGTTGACATAGCTATGCCTGAAGTCAAAGAAATAGAGGAGATTGGAATAGTTGAGGGTATGGATGAACTTACCTCACTTACCTGAGGTGTCAGCATTACAGGGAAGTAGAACATTGGCACATCCGTATGGTGGTTGGCTCTGTTCAAATCTGCAATGATTCTTCTCTCTTGAACCCAACAAGCTAATTTGTTGTTTGGGTTCTCAAGTGCAATTTCTTGACAAAGATGGTTAGCCAATAGCATAAAAAATCTAACATAATATATGTTCTTTCCCCTTTTGGCTAACTCACCTAGTTTAAAACCTAACTCATATATGACAAGGTCACTGAAATTGTAAAATTTGTCTGTAACTAGCATGTGTAGCATGTTAAGCATGGAAATGTTCACAAAATCAAAAATACTGATTTTTCCAGAGAAAACTTTAGTTACAACATCACACATAAAACTCCATTCCTTCCTAAGACCTAATCTCCTAATATCACTTAGCTTATTAGTAGGAAGTGCATAATGCATGGAATTAAGCATATTGATCAAATCAGTGTCAGTGTGTGGTGAAGTTACATTATCATTAGGAATCTTGAAACATGCTTTTATCACATCACTATTGATACATAATTCATTACCTTTGATGGTCAGAGTGATGGTTTTATCAGTAGAGTTGTAAATTGCAGAGGTCTACATCTCTTCTACAACTTCACAAAAGATTGTGGGTGATTCAAGCATGGCAAAACTTAACTTGCAGTTCTTCATGAAGTCCATCATCTTGTGATAGTCTTCTGATTGCTGAATGCCCTTGTTGACCAAAGCAGTGAAGTTGTTCTTCTCATAAATGAACCCAGTCTGAGACATAATCTTTACTACAGGTGCCATTGTTAGAGAAGGAAAGCTTGAAGAGAAAGAGGATTTTTGCTTGAGAGAGAATGAAATAAACACAGTTGAATTTGAGAATGATAAAAGAAAATGATTAGAATGAAATAAGCTTTTATACTTTGCTCAAAAACAACGGATAAAAATAATAAAGAGAAGTAAATTACCCAATAGAAATTGCCTAAATTAGCCATTTTAAAAATAAACTGTAAAAATTCCACACATTATCCGTCGTGTAATGCTTACAAACTGTAAGTATACTCGATGGATAATGTTCAGGGAATTAACGGTTAAGATTTAGACACTTCGACGGATGAGGATAAACTGTTATCCGTCGAGATTTAAAAGATTCCAGAAAAATAATTGATTTTTATTTGCACATTGTATATCGACGGATGACTTAACTCGATGGATAATGGTCATCCGTCGAGATGCAAATTTTGACTTAGTCAAAATTTCATTCATGACTAAAAATCAGTTAAATTGCTACTTTTCAACTTGCAAAATAACTCAGATAGATTCAAGAGTAATTAAGCATACCTAACTCACTTACCAACCTAGAAAAGGTGGATTCATCCAGTGGCTTGGTAAATATGTCTGCAAGTTGCTTCTCACTTGGAACAAAATGTAACTCTACAGTACTATTCATTACATGTTCCCTTGTGAAATGGTACTTGATGTCTATGTGCTTTGCCCTTGAATGTTGCACTGGATTTTCAGTGATAGCAATTGCACTTGTGTTATCACAGAAAATAGGAATCCTCTCAACTTGCAGACCATAGTCTAGCAATTATTTTTTCATCCATAAAATCTGTGCACAGCAACTGCCAGCAGCAATATTTCAGCTTCAGCTGTGGAAGTAGAAACTGAATTTTGCTTTTTACTGAACCAGGACACAAGCTTGTTTCTTAGAAATTGACAAGTTCCTGTTGTGCTTTTTCTGTCAATTCTGCAACCTACATAGTCTGCATCTGAATAACCAGTTAGATCAAAACCAGAATCTCTAGGATACCAAATGCCAAGTTTTGGTGTTCCCTTGAGATATCTGAAAATTCTCTTAATAGCTATTAAGTGAGACTCTCTAGGATCAGCCTGAAATCTAGCACATAAACATATAGGAAACATTATATCTGGCCTACTAGCTGTTAAGTACAGAAGTGAGCCAACCATGCCTCTATAGCTTGAAATATCCACAGTGTGTTTGTATCCAACTCGACGGCTGTGTGTCAGCTTTCACTGTTCAACTGATGTTTGAATTCTTGATATGATCATCCGTCGACTTTCAGATCATCCGTCGATGACTTAATTGATCATCCTGTTGGATTTTTAACGCAGCGGGGGCATGGAAAAACACTTTTACACATACAAAATCCAAATAAAAGTATATAAATCGTGAATAAAAAATTCGAGGGATCGAATCTAACCTTTTAAAATAATTCGGAGACAACGATCAGAGATCCTTAGCAGTTGCTCCTCAAGTGTGAAGCACTCCATCGGTATCCATCAAGAAAACGATGTTAAGGAGGAGGAAGGAGCTGGAGAGAATTGGGTTTTCCAAACTTTTTGGGTTTTGTGTTTCGATGATAAAAATAGGGTCTATAATAGTATATTTATAGGGAAAATTTTTAGCTGAAATTTTCCCATAAATAATATTATTATTATCCCATTTATTATTCTCATTAATAATTAAAACACCTTTTAATTATTAATCCTTTTTCTAAACACTTTAGAAATAATTCTCTCTCTTGATTTAATTTCCAAAAATTAAATCCTTAATTAATAATATTAAGAACTTTTCTTAATAAATTTATAATCAATTAAATCTCATTTAATCAATTATTAAATTTACCAATTAATTATTTATTTCACAAATAAATAATTATTAGCCATTATTAATTAATTCCTCCACCATTAAATCATTCTCTTTTTATGGTGTGACCCTGTAGGTTCAATATTAAGCCGGTAGTAGAAATAAATAATAATAAAACTATTTTATCATTATTTATATAAATTCTCTTAATTTATTAAATATGATTAATTAATCAATCACATTTATTCTACATCGTGAGGGATACTTCTCAGCATATCGCGACTATCCGGATAATATGAATTCACTGCTTAGAATACCAAAAACCTATTCAGTGAATAGTTACCGTACAATAAACTCCTTCTACCCTACAATGTCCCGATTAAATAGAAGGCATGGATCTCGTGTCAAGCCTATCTAATTTAATCACTTGCTTTCCATTTACTATGCTTAGTTCTATGCAAATTAGAAACTCCTTTCTAATTTCATTCACTCTGGCCAGAGATTCCTGAACTAGCATAAGTGGATCAGCCTTGAACATTCGCTTCCTTCACTGGAAGGGGTAGATCCTTTATTGATCATACACTATCTTCGTGTACAAATTCCTATACCCAGAAGAGCCCTAATAATTGTCCCTGGAGACTAAAAACTAAACCAAAGCATAGTTGAGTGTACACAAGATGACTATGATGACCTCAAGTCTAAGGATACTTGTACAACTATCACTATGTGAACAACTGCTGACACGTGAGTGAACTCCATCAGTTGTTCAGCTGTGCGAGTCATGTTCAGTGAACTTATTCCATAATAAGCACCTACATACTAGCTATAGTGTCACCACACAAATGTCTATGAGAACAGACATCCTTCATAATGAAGCAAGCATAGTATGTACCGATCTCTGCGGATTATTAATTACCAGTTAGTAATCCTACGACCAGGAACTATTTAAGTTTAGAGTTATCATCTTTTTAGGTCTCACTATTATGATCTCATCATAATCCATAAAAAGCTTTACTCTAAACTATGGTATATCTTATTTAAACACTTAAATAGATAGAGCCCGTAATAAAAACAAAACAAGTCTTTTATTAAAATCAATGAAATCAAAACAGATTATATAGAAAGTAATTCCTAAATCCTAATACATGATTCGACTTAGGACATATTCCTTTCAATCTCCCACTTGTACTGAAGCCAATCACTCTGGTATCTAATACCCATCTTATCTTTATGACGATCAAAGTGACTTGCAGAAAGTAGCTTTGTGAGTGGGTCTGCTATGTTGTTATGTGTGTCAACTCTATTTCAATACAATACAAGAAATGTTACCGCACTCTCACTAACCTTTTGTAGACACATGGTCCATCTACGTCTTTGATAAAACCAAACTCTTTGATTGTCTCATTAAAACGAATGTTCCATCTACGAGAAGCTTGCTTTAAACCACATATGGTTCGCAGCATCTTACACACTAGGTTTTCATTTCCCTTGGAAAGAGAACCATCTGGCTAATTGCCAGATCTCATAGTCATAGTAAGCAGCAATCGCAAGCAAAATCCGAACTGATTTTAACAGGGCTACAGGTAAAAAGTTTCATCAAAGTCAATCTATTGCCTTTGTTTGAATACTTTTGCCACAAGCCTGGCCTTATAGGTCTCCACCTGGCCATCTGCTATAATCTATCTTTTGTATACCGTATACATAGATTCCATTCTGGATTTCATGGCACTATGCCATTTCTCTGAGTCAACACTACTCATAGCCTCATTATAGGTCACAGGGTCGTCATCATTATTGATCGACAACTCATTGTCATTCTCAATGACAAGGCCATATTACCTCTCAGGTTGGCGAGACAGTCTCCCTGACCTATGAATGGGCTGTTCCACAAAAGATTGTTCGGTCAGAACAGGTGTTTCCACTCGATCTGTAGTAGTTTGTGCTTCTTGAACTTCATCAAGTTCAATTTTGCTCCCACTGTTTCCTTCAAGGATAAACTCCTTTTCCAAGAAGGTAGCATGTCTGGAGACAAACACCCGATGATCGGTGCAAAAGTAATACCCTAAAGTCTCTTTAGGATATCCCACAAAACTACATTTTCCGGATCGATATTCCAGCTTATCTGGGTCAACTTTCTTGACATAAGCTGGACATCCCCAAATCTTAACGTGTTTAAGACTCAGTTTCCTTTCTTTCCATATCTCATACGAAGTTTGAGGAACATATTTTGGAAGGCACCTTATTCAGTAAATATGCTGAGGTTTCCAATGCATAACCCCATAGGAATACTGGAAGATTTGCATAGCTCATCATGGACCGAACTATGTCTAACAAAGTTCGATTTCTCCTTTCAGATACTAATCTGGAGGAGTCCACTGGGAGACTATACCATTTACTTTGAGATAATCCAGAAACTCTCCGTTCAAGTATTCACCACCTCGATCTAATCGAAGAGTTATAATACTATGTTTGGTTGTTTCTCCACTTCATACTTATATTCTTTGAACTTTTCAAAGGCCTCAGACTTGTGTTTCATCAAACACATATCCGAATCCAGATCTATCATCTATGAAAGTAATGAAGTATGAAAATCCAACCATGGCTTGTGTAGACATTGGTCCACATACATCTGTGTGTACCATTCCTAGCAAATTTGCAGCCCTCTCTTCATGTCTACTAAATGGAGACTATAATGCCACTATAAAGTGAGATTTTCATCATCCCTTTTCTTTTATTAGTTTGTTCAATCTGAAATAAATTATGTCACATACATACAGACCATTATTTAAAGCACCACGTGCATAAAGAATATTATCTCTAAGAATAGAACATTCATTATTCTCAATAATAAATGAAAATCCAGCCAAGTCTAACATGGGAATAATATTCCTCACAATCGAGGGAACAAAATAACAATTATTTCAAACAATAGTCTTGCCCGTAGGCCTATGTAAATGAAATGATTCTACATCTTCAGCAGCAACTCTTGCTCCATTTCCATCAGTAGAATCACCTCCTCTTCCTCAAGAGTCCTACTTCTCCTTGGTCCCTGCAACAATTGCAGATATGAGAACCACAGGCGGTATCTAATACCCAAGTAGAAATTTGATTTAATGACATATTCATTTCTATCATGAACATACCTGAATCAGAAGCGGTAGTCTCACTACCCTTCTTCTTCTTCAATTCTGCAAGGTAAAACTTGCAGTTCCTCTTCCAGTGCCCCACCTTGTTACAGTGAAAGCAAACAACTTTGCTCTTGGGGTCTTCAGCTTTTGGTGGAACCAGCATTTTCTCACCTACTTTCTTCTTCTTGGAAGGGTTCCTGTTCCTTTTCTTAGGATTGGAACCTTCACCAATTAGAAGAACAGAACTCTTCTTAGGGGGAAAATTCGATTCCGCAGTCTACAACATGTTGTGGAGTTCAGGCAGGCTGACATCCAACTTATTCATGTGAAAGTTCACAACAAACTGCGAGAATGAACTCGGAAGCGATTACAAGACCAGGTCTTGGCTCAGCTCCCCATCCATGACAAAACCAAGTTGTCCAAGACGTTCAATCAAATTGATCATCTTAAGTACATGGTCATTCACAGATGATCCCTCAGACATCCTACAACCGAACAGCTCCTTCGATATCTCATATCGAGCTGTCCTCCCCGCCACATCATACAACTCTTGTAGATGCATGAGGATAGTGTGAGCATCCATATGCTCATGTTGCTTCTGTAGCTCAATGTTCATGGAAGCTAGCATGATGCATTGAGCAACATTTGCATCATCTATCCACTTACGATACACAACATGTTCATCATTATGTGCATCACTAGCAGGTTAAGTAGGCTTAGGTGAGTCAATCACGTATTCCAGCTTCTTAATCCTGAGAACAATTCTCAAGTTTCGAAGCCAGTCAGCATAATTAGGACCAGTCAATTTGTGAGCATCTAGTATGCTCCTGAGTGATAGTGCAGAAGATATAACGTACAAAGTAAATCTGTAAATGATAAACACATAACAACACTTAGCAAATATTCGATTTCATTTCAAAACACTATATGAATCGGGTCTTTATTCATAAGTGGCTCCCACTAGTTTTCCTAATTTATTCAACCCCCTACACGAAAAAATTAAGCATTCATAATGCTAGTGGGAATAGGGGTCCTACATTCCATTACACAACCCCGGCTGTGGCACGAAACGCCATGTAATGTTCAATAGGCAGACAACTCTTGTCAATTACATCTAATGTTATTCCCTAATCAAACTTTAGCCTCTTGAATAATTGAGTCACGACTGTGGCATGACAAACTCAATATTCTAAGTCAAGTCTAACCCAACATTCCGTACAATTGAATCAGTCCCCAAAAGCCCACGGTTGTGGCACGTAACGACCTTTATATTCTTATTCAATGTACACATCTCTATGTAATAGACAAGTATTTCTTATTTCGAAATCAAAGCCCTCGGCTGTGGCACGAAACAACAATGATTCAAAAATAAGAACTACTTTCTACCATGTTGGAAGGCTATGACCGACACAAGCCCGTTGTATCATTGGCCAATTACTACTTGATATTATTTAATTTTAGAGGGATTATATTACGTTACAATCATAATCATATTATAAAGAAATTCTTCCTTTTAAATTAAATATTTCAAATCAATAATCAATAATCAGATGATTCCCATATCGGGTGGAGCATTGTCAAGAGGCGTCACTTAATAACCCTTTCTTATAGATAGAAATCTGTTGTTGACAGAATCATCCTTTCTCTCATATCGAAAATTCATATTCAATTACGTGTTTCATAAACACAAGAATCTCATGATTGTATTCATAATATTGTTCTTAAGGTTATGAAATAATTTCACTATACTAGGTTGTCTAACAAACGCCTTATGTTCATTTAAGTTCACCTAAATCTATCATCGCATGATAAACTAAGTATATATCACATATATAAATATGATTAAACATCAAGGTAGGCATGTTACATCATCTAGCATATAGGTCTAAGCATTATACATCTCTATGTATCACATGAAGCATTTAAAAGCAGTTAAAACAGTTAAAAAATAACTTTAAAACACTTCATGGAAATATAAACAGTTCAAAACTTTTATATAAACTAAAATTGATCACTCCATTAGATCCGTCTCGGAAAACCAAATCCAACGGTATATTGCACGCCCAAAACGGAGTTACGAAACTCCCAGAAAATCAATTTTAAAATCAACAGACGGGCTGTAACGCATTACAGGAACGCGTTACAAGCCCTGTAACGCATTCCGGTGATGCGTTACAAGGGTGTAACGCATTACGTGAATGCGCAACAGGTGTGTAACGCATTCCCGGAATGCGTTACACCCCTATTTTTTTTATTTGCAGCCGCCGACAGCTTACCTCCTCGAACGCCGTGCCTGACCTGACAGCCGTACATTCCAGACAGACAAGACAGCAGCAGAAAACAGTACAGATCGATATATATACATACTAACAAATAATATATATATATGTTTATTTAATTACGAATTTAATTGCAATAACTTCAAAAATTCATAATAAAAAATCTATACATCATAAAATTATAAAAAAAATACCCAGACGATCTACAACACTTGTAGAACCCAGATCAATATTCAAAATTATTCTGAGAAACGATTTCTCATCAGACAAAATTAATCCATGATATAACTTGTAAAAATCATAATTAATTCATACAAGCACATAAAATTCTGAAATTTTTACCACAGATCTATATGCATACAACCTAAGCTCTGATACCATTGTTGGATTTTTAACGCAGCGGGGGCATGGCAAAACACTTTTACACATACAAAATCCAAATAAAAGCATATAAATCGTGAATAAAAATTCGAGGGATCGAATCTAACCTTTTAAAATAATTCGGAGACAACGATCAGAGATCCTTAGCAGTTGCTCCTCAAGTGTGAAGCACTCCACCGGTATCCACCAAGAAAATGATGTTAAGGAGGAGGAAGGAGGTGGAGAGAATTGGGTTTTCCAAACTTTTTGGGTTTTGTGTTTCGATGATAAAAATAGGGTCTATAATAGTATATTTATAGGCAAAATTTTCAGCTGAAATTTTCCCATAAATAATATTATTATTATCCCATTTATTATTCTCATTAATAATTAAAACACCTTTTAATTATTAATCCTTTTTATAAATACTTTAGAAATAATTCTCTCTCTTGATTTAATTTCCAAATATTAAATCCTTAATTAATAATATTAAGAACTTTTCTTAATAAATTTATAATCAATTAAATCTCATTTAATCAATTATTAAATTTACCAATTAATTATTTATTTCACAAATAAATAATTATTAGCCATTATTAATTAATTCCTCCACCATTAAGTCATTCTCTTTTTATGGTGTGACCCTGTAGGTTCAATATTAAGCCGGTAGTAGAAATAAATAATAATAAAACTATTTTATCATTATTTATATAAATTCTCTTAATTTATTAAATATGATTAATTAATCAATCACATTTATTCTACATCGTGAGGGATACTTCTCAGCATATCGCGACTATCCGGATAATATGAATTCACTGCTTAGAATACCAAGAACCTATTCAGTGAATAGTTACCGTACAATAAACTCCTTCTACCCTACAATGTCCCGATTAAATACAAGGCATGGATCTCGTGTCAAGCCTATCTAATTTAATCACTTGCTTTCCATTTACTATGCTTAGTTCTATATAAATTAGAAACTCCTTTCTAATTTCATTCACTCTGGCCAGAGATTCCTGAACTAGCATAAGTGGATCAGCCTTGAACATTCGCTTCCTTCACTGGAAGGGGTAGATCCTTTATTGATCATAATCTATCTTCGTGTACAAATTCCTATACCCAGAAGAGCCCTAATAATTGTCCCTGGAGACTAAGAACTAAACCAAAGCATAGTTGAGTGTACACAAGATGACTATGATGACCTCAAGTCTAAGGATACTTGTACAACTATCACTATATGAACAACTGCTGACACGTGAGTGAACTCCATCAGTTGTTCAGCTGTGCGAGTCATGTTCAGTGAACTTATTCCATAATAAGCACCTACATACTAGCTATAGTGTTACCACACAAATGTCTATGAGAACAGACATCCTTCATAATGAAGCAAGCATAGTATGTACCGATCTCTGCGGATTATTAATTACCAGTTAGTAATCCTATGACCAGGAACTATTTAAGTTTAGAGTTATCATCTTTTTAGGTCTCACTATTATGATCTCATCATAATCCATAAAAAGCTTTACTCTAAACTATGGTATATCTTATTTAAACACTTAAATAGATAGAGCCCGTAATAAAAACAAAACAAGTCTTTTATTAAAATCAATGAAATCAAAACAGATTATATAAAAAGTTTTCCTAAATCCTAATACATGATTGGACTTAGGACATATTCCTTTCATATCCGTCGACTGCTATGTTAAACATCCGTTGATAGTCATTTGATCATCCGTCGAAGGCTTTGTTAATCATCCGTCGGTAGCTATTTTGGCACTTGACTTCATTTCACTTATACAGAATTACAAGACATTACTTATATACAATTAATCAACCTATTCTGCATATCTAGTTAAAGTCAACATGACTTATATGCTACTACATATTCTATACAAAGGTGCATACATCACTGTGCTACAAACTTATTATTACATAAGTTACTCACTCGATGGATAATAAGTTAATCATCCGTTGGGACTATAATGAGTTATCCGTCGGGACTATAATTCTTATCCGTCGAGTGCTACATTATTTCACTAAGTAATATCTACTTAGATGTTTTGTTTAAGTGATCATCAAGTACACAACATATTCACAACACTTAGATTACCAAGAACCTATTCAGTGTATAGTTACCGTACAATTAATTCCTTCTACCTTGCAATATCATGATTAAATACAAGGCATGGAACTTGTGTCAAGCCTATCTTATTTAATCACTTGCTTTCCCATTCACTATGCTTAGTTCTATTTAATGTAAATTAGAAACTTCTTTCAAATTTCATTCACTCTGGCCAGAGATTCCTGAACTAACATAAGTGGATCAGCATTGAACATTCTCTTCCTACACTAGAAGGGGTTGATCCTTTATTGATCATACACTATCTTCGTGTACAAATTCCTATACCCAGTAGAGCCCTTATAATTGTCCCTTAAGACTAAGAACTAAACCAAAGCATAGTTCAGTGTACACAAGATGACTATGATGACCTCAAGTCTAAGGATACTTGTACAACTATCACTATGTGAACAACTGCTGACACGTGAGTGAACTCCATCAGTTGTTCAGCTGTGTGAGTCATGTTCAGCGAACTTATTCTATAATAAGCACCTACATACTAGCTATAGTGTCACCACACAAATGTTTATGAGAACATACATCCTTCATAATGAAGCAAGCATAGTATATACCGATCTTTGAGGATTATTAATTACCAGTTAGTAATCCTATGACCAGGAACTATTTAAGTTTAGAGTTATCATCTTTTAGGTATCATTATTATGATCTCATCGCAATCCATAAAAAGCTTTACTCTAAACTGTGGTATATCTTATTTAAACATTTAAATAGATAGAGCCCGTGATAAAAAACAAAACAAGTATTTTATTAATATCAATGAAATCAAAACAGATTATATAAAAGTTATTCCTAAATCCTCATACATGATTGGACTTAGGACATATCTCTTTCAACGATGAGTTCGGTTATGAACTAATCATTGTCGTGGGGTTCTAACGAATTTACTTATGGATTTCTATAGTTAATTTGTTTCAATATCTTGGTGTGTGGTTATTGATTGATATCTTAGTATTGGTTGTGCTATTTATCTTATGTGTGTAGCTAACATATAAGATAGCGTGTTAATCTATATTGAAGCGAAAGTGAATATAGAGATTTGGAACTTGCCATGCTAGCATAGGTTTATGTATAATTGTTATGCATGATTTATAGGTAATTTTAACCATCTTTCTTGCCCTATGTAATCACGATAGATAACTTGTTCAATTAACCTTTATTTTGTCAAATTCTATAGACATATATGGTCTCAACATAATTGGCGTCTATTCAACTTCTATCTCTTTTGTGGACGTCTGGTATTAGGGTATTCGTACAATGAAAGTTGGCGTTTACTAGTTTCGTGTTATCTGATTAGTTGTCATCACCATTGCATTCTAAGGTTTAGAATAATGACTTTGAATGAAGTATTTAATGAAGTTAGAATCCCATGTTTATCTCATATAGTTAAATCAATCTCTTTTATTCTTAGTTAATTGCATGTTAGTTTAATCTTAGTTATAAACATCTTAACTTGTTATTGTCTTAGCATTGAGCGATAGCCATACCATTGTTGCATAGGTGCATAATCTTAAGTTAACAGACAAATGGTCAATTCATATGCATTGTATGCCACAATCAACCGAAAAAAGTCACCGAAGAAAGAAACAATGTTTAGGTAAGAAATTTACAATTAGAAAGGAAAGAATCTGATTTGTAATGAGGTCAATAGGACCTTAAGTTGCTTACTTCATGCTCCTAACTTGCTCACAGGATGAATAAGCAACTATGGGATAGTAAACAATTATTCCAGAATTAAAATTACACCTCAGGAAGGAAGTATAGGGTTCAAGATATAAACCGCAGTACTAATCTTCATTTATTACGAGACTTGGTTGTCATAGCAGCCACTAACTATAGGCATTCCATCTGAATTCACCGACATCGCACACTTGATCCATCAACATTTCTTGACGTCGAAAATGTTATATTTAGGGACAATATGGGTGTCTCTATAGCTGACACACCAAGGATCCGGACAAAGGATGAATTCTCACGATCAGACTCGTTTTTCTCGAAAGGAAATCTAGAAATCTCTATCGGACATTCCCAACCATACATATACGAATAGGACATACTTTAAACTAGGGCAGTTCCAGTAAATTCCTAATAAATGTCAGGGTTACGCCTTCGAACCCTTGAATAAACTCATAGACTCACTCCTCTGATTGAGTTGCTGACTCCCATCTATCTAGGAACCTTCCTACACTCTTTTGACTCTCTTCTGAACCTAAATCAGGGACTCAAACATGTAACTCTGATACCAACTGTGACGGCCTCAACCCCGGGGTTAGGAGTTGACATCATCAATAACAACATAATTTAATCCAACTTAACAAAAATACGACCCCTTTACCAAGATCTTTTCCAGGTTTAAGTATGATTTAGGTTACAGCTATTACAAAACCGACTTACAACAACCATCCTGACGCAGCTAACTTAACACAACAACTCAACAGACCATCCTTGGTCCAACACAACCATCTCAGGGGAGCCTGACATGGAGGGAACTGGAACTCTGCCCGACTATCACGGAAGAATCTCCTAGGCATCTGCAATACATATATAAAACCTTCTACAAGAGTGAGCAATCAATTGCTCAGCAGTACCACTATATGAATAATAAGTAAATCAGTTTATGATAAAGTAGTGATAGGAACAGAGGTTATAGCTCGTTTGCAAAACATGTAAAACATTCATAAACTAGATACTCAAAACTAGCATACTTTCAACAAAACAAACGTAGTGGTGCGCTGTGTACAAATACCAGAGTTTAATTCTAGCATGCCATTTTCATTTCCAAATCCACTGTATAACTCACTTGTTTCATTATGAGAATAAAACATTTAGCTATTCATATATACTGAACCATAAAAGAATGGTTAGGGGTACTTGCCTTGCAGAGCTTTACAACTATCACTGATCGACTCTGATCCGACTCGGACGCTCAGGCTTTATTGTCTAACCACTAGATCACCTTGGATTCGACTTCAATACTCAGGTTCTTTGGTTAAAACCCTACTGAACTCGTCGACTGTCCACTAGGTTATCTTTAGTCCAACGTCCACTTTCAGTTTCCCGACTATAACCTACAGGGTCAAAATACCCTATGTTAGACGTCCAGGTATGCTTGACATATCCTCAATACCAATCCTACCCAAACGATAACAATCCCGACTCGTACTTATATGTACTATTATAATACAATAACACACACAACAGTCAGGGTCCACGTTCTTGAGAAATTGGTTTGGTGTTCATTTTCAGAAAATACGTATACTCGTCATTTTACGAAATTAGGGTTACTGGGTTTTGACAGAATATTCACCACAACATACAATCAAGTTCGTATAAAGTATAAGTATATATATATTCACTCGACGTCCCGATAATTACCAGATATGCTTCCGTATTTCCGTGGTTTGATTTTCCGAAAATCGGGCAGCGTCTCCTTTGTTTATCGGACTACCCGTCGAAACAATTCGACGTCAAACCAATCAATCATAATCGCAATCCAACTTCACCATTCCCAACTAACAATTACAATTCCAATCACAACCCAGCAAACAAACAATCAATCCCAATAATTCTCGAACTGAATTATTTAACTACTATTACTTTTTATTTTGACTACAATAATATATGAACTAAATTATTTATTTTAAATATTAGGACTCAGATAACGATCATCACGGTCCACCGTTGACTCACCGAAGTTCATCGTCAATGGTAGTATAATTTATTGGTGCCCGATATAATACGGGTTTCCAAATAAATTACACCGATTAATCAAGTTTCCCGTAATTAAATCTTTTATTTCACGAATAATATTCATTCATTTTCCTGCAGAAAAGAAAATAGGAATTCAAAATTTAACAACCAATGCCAATAATCCCACTCGGCCCAACAGAAGGCCCAAACAATCTAGCCCAACTGCCAAGCCCAACAGGAAGCAACCCAACTGAACTAAGCAACAACAACAATCAACACAAACACTCCTGCACGCGCCTCACGCGCAAAAACAAAACGGAAAAGCAAACGGCAACCCACCGCGAGAAGCACAGGTCCACGGTGGCCAAAACTCCGACCACAAACACTGCATACCCACAACACACGCACACACACAACAAACGCACACACACAACACAAAATCACACACACAAGCACAGAATCACACACACAAGCACAGAATCACACACATATATATACAGGATTAAACTGAAAAGGTATGGAACCAACCGGAAAAGAACGGCCGGAAAAAGCAAACGGCAACCCACCGCGAGAAGCAGAGGAACCGAGAAAGAAACAGAGAAATAGAGAGATAAAGGAGGGAGAGAGAGTAAGGAGATAGAGATTTTAGAGTAGAGAGTAAGGGAGATTCGAAGGAGGAGACAAAGAGCAAGGCTCCTTCGAGAACAACCGAGAAGGAAGGGGAAATGAATAGAAATTGGACACCTATTAATTGATTTACTACATGCTGCCATATATTACTATTATATCGAGGGTTTATACGTGGGCCGAAATATGAATTTGTTCAGAAAACTCGTAAATATTGAACCAAGCGACGGTAAAAAAAATTTGGATAATTACCATGATAATTTTAAAACTTTATAATTATCCTGAAATTAACGAAACATAAGTTTTGAAATTTTAAAACAAATTTTGGAGCGCAATACATACCCGAATTTAGCGATCGGACGAATCAAGGTGCTATTAAAAACACATCGAAATAAATAAAAATTAATCCTAAAATGTCTGAAATATCCCAGAGTACATAAAAGTGTATTTTTCATAATTTTAAAACAATTTCCGAAATGTAGTTTATACCCGTTTTAACAATTAAACGAAACAACGTGCGGACGAAATTAATCCCGAAAATTTCCAAAATAATTTTAAAATTCCCAGAATATTATAAACTTAATAAAAATATGAGTTCCATGATTTTTGAAGAATTCTGGAATTTAATATGGATTTTACAAATAAACCCCATCGAAAAATCATTTAGAAATAATAAATTACTGAAATATTGATTTCTCAATTTTATAAAATCCTAAAAATAATTATTAAAATTATAAAACCATAAAAACAATTTTAGAGACAATCCAAATATTTATGGAAATGAAACTGTAATAATACCACCTTTAACAGCGAAACAAATCATATAGTCCATTAATTAACCACACAATTCAATTACATACACTAGTAATCACATACACATAATGACAGAGTTATAACCCGCTAACGGAACCCACACCAATATTTTATGTAATTATTTATTCCATAATTACACATCTAAATAATAATAAAAATATACGAGTCGTTATATCCTTTCCCCCTTAAAAAGATTATGTCCTCAGAATCTGATCTAACTAAACAAGTAAGGATATTTGTCAAGCATATCTGATTCTAACCTTCAAGTAGACTCTTCGACTCGAGGATTTATTCAAAACATACCCATTAGGGATATAAACTCATTCCTAAGGACTCGTTCTCAACGATCCAGGATTAGGATCGATCACTCCACGCAGAATAAATTTGGATAAGAGCCCATTAGTTCCTAATCAATGACTTGGTTCGAATCAGATGTATATCACCTTAATATTGACACGTAGAATAATATATATATATACTGCAACAGCGGCGGTAACACCAACTCATAGACAACTTTACCTATATTTCTTTATACCTCGAACGGTTCAATAATTAAGACTCTACTTGCCCGTATCATGATCCTAATCCTATATATTCATATTCTTTCGATGTAAATCCGCTTTCTTTCTTTGTTTATCCCGAGCTGTTTTAACTTTTTTCCAAATCAATACCATTACACTCTTGATGTACATATTTAGCTCAGGACTTAACAATATCTCTACTTCCACTTCCTCGTAATAGAGTGAGGACCCACGCTTATGTCCATACAAGGCTTCACAAAATAGCATTCTCTTACTAACATGATAACTATTAGTATATAACTCGATCCATGGTATGTGATTATCTCAGTTTCCTTTTTAAACCAAACATATATACTCTCCACATACCTTATATTGTCCGAATCATCTTCTCACTTTGACCCTTCGTCTAAGGATGATAGGTAGTACTCATTTTCAACTTAATTCCAAACATTCAAACACCTCTTACTCATTCTTATCCGTCAAGGCTAGAAAGTAATCTCATATATTCACTTCTTATCACCTTCATGTATTCGAACTCTAACTTTTACTCTTTCCAATCCTTTTATTAATTCCCCAGTAATCTTAATTATATTCATTTCTTCTCTTCAACTCAAGACATCTGTCCCTAAATGGACCTTTCTTGGGTAGTAGTTACTAAAACAGCCATGGTTCATAATCAATTTTGACCGGGATTTCATACTTTTGAAGTTTAATATACAATTTCTATTTTTCAACTCTTCGCAGACATTTCTTCAGGTGTTCAACTTGGCCTTCCTCAGTCCTTGAATGGGTGAGGATGTTATCAATAAATATAATTACACCATCCCAGTACTCCTTATACACCATGTTCCTTATAGACAACTGATACACTTGTTACTCCACATATTATCACCAGAACTTATAACGCTCATAACTCATTCTAATCGCAATCTTTGGTATGTCCTTAGGCTGGTTCTTAAGTCAATCCCCGAGAAATAAAACACTCCTTGAATTAAGTCACATAAGTAATCAATTCTTAATAGGGGTCACTTATTCTTATTCGTTATTTTGTTAGACTCCCGATAATCAGTACACAACCTCATAATTTCATCCCTCTTCTCTAATAACATGACTGATGCACCTCAAGGGACTAAATCTGGTATATTCACTTTTTTTTCCAATAACTTTTACAATTATCGAACTAATTATTTCGTTCCACTGTCCTCCAGGGCATTTATTTATTACTCAAACTTCCTCCAGCTTAAGTTTACATATAGGAAGAGCTTCTTATTTTGCTCCTTCCTCTAACAACTTACCTTACTACT
This sequence comes from Apium graveolens, assembly GCF_009905375.1. Taxonomy (NCBI): domain Eukaryota; kingdom Viridiplantae; phylum Streptophyta; class Magnoliopsida; order Apiales; family Apiaceae; genus Apium; species Apium graveolens. The sequence goes on along the minus strand of NC_133654.1, from coordinate 81,583,221 downwards.
GGCTTTCACACACTTTCAATACACTTCTCCTGAAATCAATCTTTGTGTTATGACAAAACAACCAATTCATTACAAAAACCATATCGAACTCTTCTAGCTCGAAAGGTGTCAGATCAACTGCACAATACGGAATACACCTTGCCTCATTATTCTTCCATCCCACAATCCTGAAGTTTCCTTAATTAGTTATTGATTCCTACTAGCCATACTATTTGGGGCAAGCCCGACTCTATACAATAACCAATGAGAGATTATATCCCATTCCTCGACGTAATCCTAGTAAGCCATCCGGTAAAATCCTTGGGACTTCACTTGCTATTTAAATCTCTTCTAACTTAGGTGTTTTCTTCTTAATATCCCTTACATATGCTAATTACACCTTATATTCTTGGTTGTGCCCTTGGATACTTATCCTTATATTAGCTTCCATAGATATTATTATTTGCTTCTTCTGGTAATCAATCATTGCCCTGGTTCCGTATCAAGGTCTTGAGCAGCTGAACTTTTAATCATTTTACAAGTCTAGCCTTGGCTGTACTGGATGTCCGACCCTTTGTTGCACTACCTCCCATACTATCTCGGGAAACACTTCTATAGTTCTTGGCACCATGCCTCACCTTGCCACAGTTGTAACAGGTGACTCCTGGATTTTCCACCTTACATTCTGACGCATAGTGTCCTTTCTGTCCACACCTGAAACATTCAGTATTTTCCTTACACCTTCCATCATGCCTTTTACCACATTGCTTACACTCTATTATAGGCGATTTGACTGATTTGGTTTATTTAAAGAAATGCTTTGTCCTCTAAATTCTTTATTCTTATCCCTTCTAACCTTATCCTGAGACTTCTGGCTAAATCCTTCTTGACCTGATGCTCCTTCCACATCATCTATCTTTCACTTCTTATCTTCTTTTTCTCTAGCGGCTAACTTCTGATCAAACTCAATTACTAAGGCGGCCTGAACTACGGAAGGATACGTCTTGAGTTATAACGCCACAACTCCGCTGCGAATCTCAGGCTTCAATTCTTGTTGAAACCTTCTTGCCCTCTGAGCTTTAGAGTACACATAGTCTGGTACAAACCTCGCCAACTTTGTGAACTTAGCTTCATACTCAGCTACACTTCTATTACCTTGCTTCAATCCTAGGAGGTCAATCTCCATTTGATTCCTCACACAGTCAGGAAAATACTTTTCCAAGAATAACTCAGTACACCTAGCCCATGGAATGGGGCCTTCTCCTTCTAACGCTCTGGTTGACTCCCACCAGTAATTCGCTTCATTTTTCAAGAAATAGCTTACAGAATCGGTCTTAAGATTGTCACTTACTTGAACAAGGTTGAAAGCTTTCTCCATTTCTTTTAACCATGCTCCAGCGGCTACTGGATTAGGTTCACCCTTAAATTCAGGAGGGTTAACACTCTGAAAGGATTGGAAATTAGCACTTTGGTTCATTCTTTGTTGTTGCTGCTGCTGAACCTGTTGGATTAACTGCAACTATTATTGCTGCTGCTGGCGCAACAAGTCTAGAATTCCATTTATAGTTGGACCCCCCCCACAAGACTTCTACTATTTTCTTTAGACTGGGTAGCTTTCTTGGGTGGCATCTTCCTCTAATATATAAATGATTTTATTCTAAAAATAATAAAAACTATTTGACAAAAGGTATCACCGTTTAAACGGTGCACCTGTATCAGGAAAATACTGCCCAATCACAGCACCCATGTCTTTAATATCGGGGTACATTTACAAAAGAAATCTAGATTGAGAACACTAGCAATCACAGCAACAATGACAGTAGCAGAATCAACAACAGTTCAGGAAAACTAAGATACAAAGAAACTAAACACCATCGCACGACTCCACAATATAACAACAACTGACTAACTTCCGTCACTACTCAATTACCATGTCAACTTTAATATACTACAAGACATGGCTGGCTATATCAACCACCTACATTGAACAAACTGATAAATTAGGTCAATTTAAGGAACGCTGGGCTCTTCCAGGCACCAAAGTCCAAATATCAACCAGTCATTCCTCTAAGGATGATTTCTTATCACCCACAATTAATTTACGAACCACTTAATTACATTTCCCAAGGCTATAACTCTATTATTAAATCCTGAACTCTCGCGGTTACCTTCATTCTTAAATAACACCCTGATATAGGACTTTCATCCTTTCTGAAGTCACTCTTACTTGCTTTCAATAACGAGGACCATCTAACCTCAGAAATTCATTATCATAGAATATCCAGTGAAGTTTCAAACTCAAGAGAATCGAATAAGAAGAAACAGTGAAGAAGATGTAGGTATGACTGAGAGCAACCATACAAGTACATAAGATGGCCAGTCTTAGTACATCATAGCTCACAACACATACTTTGGTGGTGTCCCACTAGACTCTTTTTTCCAGACAGACAAATGGTCAATTTATATGCATTGTATGCCCCAATCAACCGAAAAAAGTCACCGAAGAAAGAAACAATGTTTAGGTAAGAAATTTATAATTAGAAAGGAAAGAATTTGATTTGTAATGAGGTCAACAGGACCTTAAGTTGCATACTTCATGCTCCTAACTTGCCCACAGGATGAATAAGCAATCATGGGATAGTAAACAATTATTCTAGAATCAAAATTACGCCTCAAGAAGGAAGTATAGGGTTCAAGATATAAACACCAGTACTAATCTGCATTTATTACGAGACTTGGCTGTCATAGCAGCCACTAACTATTAGCATTCCATCTGAATTCACCGAGGTCGCAAACTTGATCCATCAACATTTCTTGACATCGAAAATGCTAAATTTAGGGACAATATGGGTGTCTCTATAGCTGACAGACCAAGGATCGGCACAAAGGCTGAATTCTCCCGATCAGACTCATTTTTCTCGAAAGGAAATCTAGAAATCTCTATCAGACATTCCCAACCATACATATACAAATAGGACTTACTTTAAACTAGGGCAGTTCCAGCAAATTCTTAATAAATGTCAGGATTACGCCTTCGAACCCTTGAATAAACTCATAGACTCACTCCTCTGATTGAGTTGCTGACTCCCATCTATCTAGGAACCTTCCTACACTCTTTTGACTCTCTTCTGAACCTAAATCAGGGACTCAAACATGTAGCTCTGATACGAACTGTGACGGCCTCAACCCCGGGGTCAGGAGTTGACGTCATCAATAACAATAATAACAACATAATTTTTTCCAACTTAACAAAAACACGACCCCTTTACTAGTATCTTTTCCAGGTTTAAGTATGATTTAGGTTACAACTATTACAAAACCGACTTACAACAACCATCCTGACGCAACTAACTTAACACAGCAACTCAATAGACCATCCTTGGTCCAATGAAACCATCTCAGAGGAGCCTGACACGGAGGGAACTGGAACTCTGCCCGACTATTACGGAAGAATCTCCTAGGCATCTGCAATACATATATAAAACATTCTAAAAGAGTGAGCAATCAATTGCTCAGCAGTACCACTATATGAATAACAAGTAAATCAGTTTATGATAAAGCAGTGATAGGAACAGAGATTATAGCTCGTTTGCAAAACATGTAAAACATTCATAAACTGGATACTCAAAACTAGCATGCTTTCAACAAAATAAACGTAGTAGTGTGCTATGTACAAATACCAGAGTTTAATTCTAGCATGCCATTTTCATTTCCAAATCCACTGAATAACTCACTTGTTCCATTACGAGAATAAAATATTTAGCTATTCATATATACTGAACCATAAAGAATGGTCAGGGGTACTTGCCTTGCAGAGCTTTATAACTATCAGTGATCGTCTCTGATCCGACTCGGACGCTCAGGCTTTATCGTCTAACCACTAGATCACCTTGGATTCTACTTCAATACTCAGATTCCTTGGTTAAAACCCTACTGAGCTCGTCGACTGTCCACTAGGTTATCTTTAGTCCAACGTCCACTTTCGGTTTCCCGACGATAACCTACAGGCTCAAAATACCCTATGTTAGACGTCCATGTATGCTTGACATATCCTCAATACCAATCCTACCCAAACGATAACAATCCCGACTCGTACTTATATGTACTATTATAATACAATAACCCACACAACAGTGAGGGTTCACGTTCTCGATAAATCGGTTTGGTATTCATTTTCAGAAAATACATATACTCGTCATTTTACGAAATTAGAGTTACTGGGTTTTGACAGAACATTCACCACAACATACAATCAAGTTCGTATAAAGTATAAGTGTATATATATATATTCACTCGTCGTCCCGATAATTACCGGATACGCTTCCGTATTTCCGTGGTTTGATTTTTCGAAAATCGGGTAATGTCTCCTTTGTTTATCGGACTACCCGTCGAAACAATTCGACGTCAAACCAATCAATCACAATCGCAATCCAACTTCACCATTCCCAACTAACAATTACAATTCCAATCACAATCCAGCAAACAAACAATCAATCCAAATAATTCCCGAACTGAATTATTTAACTACTATTACTTTTTATTTCAACTACAATAATACGAACTAAATTATTTATTTTAAAATATTAGGACTCAGATAACGATCATCACGGTCCACCGTTGACTCACCGAAGTTCATCGTCAACGGCAGTACAATTTATTGGTGCCCGATATAATACGGGTTTCCAAATAAAATACACCGATTAATCAAGTTTTCCGCAATTAAATCTTTTATTTCACGAATAATATTCATTTATTTTCCTGCAGAAAAGAAAATAGGAATTAAAAATTTTAACAACCAAGCCCAATAATCCCACTCGGCCCAACAGAAGCCCTAAACAATCTAGCCCAACTGCCAAGCCCAACATGAAGCAACCCAACTGAACCAAGCAACAACAACAATCAACACAAACACTCCTGCACGCGCCTTACGCGCAAAAACAAAATGAAAAAGGAGGAACAAAGTAGTTACCACCGGAGGACAGGTCCACGGCGGCCAAAACTCCGGCCACAAACGCTGCACACCCACAACACAAGTACACACACAACACACGCACACACATAACACAGAATCACACACATAAGCACAGAATCACACACACAAGAACAGAATCACACACATATATATATACAGGATTTAATTGAAAAGGTATGGAATCAACCGGAAAAGAACGGCCGGAAAAAGTAAACGGTAACCCACCGCGAGAAGCAGAGGAACCGAGAAAGAAACAGAGAAACGGAGAGATAAAGGAGGGAGAGAGAGTAAGGAGATAGAGATTTTAGAGTAGAGAGTAAGAGAGATTCGGTGGAGGAGACAAAGAGCAGGGCTCCTTCGAGAACAATCGAGAAGTAAGGGGAAATGAATAGAAATTGGACACCTGTTAATTAATTTTCTATATGCTGCCACGTATTACGATTATATCGAGGGTTTATGTAATATCTGGGATATATCGTGTAATTATTTTTGCTAATAAATAAATATTATGCATGTTCAGTATTTATTCTGTGAATTATTTGTTAAGTGGTATATGTGTTTGGATATTTTAAAATAATAATATAAATTGAGTATTTTAATTTTTATATGTCCAAAATAAAATATAGATAATTTTCATATCTTCCTATTTATTTTTATGTTGATTTATGATTTTATATAAAATATATGGATTTTATAAATTCTTTTTCCGAATATTTATAAACTATTTTATATAATCGGGACCCAGCCGACGTCACCCGTTTTTACATTTTTATAACCCAAAACTCTTCCGAGAACTCCTTCCTAACCTAATTGCAATATTCTGAACATTTTCCATCTTTCGACTTTTTCGATCCGGCGTACGGTTTGTCCTGTGCGGGTCCCCACACAATATTTTCGATATAAAATTCATTTCGGTAAATCAATAAAACTCGTATTTTCGAAAAACGAGATCTTTTTATTAAACTATTACAATTATCACCTCGTAATATGTGTAACCAGGCGGTGAGACGAAGACCGCAGTACAAATTGTACTGGTTTGGATAATTATCCCGAAAGCAGGCACCATTTTGATATGTTTTTATAAATAAATGTACTATTTTATATCCGGAATGATCGAACGGGATAATAATTTTCCGTAATTATAAATAGCCTTTACCGTAATTATTTCCGTACCGAAAATCATTTGCAAACCAGTAAAATCCTTATGAAACAGAAAAAATACTATATTCATATTTCGTTCTTCGTAATCAAACTCAAATTCGGAGGCGTTATCGACATCCGATTTTGGCGTACATATACTCAGAACGAAGCTAGTGAAATCTAGAATCAATATCTTTCATCAATTTCAATCCAGAAATATCAGGTGATTTTCTATCCAACTGTTTATATTCGAATTTCTTGAAATTAAAAATATGAATTTTTGTTCGGATAATTGTTTGAATGATTTTATGCTTGCATGCTATAAAGCTTGTATTCCTGATGATTTTGGTATATTATACTCTTGATTTGGAGTTCAATAACATGTTTAATTTTGAGTTTGATTTTCGTATTTAGAATTAGGGTTTATATAGCTTTGAATGTTTTCAATTCGATTTGGGGGAATCTTTGTTAGGGGTTTTCAGTCGATCTTTATGGGTGCTTTGTGTTCCTTATCAAATTTGCAATCGAATCATGTATTCACATATCATAAACGATTCCTAATAAGTACGGAGTTGTCTTTTGAAGTTTTCGCCGGAGTTCTTCGCGTTTTGGCCGAAAATTTGACTGAGCAATTGTTGTTGGTGGATTGTTGAATGATTGTGTTTCTGGAAGCGATTAGAGTTGTTTTGCATCAAAGAACAGATCAAACGAAGTTGATTTGGACCCTAATTGAGGTCACCGGAATCCAGGAAGGGTCACCGGAATCTGGGTTCATCCGGTGTTCTTCTCGACCCGGCAACCCGGATTCTGACCCGGTCCCTGACACGGTTTTGATCCAAATTTCTGTAAAATCAATTTTTAATTCTTGTTTTTACAGTTTAGTCCCCCAAGGTTTCCCAACTTTGCAAAAATTTGATTTCTGTTTCAAAAACTTTTAAAAATCAGATTTCTTTTATAAATTCATTTCCAAAAATTGATTTTATTTTTAAAAAATTCCAAAAATCATTTATTTTAATTCTAAAATTTGTTCTTAATTCAAAAATAAATCTAAATTACCTGATTAATTAATTTTAATTAATAATTAATTAATTAATTGATCAATTAATTTAAATATTAATTGATTAATTAGTTTAATTATTTATTAATTGGTTTTAATTAATTATTTAATTGGGTTTAATTATTTTTAAATGATTTAAAAATTCCGAAAAATAGTTTTGAGCTTTAAAATATTATTTCAAATTATTTTCAAGGCTCGATAATTATTATAAAATTATTTTGAAGCCATATTTGGCCAATCGAACCCTGTTTATTGCTTTAAAATCAACCAAACGACCCGTTTTGACTTCGAAAAATGTTTTAAAAATCATATTAAATACCCGAACGATTGTTTATGACCCGAGACTTCCTTATAAATGAAATTTTATTGATTGTTTGATGTGCTATGTGCTATATGTGACTTGTGAAAGGAATATGTCCTAAGTCCAATCATGTATAAGGATTTAGGAATAACTTTTATGTAATCTGTTTTGATTTCATTGATATTAATAAACACTTGTTTTGTTTTTATTACGGGCTTTATCTATTTAAGTGTTTAAATAAGATATACCATAGTTTAGAGTAAAGCTTTTTATGGATTATGATGAGATCATAATAGTGAGACCTAAAAAGATGATAACTCTAAACTTAAATAGTTCCTGGTCATAGGATTACTAACTGGTAATTAATAATCCGCAAAGATCGGTACATACTATGCTTGCTTCATTATGAAGGATGTCTGTTCTCATAGACATTTGTGTGGTGACACTATAGCTAGTATGTAGGTGCTTATTATAGAATAAGTTCACTGAACATGACTCGCCTAGCTGAACAACTGATGGAGTTCACTCACGTGTCAGCAGTTGTTCGCTTAGTGATAGTTGTACAAGTATCCTTAGACTTGAGGTCATCATAGTCATCTTGTGTACACTGAACTATGCTTTGGTTTAGTTCTTAGTCTCCAGGGACAATTATTAGGGCTCTTCTGGGTATAGGAATTTGTACACGAAGATAGTGTATGATCAATAAAGGATCTACCCCTTCCAGTGAAGGAAGCGAATGTTCAAGGCTGATCCACTTATGCTAGTTCAGGAATCTCTGGCCAGAGTGAATAAAATTAGAAAGGAGTTTCTAATTTGCATAGAACTACGCATAGTAAATGGTAAGCAAGTGATTGAATTAGATAGGCTTGACACGAGATCCATGCCTTGTATTTAATCGGGACATTGTAGGGTAGAAGGAGTTTATTGTACGGTAACTATTCACTGACAAGTTCTTGGTATTCTAAGCAGTGAATTCATATTATCCGGATAGTCGCGATATGTTGAGAACCATCACTCACGATGTAGAATAAATGTGATTAATTAATTAATCATATTTAATAAATTAGAGAATTTATATAAATAATGATAAAATAGTTTTATTATTATTTATTTCTATTACCGGCTTAATATTGAACCTACAGGGTCACACCATAAAAAGAGAATGATTTAATGGTGGACGAATTAATTAATAATGGCTAATAATTATTTATTTATGAAATAAATAATTAATTGGAAAATTTAATAATTGATTAAATGAGATTTAATTGATTATAAATTAATTAAGAAAAGTTCTTAATATTATTAATTAAAGGATTTAATTTTTGGAAATTAAATCAAGAGAGAGAATTATTTCTAAAGTGTTTAGAAAAAGGATTAATGATTAAAAGGTGTTTTAATTATTAATGAGAATAATAAATGGGATAATAATAATAATATTTATGGGAAAATTTCAGCTGAAAATTTTGCCTATAAATACACTATTATAGACCCTAATTTTATTTTAACCCACACAAAACCCAAAAAGTTTGGAAAACCCAATTCTCTCCACCTCCTTCCTCCTCCTTAACATCGTTTTCTTGGTGGATACCGGTGGAGTGCTTCACACTTGAGGAGCAACTGCTAAGGATCTCTGATCGTTGTCTCCGAATTATTTTTAAAGGTTAGATTCGATCCCTCGAATTTTTATTCATGATCTGTATGCTTTTATTTGGATTTTATATTTGTAAAAGTGTTTTGCCATGCCCCGCTGCGTTTAAAATCCAACAATGGTATCAGAGCATAGGTTGTATCCATATAGATCTGTGGTAAAAATTTCAGAATTTTATATGCTTGTATGAATTAATTATGATTTTTACAAGTTATATTACGGATTAATTTTGTCTGATGAGAAATCGTTTCTCAGAATAATTTTGAATGTTGATCTGGGTTCTACAAGTGTTGTAGATCGTCTGGATATTTTTTTCATAATTTTATGATGTATAGATTTTTTATTATGAATTTTTGAAGTTGTTTCAATTAAAATTAGTAATTAAATAAGTAAATATATGTATATATTGTATATATATATATGTTTGTATACCTTTTGTATATACTGCTGCTGTTATATGCTATTGTGCACGGAAAGAAAGATCGGGAGTACAGAGATGTGAGGAACGGCGGCACGCTGTTCGAGAAGAAACCAGGCGGCGGCTGAAAAAAAAAATAGGGGTGTAACGCATTCCGGGAATGCGTTACACACCTGTGGCGCATTCACGGAATGCGTTACACCCTTAAATGGCTTAAAAGGTGTGTAACGCATCACCAGATTACGTTACAGGGCTTGTAACGCGTTCCTGTAATGCGTTACAGCCCTTCTGTTGATTTTAAAATTGATTTTCTGGGAGTTTCGTAACTCCGTTTTGGGCGTGCAATATACCGTTGGATTCGTTTTTCCGAGACAGATCTAATGGAGTGATCAACAGAGTTTGAAAAGGTCAAATCTTTGATGATTCCATTTTTAGTTTATATAAAAGTTTTGAACTGTTTATATTCCATGAAGTGTTTTAAAGCTATTTTTGATCGTTTGAATTGATTTTAAATGCTTCATGTGATACATAGAGATGTATAATTCTTAGACTAATGTGCTAGATGATATAACATGCCTACCTTGATGTTTATTCATGTTGATATATGTGATATATGCTTAGTTTATCATGCGATGATAGATTTAGGTGAACTTAAATAAACATAAGGCGTTTGTTAGACAACCTAGTATAGTGAAATTGTTTCATAACCTTAAGAACAATATTATGAATACAATCATGAGATTCTTGTGTTTGTGAAACACGTAATTGAATATGAATTTTCAATATGAGAGAAAGGATGATTCTGTCAACAACAGATTTCTATCTGTAAGAAAGGGTTATTAAGTGACGCCTCTTGACAATGCTCCACCCGATCTGGGAATCATCTGATTATTGATTATTGATTTGAAATATTTAATTTAAAAGGAAGAATCTCTTTATAATATGATTATGATTGTAACGTAATATAATCCCTCTAAAATTAAATAATATCAAGTAGTAATTGGCCAATGACACAACGGGCTTGTGTCGGTCATAGCCTTCCAACATGGTAGAAAGTAGTTCTTATTTTTGAATCATTGTCGTTTCGTGCCACAGCCGAGGGCTTTGATTTCGAAATAAGAAATACTTGTCTATTACATAGAGATGTGTACATTGAATAAGAATTTAAAGGTCGTTACGTGCCACAGCCGTGGGCCTTTGGGGACTGATTCAATTGTACGGAATGTTGGGTTAGACTTGACTTAGAATATTGAGTTTGTCGTGCCACAGCTGTGACTCAATTATTCAAGAGGCTAAAGTTTGATTAGGGAATAACATTAGATGTAATTGACAAGAGTTGTCTGCCTATTGAACATTACATGGCGTTTCGTGCCACAGCCGGGGTTGTGTAATGGAATGTAGGATCCCTATTCCCACTAGCATTATGAATGCTTAATTTTTCATGTAGGGGGTTGAATAAATTAGGAAAACTAGTGGGAGCCACTTATGAATAAAGACCCGATTCATATAGTGTTTTGAAATGAAATCGAATATTTGCTAAGTGTTATTATATGTTTATCATTTACAGATTTACTTTGTACGTTATATCTTCTGCACTATCACTCAGGAGCATACTAGATGCTCACAAATTGACTGGTCCTAATTATGCTGACTGGCTTTGAAACTTGAGAATTATTCTCAGGATTGAGAAGCTGGAATACGTGATTGACTCGCCTAAGCCTACTGAACCTGCTAGTGATGCACATAATGATGAACATGTTGTGTATCGTAAGTGGATAGATGATGAAAATGTTGCTCAATGCATCATGCTAGCTTCCATGAACATTGAGCTATAGAAGCAACATGAGCATATGGATGCTCACACTATCCTCATGCATCTACAAGAGTTGTATGATGTGGCGGGGAGGACAGCTCGATATGAGATATCGAAGGAGCTGTTCGGTTGTAGGATGTCTGAGGGATCATCTGTGAATGACCATGTACTTAAGATGATCAATTTGATTGAACATCTTGGACAACTTGGTTTTGTCATGGATGGGGAGCTGAGCCAAGACTTGGTCTTGCAATCGCTTCCGAGTTCGTTCTCGCAGTTTGTTGTGAACTTTCACATGAATAAGTTGGATGTCAGCCTGCCTGAACTCCACAACATGTTGAAGACTGCGGAATCGAATTTTCCCCCTAAGAAGAGTTCTGTTCTTGTAATTGGTGAAGGTTCCAATCCTAAGAAAAGGAAGAGGAACTCTTCCAAGAAGAAGAAAGTAGGTGAGAAAATGCCGGTTCCACCAAAAGCTGAAGACCCCAAGAGCAAAGTTGTTTGCTTTCACTGTAACAAGGTGGGGCACTGGAAGAGGAACTGCAAGGTTTACCTTGCAGAATTGAAGAAGAAGAAGGGTAGTGAGACTACCGCTTCTGATTCAGGTATGTTCATGATAGAAATGAATATGTCATTAAATCAAATTTCTACTTGGGTATTAGATACCGCCTGTGGTTCTCATATCTGCAATTTGTTGCAGGGACCAAAGAGAAGTAGGACTCTTGAGGAAGAGGAGGTGATTCTACTGATGGAAATGGAGCAAGAGTTGCTGCTGAAGATGTAGAATCATTTCATTTACATAGGCCTACGGGTAAGACTATTGTTTGAAATAATTGTTATTTTGTTCCCTCGATTGTGAGGAATATTATTCCCATGTTAGACTTGGCTGGATTTTCATTTATTATTGAGAATAATGAATGTTCTATTCTTAGAGATAATATTCTTTATGGACGTGGTGCTTTAAATAATGGTCTGTATGTATGTGACATAATTTATTTCAGATTGAACAAACTAATAAAAGAAAAGGGATGATGAAAATCTCACTTTATAGTGGCATTATAGTCTCCATTTAGTAGACATGAAGAGAGGGCTGCAAATTTGCTAGGAATGGTACACACAGATGTATGTGGACCAATGTCTACGCAAGCCATGGTTGGATTTTCATACTTCATTACTTTCATAGATGATAGATCTGGATTCGGATATGTGTTTGATGAAACACAAGTCTGAGGCCTTTGAAAAGTTCAAAGAATATAAGTATGAAGTGGAGAAACAACCAAACATAGTATTATAACTCTTCGATTAGATCGAGGTGGTGAATACTTGAATGGAGTGTTTCTAGATTATCTCAAAGTAAATGGTATAGTCTCCCAGTGGACGCCTCCAGATTGGTATCTGAAAGGAGAAATTGAACTTTGTTAGACATAGTTCGGTCCATGATGAGCTATGCAAATCTTCCAGTATTCCTATGGGGTTATGCATTGGAAACCTCAGCATATTTACTGAATAAGGTGCTTTCCAAATCTGTTCCTCAAACTCCGTATGAGATATGGAAAGTAAGGAAACCGAGTCTTAAACACATTAAGATTTGGGGATGTCCAGCTTATGTCAAGAAAGTTGACCCAGATAAGCTGGAATATCGATCCGTAAAATGTAGTTTTGTGGGATATCCTAAAGAGACTTTAGGGTATTACTTTTACACCGATCATCGGGTGTTTGTCTCCAGACATGCTACCTTCTTGGAAAAGGAGTTTATCCTTGAAGGAAACAGTGGGAGCAAAATTGAACTTGATGAAGTTCAAGAAGCACAAACTACTACGGATCAAGTGGAAACACCTGTTCTGACTGAACAACCTTTTGTGGAACAGCCCATTCATAGATCAGGGAGAGTGTCTCGCCAACCTGAGAGGTAATATGGCCTTGTCATTGAGAATGATAATGAGTTGTCGATCATTAATGATGACGACCCTGTGACCTATAATGAGGCTATGAGTAGTGTTGAATCGGAGAAATGGCATAGTGCCATGAAATCCAGAATGGAATCTATGTATACGGTATACAAAAGATAGATTATAGCAGATGGCCAGGTGGAGACCTTTAAGGCCAGGCTTTTGGGAAAAGGATTCAAACAAAGGCAATGGATTGACTTTGATGAAACCTTTTACCTGTAGCCCTGTTAAAATCAGTTCGGATTTTGCTTGCGAATGCTGCTTACTACGACTATGTGATCTGGCAAATAGCCAGATGGTTTTCTTTCCAAGGGAAATGAAAACCTAGTGTGTAAGCTGCTGCGAACCATATGTGGTTTAAAGCAAGCTTCTCGAAAGATGGAACATTCGTTTTAATGAGACAATCAAAGAGTTTGATTTTATCAAAAAAAAATATAGATGAACCATGCGTCTACAAAAGGTTTAGTGGGAGCGCGGTAACATTTCTTGTATTGTATTGAATTAAAGTTGACACACATAACAACATAGCAGACCCACTCACAAAGCTACTTTATGAAAGTCACTTTGATCGTCATAAAGACAAGATGGGTATTAGATACCAGAGTGATTGGCTTTAGTACAAGTGGGAGATTGAAAGGAATATGTCCTAAGTCCAATCATGTATAAGGATTTAGGAATAACTTTTATGTAATCTGTTTTGATTTCATTGATATTAATAAAAACTTGTTTTGTTTTTATTACGGGCTTTATCTATTTAAGTGTTTAAATAAGATATACCATAGTTTAGAGTAAAGCTTTTTATGGATTATGATGAGATCATAATAGTGAGACCTAAAAAGATGATAACTCTAAACTTAAATAGTTCCTGGTCATAGGATTACTAACTGGTAATTAATAATTCGTAAAGATCGGTACATACTATGCTTGCTTCATTATGAAGGATGTCTGTTCTCATAGACATTTGTGTGGTGACACTATAGCTAGTATGTAGGTGCTTATTATAGAATAAGTTCACTGAACATGACTCGCCTAGCTGAACAACTGATGGAGTTCACTCACGTGTCAGCAGTTGTTCGCTTAGTGATAGTTGTACAAGTATCCTTAGACTTGAGGTCATCATAGTCATCTTGTGTACACTTAACTATGCTTTGGTTTAGTTCTTAGTCTCCAGGGACAATTATTAGGGCTCTTCTGGGTATAGGAATTTGTACACGAAGATAGTGTATGATCAATAAAGGATCTACCCCTTCCAGTGAAGGAAGCGAATGTTCAAGGCTGATCCACTTATGCTAGTTCAGGAATCTCTGGCCAGAGTGAATGAAATTAGAAAGGAGTTTCTAATTTGCATAGAACTACGCATAGTAAATGGTAAGCAAGTGATTGAATTAGATAGGCTTGACACGAGATCCATGCCTTGTATTTAATCGGGACATTGTAGGGTAGAAGGAGTTTATTGTACGGTAACTATTCACTGACAAGTTCTTGGTATTCTAAGCAGTGAATTCATATTATCCGGATAGTCGCGATATGTTGAGAAGCATCACTCACGATGTAGAATAAATGTGATTAATTAATTAATCATATTTAATAAATTAGAGAATTTATATAAATAATGATAAATAGTTTTATTATTATTTATTTCTACTACCGGCTTAATATTGAACCTACAGGGTCACACCATAAAAAGAGAATGATTTAATGGTGGACGAATTAATTAATAATGGCTAATAATTATTTATTTATGATATAAATAATTGGCAAATTTAATAATTGATTAAATGAGATTTAATTGATTATAAATTAATTAAGAAAAGTTCTTAATATTATTAATTAAAGGATTTAATTTTTGGAAATTAAATCAAGAGAGAGAATTATTTCTAAAGTGTTTAGAAAAAGGATTAATGATTAAAAGGTGTTTTAATTATTAATGAGAATAATAAATGGGATAATAATAATAATATTTATGGGAAAATTTCAGCTGAAAATTTTGCCTATAAATACACTATTATAGACCCTAATTTTATTTTAACCCACACAAAACCCAAAAAGTTTGGAAAACCCAATTCTCTCCACCTCCTTCCTCCTCCTTAACATCGTTTTCTTGGTGGATACCGGTGGAGTGCTTCACACTTGAGGAGCAACTGCTAAGGATCTCTGATCGTTGTCTCCGAATTATTTTTAAAGGTTAGATTCGATCCCTCGAATTTTTATTCATGATCTGTATGCTTTTATTTGGATTTTATATGTGTAAAAGTATTTTGCCATGCCCCGCTGCGTTTAAAATCCAACAACTTGTTTGTTTGATTGTCGAACTACGTGATCAGTGTTTACTTATTTTTAGCATAACTCTCAATCCGTTATTCTGATTTGGGTAAAACGAAGGGTAGATAGAAGTGTATACCGAATAGAATCATATGAGTTGAGTATTGATAGATACTTATGATATATGAGCAGAAGAGGCAAGGCATAGGAAAGGGATACAAATAGTCGAGGAGTAGGAGATTGTGATTGGAAATTGGTGAAGTATAGCAAGCTAGTACCAGGAAAGTGTTCTGAACCTTCTCGAGATATATTGTAGATAATTGATAGTCTTGTTTTATATTGCAAGTGCTTTGCATCACTGAACCCTAAATCTTGATTCCAACTATTGATCTTTGAGCCGTAAACCTTATTTTTTCCGAACCATTGATTGTTGAATACCCGAATACGAACCACAGATATATAATACTACTCCACAAATACATACAAACTAAATACCGAACACTCAATCAGATTGCTTACATATTCAAACTATTGTACCTTATGCTTTGAGAGACCAAGTCTTTATAACTTTGAAACTTTAATCCTTTTGTTATCCAATTCTTTCATCACCCGATAGCCGTTCTTTGAAATTGCCATATTGTTTCTTTGTGAAGATTGAAACCATCTCATTATTGGACATCCAATGTTGATATGATTTTGTTTATTGATTTACATTGTTTATTCTGTTATTATGTTATAATTCGGTTGTTTTATAAAATTGTGGACTAGATTCGTGGTCAGACCAGATTGGTGGTTAAGTTAGGCCAATGTGTGCCTTGGATCCAGTAATTATAGCAGAGCTGTGTGCCTTGCTCGGGGTTAGTGCGTGACTGATCAGCAGCCTAACCTTAGTTTTTAAAATAAAAATATAATATCCAATTATAAATCATTATTCATTGTTCACTTGATACCTTATCTCTTTTCACTTGATACCTTATCTCTTTTCACTTGATGATCATTATTCTCAGTCCTGTCAATGTGACTTGCTGAGTTAGTTAGCTCATTTGTGCGATGTTATTTATGTTCTTTTCCAGTTAAGAAGGAACCGGTTGGTAGCGAGGATCCCCAATCCAGTGCGAGAGCTAGGGGTCCAGGTTGATCAAGTTAAGCTAGATGATAGCTTTTGGAATAGTTTAAGTTTATGAAGTTTGTAGTAATGTTATATTCAGTTTTAAGTTTGAATAGTTGGGATTTGGGCGTTTGTAATATAAGTGTGTGTGTTGGCTTGTGTACATACTTTAACCTGTTACGATGCATGATAGTTGGTAAGTAGGGTCACTGCATATTATTATTATTATCTATATCATTGTTATAAGTAGGTTATAAATAAGGTGTGTGTGTGTGTGTATGTGGACCCAAACTTCTGACCCGGGTTTGGAGGGTGCCACAGGTTTGGTATCAGAGCTACAGGTTATAAGTCACTGACACAAGCCTAGGTTGATAGGAATGCGTAGAGGGTTAGGATTAGAAGTAAGGAGATAGAAAGATAGAACGTCAAGAGGTTGAGTGCGGCGGTATACCATGTATTAGTATGATTCACGTCGTGGTTCGAGATTCTTATTATTGCAATATGATTTCAGATAGCAGCGATGGCCGACTCTTTCATCCCTGTATCAGCTGATCACTCAGAGCCCTCAGTTGGAGGACCATCTTCAGATCAACATCCTGTTGTTCCACCAGTGTTGGCTATTTTACCTCCACCTGTGTTACAACCCGTACCACTACAAGCTATTCTAGCCCGAGACATGAGGCCACCTATCAGAGGACCCCCACCTGCTGATTCAGATTCCACCTGGCATTCAGTTGCGGGTGCCCCGTTCCAGTCTACATTGCATCATGTTCCTTATTACCGGTATGAGGCTCTTCTACTGGAGCGTGATTTCTTGTTGGCATAGATCCGAGAGCTGCAGCATATCATCAGGACTACAGATGTTGATCATGGTGTGAGGGAGCTTCGAGACGAGATTCATGTGACACAGAGGGTTCTTGAGGCTAGATTGTATGGAGCTACATTAGCTGGCCCTGATTCATTTATGGGATGGGCTAGTGAGGTGATGGAGGACCTCAAATGGCTGGGCGGACCAGAGTTTCCTTGGAGTTAGAGCCAGAGGCACAGAGATGGAGATGCTGAGTAGTGCTGTTATGGTTGTTTAGTATGTACAGTAGTGTGTAGTGTGTATCAGTAGACTTTTGGGTTATATTTATAGACTAGATCTGCTGACTAGTGAGTAGGTTTGTTGTACCCTTTTGCTTTTACTTTTGAAGCGTCTTTACGCTTGTATTACCTAAAACTTTTGACCTATATATATCAGTACCTTTTACCTTTACAGCATTGTCATTTACATTACTGCACCTGTTATACCTCCTATGATACCATGTACCCTACCCCCTTTTACCGTTTACATTCTATAAAGAAGCATGCAATTTATTTAGTTCAACTGTTACAACTATTTTCAAAAAGAGATATTTCTGTTTTACAAAACTTTTCTTTTATGCAAAGGATTTGATTTAAAGGCTAAATAAGTTGTTTGATTCTTTACAGAAAATGCCTCCCAGAAGAAATACCCGCACCAACACCCAGAATGAAGAAACTAACAACAACAACCAAGATAATACCAACTAGAATGGAAACTCAGGACCCATAGACCCAGCAGTAGCCCGGATTCTTCAAATCTTGGCTCAACAAACAATTCACCTGACTCAACAACAACAAAGACAGACCAATCCCCAGGTAACTTTTAAAACTTTCCAGGCGGTGAACCCACCAGAATTCATGGGTTCCTTAGATCTAATTGAAGCGAATGTTTGGTTAAATGAAATAGAGAAGTCGTTTGCTTTAGTTAAAGTGAAGGAAGAACATAAGGTTGAGTTTGCAAGTTATTATTTAAAGAATGAGGCCACCTATTGGTGGGAAACTGTGAAGACATTGGAAGGTACAAATGTTATTACTTGGGAGAGGTTCAAAGAATTGTTTTTAGAAAAATATTTTCCCCAGTTTGTTCAGGATCAGATGGAGCTGACGTTTTTAGAGTTAAAGCAAGGAAATATGTCGGTAGCTGATAACGAGAGTAAGTTTGAAGAGTTGTCAAGGTATGTGCCATCATATGTAGATACTGACAGGAAAAAGGTCAAGAGATTCCAGCAAGGTCTGAAGCCATAGATCAGAGGAAAGGTAGCCATATTTGAATTGGAAACCTATGAAGGAGTTGTACAGAAAGCTATGATTGCAGAAATGGAGACGAGATGTCATAGAAAGAGAATGAGAGTAAGAAGATAAAGTTTGAAGGGAATGAAAGACAGTCACAATCAGGGAAGTTTCCAAATTTTAAGAAGGGCAAGTTTCAGCCAGGGATAAATTTTAATTTCAAGAAGCAAAATGCAGGCGACGGAGGCCAGTGCAACCGTCCAACCAATGTGAATCAGCCAAATCAGCTGAGGCTAACTTTTCCAGATTGTCAGATATGTGGGAAGAAACATGGAGGAGTTTGTAATAAGTTGAACGTGGTTTGTTTCAAGTGTAATCAGAATGGGCACTATTCGAGAGAGTTCCGCAAGCAGCCAGTAAGAGAGCAAGTGAATAAGGATCAGCCTACCCGAAATCCAGCAGTTAAGGTTCCAGCCATTGGAGTTACATGCTTTAAATGTGGGAAGCCAGGACATATAGCCAGGGATTGCAAGACACCAGACCCAGTTAGTAATGCATTAAGAATTATGGGATCTACTCCAGCAGTGAATGAGACTCCAAGGGCTAGAGTTTTTGATATGTCTGTGAAAGACGCTATCCAGGATACTGATGTCGTGGCAGGTACGCTTAATGTGAATTCTTTATGTGCCAAAGTGTTAATAGATTCGGGAGCAACTCGATCGTTTATTTCTCAAGATTTTGTTAATAAGTTAAATTATCCAGTTAAGTATTTAAATGAAATAATGACTGTGGAATTAGCAAATCAAGAACGTATATCTGCTAATCAAGTTTGTGGGAATTGTGAAATTGAGATTTCTGGTAGTAAGTTTTGTGTGGACTTGATACCATTTAAGCTAGGAGAGTTTGACGTTATCATAGGAATGGATTGGTTATCTAAACACGATGCCCAGATAGATTATCAAAATAAGAAGGTAATGGTGAAGATGCCAGACGAAAGGATAGTAACGTTTAAGGGCCATAAACAAGCAAAGAAGTTCTTAACGATGATTCAAGCCAAGAAGTTACTACGATAAGGATGCGAACATTTCGTTGCATATATGATTGATAGAAGCCATGAGCCAGTAAAACTTGAGGATATTCTGGTAGTCAATAAATTCCAGACATATTTCCCGATGAATTACCAGGACTTCCTCCAGACAGAGAAATTGAGTTTGCGATCGACTTAGCACCTGGAACGGAACCAGTATCCAAGGCTCCGTACATAATGGCGCCCGTTGAGATGAAGGAATTAGCAAAGCAATTGCAAGAGCTGTTAGATAAAGGAGTAATCAGACCCAGTGTGTCCCCGTGGGGTGCACCGATGCTATTTGTCAAAAAGAAGGATGGAAGCATGAGACTGTGCATCGACTATTGAGAGCTCAACAAGCTTACTATCAAGAACAAGTATGCGTTACCTAGAATTGATGATTTGTTCGACCAACTAAAAGGAACCAAGTACTTCTCCAAGATTAATCTAAGATCGGGATATCACCAACTAAAGATTAAGCCAGAGGATATACCAAAGACAACTTTCAGAACAAGGTATGGACATTATGAATTTTTAGTAATGTCTTTTGGATTAACTAATGCCCCGGCAGCATTCATGGACCTGATGAACATAATTTTCAAGGAGTACTTGGACAAGTTTGTTATTGTGTTTATAGATGACATTTTGATTTATTCAAAGACAGAAGAGGATCATGCAGAACATTTGAGGACAACTTTGAAGATTTTAAGGAAGAATAAGTTATATGCTAAATTTTCAAAGTGTGAGTTTTGGTTACAGGAAGTTCAGTTCTTAGGACACATAGTCAGTAATGAAGGGATCAAAGTGGACCCAGCGAAGATTGAAGCGATTACAAATTGGAAAAGACCGAGAACACCAACAGAGGTAAGAAGTTTCTTGGGATTAGCGGGATATTATCGCCGATTTATTTAAAATTTCTCAAGGATTGCAACACCATTGACGAAGCTTACACGGAAGAATGAAAAGTTTATATGGAATGACAAATGTGAAGAAAGTTTTCAGGAATTGAAGCGAAGATTAATTACAGCACCTGTTTTGTCACTTCCAGACGATCAAGGGAATTTGATAATCTATAGCGATGCTTCTCATAAAGGACTCGGATGCATTCTGATACAACACGATAAGGTTATTGCATATGCGTCAAGGCAATTGAAACCACACAAACAGAAGTATCCTACTCATGATTTGGAGTTAGCGGCTATAATATTCGCTTTAAAGATTTGGAGACATTATCTATATGGAGAAAAATGCGAGATTTATATGGATCACAAAAGCTTAAAATACATATTCACATAAAAGGAGCTTAATATGAGACAGAGGAGATGGTTAGAGTTGATTAAGGATTATGACTATACGATTAACTATCATCCTGGTAAAGCAAATGTTGTGGCAGACGCGTTAAGTCGGAAAGAAAAGTTGAATGTGTTATCAGTACCTGAGGATATATATAAGGAATTTCAGAAACTAGAATTGGAAATCAGAGTTTGCAAGCTTGATGAAGCGAAAGTGTATAGTATGACTTTCCAGCCAGAGTTGTTAGAGAAGATAAGGAAGTGTCAAGAGGAGATAATAGATCAGGACATTAATCATTTGGTAGGAGAGGAATTATGCACGCAAAAGGACGATCAAGGTATTCTTAGGTTTTCTTCTAAAATTTGGATTCCACCAGTGATGGAATTGAAGAATGAAATTTTACCAGGAGGCTCATAATTCAAGGTATTCAATCCATCCAGGGAGTACCAAGATGTACAGAGATTTAAAGGAAAATTATTGGTGGCCAGATATGAAAAGGGAGATTGCCGAATGGGTTAACAGATGTTATACATGTCAGAGAGTTAAAGCAGAGCACCAGAGACCAAGTGGATTGTTGCATCCAGTGGAGATTCCAGAGTGGAAGTGGGAACATATTGCCATGGATTTCATAGTCGGATTACTAAGGATGAAAGCTAATCACGATGCCGTTTGGATTATAGTGGACAGACTTACCAAGTCAGCTCATTTCCTGCCTATAAATGAAAGATTTTTATTAGACAAATTAGTCCATATGTACCTGAAAGAAATCATAGTTCGTCATGGAGTTCCTGTGTCTATCGTATCTGATCGAGATCCGAGATTTAATTCGAGGTTTTGGAAAGTTTTTCAAGAATGTTTGGGAACGAGAATGAATATGAGTTCCAACTTACCATCCATAGACGGACGGCCAGAGTGAAAGAACAATCCAGAGAATCGAAGACATGTTACGTGTTTGTGCTATTGATTTCAAAGGAAGTTGGGACGAGCAACCCTTGGTAGAATTTGCTTACAAAAACAGTTATCATGCCAGTATTAGGATGCCACCTTATGAAGCTCTCTATGGACGCAAATGTCGATCTCCCGTATATTGGGACGAAGTAGGAGAACGCAAAATACTTGGACCTGAATTGGTGTAACAAACGAAGGAAGTTGTTAAAGTTATCGAGAAGAGATTGATAACAGCACAAGACCGTCAAAGGAGGTATGCAGATCAATCAAGAAAAGATATGGAATTCGAAGCAGGAAATCTGGTATTGTTAAAAGCATCCCCGTTGAAGGGATTGACGAGATTTGGGAAGAAAGGAAAATTGAGCCCCAGATATGTTATACCTTTTGAGATTCTAAAGTGTGTAGGCAAAGTAGCTTACGAGTTGGCATTACCCCCGAACATGAAGCACATTCACAATGTTTTTCATGTATCGATGCTTAAGAAGTATAATCTAGACTCCAGGCATGTAATCGAATATGAGCCAATAGAACTTCAAGCAGATTTGTCATATATAGAAAGTCCGATAGAGATTTTAGAAGAAAGAGAGAAAGTGTTAAGGAATAAAATAGTAAAGTTAGTAAGAGTATTGTGGAGAAACCCAAAGGTTGAAGATTCAACCTGGGAGTTAGAAAGTGAGATGAGAGAAAAGTACCCTCAATTGTTTTCCTAGGAGATTCTGAGGACAGAATCCTTTTAAGGGGGGACGGATGTAATATCTGGGATATATCGTGTAATTAATTTTTTTAATAAATAAATATTATGCATGTTCAGTATTTATTTTGTGAATTATTTGTTAAGTGGTATATGTGTTTTGATGTTTAAAAATAATATAAATTGAGTATTTTAATTTTTATATGTCCAAAATAAAATATAGATAATTTTCATATCTTCCTATTTATTTTTATGTTGATTTATGATTTTATAGGAAATATATGGATTTTATAAATTCTTTTTCCGAATATTTATAAACTATTTTAAATAATCAGGAACCAGCCGACGTCACCCGTTTTTACGTTTTTATAACCCAAAACTCTTCCGAGAAATTCTTCCTAACCCAATTACAATATTCCGAGCATTTTCCATGTTTCTACTTTTTCGATCCGGCGTAGGATTTGTCCTGTGCGGGTCTCGGTGCAATATTTTCGATACAAAATTCATTTCGGTAAATCAATAAAACTCGTATTTTCGATAAACAGGATTTTTTTATTAAACTATTATAATTATCACCTCGTAATACGTGTAACCAGGTGCTGAGACCAAGACCGCAGTACAAATTTGTTATTCCCAGTGGACTAACAATGAGATTTATAGAAGGGGGTTGAATGTAAATCTCAAAACTTTTTCAAGTTGTGAGCAGTTTCTAAGGCTAAGTGTTTTAATGAACAAATGTGTGTGAATTGCTTGAAGCTAATACATACAGATATATATTCAAACACAAATGTAAAGAACACAAAGAACTTAAAAACTTTTCTGATGGATTTGTTGTTCCACCAGAGATGTGTTATTTCAGAAAATCTGTGATTCAAAGAATTAAATCACAGCTGCGTCCTAGTACAAACTAGATGATTTTCTCTCTGGATTTTTCTAAACAGCTCTGGAAAATTCACACTCTAATTACTAGCTGCTACTTGGTTTATATATCACCAAGTTTACAAGTGAAGACAAAACTGTAAAATACAATTAAAAGATTCTTAACATGTTTCTTCTTCATTTTTCTATCCAATGCAATTCAGGTTTAGCTGTGAATCTTTGAATACTTCCTTGTTTGCACCAGAATGGAAATGCTGCATTTTCTTGATTCCTCCTAGAGGCTGCCACATTCCAGTTTGTCTCTGTCAACCCATGTGCCTCTATCAGCTTATGAATTGTCACTATCAACTGCTATTGAACTAAGCATCCATTGAAGCTTTCATCCGTTGATGACTTTATCCGTTGAAGCTTTCATCCGTTGATGACTTTATCCGTTGAAGGTTTATCCGTTGAAGCTTTATCCGTTGATGCATTAGCAGTTGAAGCTTTATCCGTTGAAGCACTCATCCGTTGATGGATGTTATCCATTGAAGCTTTAGAGACATTCGTTGAAGCTTTGTTTCTTATCCGTTGAAGGCCTTTAATATCAGTTGATACTACTTCACTTATACAAAGTTACAAGGCATGAAATATTTACAATTAGCCCTCATATTTGCATATCCACTAGTAGTCAACATGACTGATAATTTCCCACAACATCTAAGAATTACAACTTAAAGACAGAGAATGAAATGTGCTACAATACTAACAATCTCCCCCTATTTATGTCTACTAGAACTGTAGGCATAAATTTGGGTTTAACTTGATGATAACAAAACACTTATCAAACATATGAACTGAAATAAAGTAGAAATTCAAAAGTGCTGCAAAAATGTGTATACTGAGATATAATTGAAGAATTACATTGTTTCCAAGGGTGCTCCTTTAGCCTGAGTAGATTAATTTCTTTTCCTTTGTTCCCTTGTTTTCTTCCCTAGCCTCCTGTCATTCTCCTCTATTTGGAGTTGGAGTTGTCTGTAGAATTCAGCTTCATCTTCTTCATTGATGTCCAACTTAGATTGCATATCTTTGAGAGTTTCATTACTCGCAATCTTGAGCTGATCTTCAAGTATGAAAAATCTTCTGACTCCTTTATTGTCTCTGAACTCCATTAACCAATGAGGTGATTTATGAACTGTAATTCCTCTCTCTGGGATGAGTAATGTTCTAGGCAAGGCATTGGGCTCCCACCAAGTTTTCCTTATGCTGGCAATCTTGTTGAGAATCTCAGTTTTGGCAGTCCTGGTAAAGCCAGAATCCCTTTTTATAGCTGAGTAGACTCTAACCAAGGTAGAATAGCCTTCATTTAGAATTCTGTAAAGAGGCCAAGTTCTTTCCCCGCTTCCTTTATATTTGAACACTAGTCTTTTTGGAAGCTATCTGTAGGCATCTATTCCCCTTACTTCCTCCAGCTCATCCAAATAGAGTTCAATGTCTGTAAATTCCTTTATGACACAAATGTGAACATAATCATCCTTTGTGGCTTGTGGCTTAGGCTTAGGCTTCTGAGTGAATTTGATTGAGGTTAGAGGAGGTGTTGATTTGATTTTTCTTTTCTGTTTCTTTGATGGTGGAGAAGTGGTTAAGAAAGTGGGCAATTTGATGGTGTCCCAATCAATTGTTTCCTCCTTAGGAGTAATTATTTCACCATGGATGTTTATGAAGGGGTTAGGCACAATGGGTTCAGGAATAGAAGGTAGTGGTTTGGATTTTGATTGGGTTTCTTCAGTTTCATCTACCATCTTCCTTTTTGTATTGGCCTTCTTTCTGTTCCCTTTCAGCCATTCCTTTCTTTCCTTACTTCTTTCTTCCACATCATCACTAAGCATGTCCCCCATACCTACATCTTCACCCTTGTCTTCAATTTCTTTCTTTTCTTCAGCTTGACTTGACTTTAGCTGTTTTTCAAGCTTTGCTTGTGCTCTTTTGTCAGCCTTTAGCTTTTTAGCTTCTTCCTTCAACCTTCTGGCTTCTTCCCTCTTGGCTATTGAGAATTTGGGATGTCCTTGTATCACACAGATACTCTTTTCCTCTCTAAAGATAATAGCCATGTTCATTCTTTCAACCACATCCTTGGTCTCCTTGTGCTTCATGATATTACCACCCAAAACCTTGTCTTCATCAGGCTTTGGAAGAGGAAAATCCACTTCTTTCAACTGAGCAAGGCTTAGAGGGTTCTTTGTAGAGTCCTTATTGGATCTGTTGTTGGGCTTGAGAACCATAGGTTTCAGATTCTTGGAAGAAGTCTCTCCAACCTTATTCCTCCTTACTGGCTTAAGCTCCATAATGATTGGCTCCACCTTTGTGCTATGCTTCACAGATTGTGATTTTGAAGTTGTAGAACCAAAAATTTGTTGCATCCTTTCATCAATTCTCCTCCTTTGCTCTTTGACTTTCATCTCAGCTGCTGCTATCTGGATTAGATCAATTCCATCAAGCTTTCCTTTGATTTGAAGTATTGGAGAAGTGGTGATGGCAGGAACTAGCACTTTAGATATTTGAACTTTTGTTGATGGCTCTCCTTCCCCTTCCCCTTTATTCTCCCCCCTTTATCATTAAGGATAGGGGTCAAGCCTTGTGCTTTTGCCAGCTACAATAGTAGAATTGTCTGAGATTGTTGATTTTGAAGAATGGTGACCACAAAGTCTTCAATGAATTGAAATCTATTTTCCAACTTGGCCAGCCTCTTGTCAACATCAGATTCTCTCCTCAATCTCAGCAACAAATCTTGCATTGTACCATAAGGCATGACTGAATCCAACTTCTCAGAATTGTAGGATTTCAGATCAGCAATATCCTTTTTGAGTTCATCCACACTCAAATTCTGTCTGATATGTTGCAACTGCAGGAGATGCAGAGAGTCTAGATGAGCTTGAAGAATAGCCTTGGTACCAGCATCTAAAGTGTCCTGAAGGGCCTTTTGAATAGTCATAACATGCTTGACCAAAGCTACATCAAATTGTCCTGGTGTAGATTTCTTTGTCCATGCCCATTCAGGTAGATTTGGAACAGAACTTGGGCCTGCATCTCCCCCTAAGTTCATGCTTCCATCCAAAGAAATAGAGTCATCATCATTAGAATTTACTTCAAATTCTTCAGATGGCTCACCAGCTTGAGAAAGCATCCTATTAACAGCAGCTTTATCTCTTTGAAGAGATTCTTAAGTGTGCACTATGTTCAAAGTCTGCTCTGCCTCCACATTGCCCTGAGCAGCCAACAGTTGATAGGTTGAAACAGGATGAGTAAAAGTGTCAGCATCCAAGGAAATGTTATCAATTTCAGCTTTGTAATTTTGCTGAAATTGTCTTTCCTTTTCAGCATCATCCACAATCATTGACTCACTAGCAATGGCTAGATCCACCCTTATAGCTTCTGTACCTGCTTTTCTCTTATTTTTTCTATATTCTTGCATCAGGGGCTCCCCTGGCTCACACACACCCTCACACCCTCACCCTCACCTACTAAGGTGGCACTCCCCTCACTCACTTTTGCCATGCTGGAAGAAATAGCATGCATATTTTGACTCTCAACCTCTCCTTTTGCCTGGGAGCAACCCAGCCTCTCACTCAAATTATCACTCCCGTCCCTCAATCCTAGGAGTGATTGTACAGTAACCATGTCTTCTACACTTGGAATTGATTCAGTTATATGTGTAGAGACCATTAACGGATAGGGAGTATCCGTTGAAGTGGAAACTGATGATATCAACGGATAACTGCTGTTAAGCTTATCCGTCGAAGAACAACCACTTGTCAACGGATGAGAGATATCCGTTGAAGAAGGAACATATGTAGATATTGAAAGTGACATAATTGTTGAATCTGTGTGAATTGATTTTAAGTGAGGTGACACAGATTCTTCAACTAAGTCTGAAAGAATTGCTTGATGATCCAACAGATCATCTAAAAGATGATGATCACCAGGATTTGAGTGGGGCTCCTCCCTGAGTTTTAAAGAGGGAGAATCAGGAATTGATGTGAATATCATATCCACATCCAGAGATGGTGATGGAGAATTTGGTGATTGATGTGTGTCTATTATGAGAGAATGGGGCTGTGACTCCACATTTGCTGGAGCCACATCAAGCTGAATTTGAGAAGGCAAAGATACAGGTGGATGTATCTGTGCAGTGTGTGCCCCTTGTGTTGAAACTAGGGTTTTAGCCTTCTTTCTTCTTGAAAAGGCTTTGATAGGTGAATGTGTGGTTTCAGTGTCCCTCCCTCTTTTGTTCTGTGTCCCTGGTTGGGGACTATTTTCAATAGCTGCATCCTTTTGGGAGGATGCAACTAGGGATGTGTTTAAATCCTTTTGAACCACCACAGTCTTTTGAGAAACTGTGGCTTGGCTGGCTAGGGTACCACTCACCTTTCCCACCTTATCCTGGGGGGTTTCTTGATGTTCACCCCTCCCCTCACCACTCACACCCTGTTCACTCCCTTCAGGGTTTATGGTAGTTGTTACAACTATTGTCTTTTGAGAAACAACAGAGGTGGTTTTCTTTGACTTGTGTTTTGGAATTTTAGTTTTTGTGGCTTTGGTAGGAATCTGTTGGGACAAAGACACAGATTCCATTGCCACACTAGAAGGCAAAAAAACAATGGGGTTGGAAGAAGTAGGAGTTGCAGAAGTATTTACCTCACTTATCTGAGGTGCATTCATTATTGGCAAATATACCAATGGCACCTGGCTGTTGAGGTTAATTCTCACAAGGTCTGCAAGGACCCTTTTCTCTTGTGCCCAACATTTGAGTTTATTGCTCTCATTAGTTATGACCAAATCTTTAGCAATATGGTTAGCCAATAACATAAAGAATCTAGCATAGTAGATGTTATGAGGTCTATTAGCTTTGTTACCTAACCTGGAACCTAATTCTAGCATGACATAGTTGCTAAAATTAAAGTACCTATCAGAAACTAGCATATAGAGCATATTAACAAGAGATGAAGTTATGGCATCAAAATTGCTAATCTTCCCAGAGAAAACCTTGATAAAGGCATCTCCAAGAAAACTCCATTCTTTCCTAAGGCCCTTCCTTCTAATGCTCCCTAAACTAGCAGAATCAAAAGAGTAGCCTATGGAATCTAACATAGCAGATACATCATTATCAGTGTGTGGTGTCATGGCATTATTCTCAGGTAACTTAAAGCAAGATTGTATATCATCACAGTTAATACAGTAATCCTTACCTTTGAGAGAGAAAGTAATGGTAATATCTGTGGAATTGAACTCTGCAGTTGTCCAAATCTCCTCAATTACCTCACAATAGATAGTTGGGGCTTCCGGCATTGCATAGCTTAGTTTACAGTTCTTGATGAAGTCCATCATCTTGTGATAATCTGAGTGGGCTTCATTCTTTTCCACCAAAGCTACGAAATTATTCTTTTCATAAACAAATCCAGACTGAGACATAATCTTGACTACTGGTGCCATTGTTGTGAGTAGAGGTTGCAGAGAAAGAATGAGAGTTTTGGGAGAGAAAGAGAATAAAACTTACGAGAAAGCGTAAAGCGAAAATAAGAATTCAAGGGGCTTTTATACTTTCTCGAATTAAAATGTAAATAAAATGATTAAATGATACTTTTAAGTAAATTACATCCGTTTGAGAACAAAGAAAACTCTAGAAATTCTAAAAACTGCCTTTAATACAAATACATACAACTGTGTATATATGTATCAACGGTTAAGTAAATGAATCAACGGCTGTGACTCACTTAAAGTAACTGATGTGACACTTCAACGGATGAGGTAAATAGTTATCCGTTGAAGAATAACACAGTTTTTATCCGTTGAAGGATAAAATTACCAGAAATGTGTTTGTCTTTCAACGGATAATGAACATCCGTTGATAGAACAATTTTGGCTTTCAACGGATAGGGAATATGTAATATCCGGGATATATCATGTAATTATTTTTGATATTATTATATGTGCCCAATATCTATTCTGTGAGTTAATTGTTAAGTGTTATCTGTACTTGAATATTCAAAAATAATATTAATTGAGTATTTTAATTTTTATATGTTCAAAATAAAATATAGATAATTGTTATATCTTCCTAATTATTTTTATGTTGATTTATGGATTTATAAGAATCATATGAAATTTCTAAAATCTTTTTCTGGGTAATTAAAATCTATTTTATAAAAACGGGAACCAACCGACGTCAACCGTTGTTACGTTTTTGGAACCCGAAACTCTTCCGAGAACTCCTTCCTAACCTAATTGTAATATTCCGAGCATTTTCCATGTTTCGACTTTTTCGATCCGGCGTACGGTTTGTCCTACGCGGGTCCCAGCGCAATATTTTCGATACAATATTCGTTTCGGTAAATCAATAAAACCCGTATTTTCGATAAACGAGAGCTTTTTATTAAACTATCCCAATTATCACTTCGTAATACGTAACCAGGCGCTGAGACCAAGACCGCAGTACAAATTGTACTGATTTGGATAATTATCCCGAAAACCGATACCGTTTGGATCAGTTTTTACAAATAAACGTACCGTTTTATATCCGGAATGATCCAACGGGATACAAATTTTCCATAATTATAAATAGCCTTTTACCGTATTTTATTTCGTATCAAAATCATTTGCAGATAGTTAATTATATAATTTTCAGAGAAAAGCCCTAATTTCTTAAAACTGTTCTAAGAATCAAACAGCAAAACGAAGGCGTTACTGATCTCTGTTTTCAAAGATTGAGTAACCAAAACGAAGGATTTGAGGTGTTCTATCAGATTCTGAGCTTTGTTTCACTGCAGAAATCAAGGTTATTTTTCTAAAAAATTATTTATTTTCGAATTTATTTTATTAAAAATATGAATTTTTGTTCGGATGATTGTTTGTATGATTTGATGATTGCATGTTGTAGAGCTTGTTTTCCTGATGATTTTCATATGTCATACGTCTGATTTGGAGTTCAATAACATGTTCAAATTTGAGTTTGATTTTCGAATTTCAAAATTAGGGTTTCTAACCCGTATGAATGTTCTTAATTGAAATTTGGGGGTTTCTTATTCTGTGATAGATTGATGATGTGTTATAGTGGGTTGTGTTCTCTGTGAAATTTGCAATCTAGTCGTATAAGTTTCATGAACCAACGAGGTCTGTAGAGAAGGGAGTTGTGTTTTGAAGTTTTCTGATGTTCGCCGGAAACTGGAAAACTTCACGGCCAAATTCCGGCCAACTCAGGGATTGTTAGGATGAATTGATTGCATGGTTGTGTTCCTGATGTTGTGTAGATGTGATCTGGAGGTGTTGGTGGGGTGAGGACGCCGGGAACGTGTTCTCCGGCGAACCCGACTGTTTTCCGGCGAAGAGCTGGAAAATTACAGTTTGGTACCCCAACTTTTGAAAACGATGCAGTTAGGTCCCTGAGGTTTCCAGACTTTGCAAATTTAGGATTCCTGTTTATAAAATGTTTAAAAATCATATTTCTTATTTATTTTTATTATAAAAATTCGTTTTTAATTTCTGAAAATTCTAAAAATTATTATTTTAATTCCGAAAATTATTTTTTTATTCACAAATAAATCTGAATTAATTAGTTAATTAATTTCAGTTAATTTTAATTGATTAATTAGTCAATTAATCCGAAATTTAATTGATTAATTGATTTAATTAATTAAAAATGATTTAAAAATTCCGAAAAATAGTTTCGAGCTTTAAAATATTATTCTAAATTATTTCCAAGGCTCGATAATTATTCTAAAATTGTTTCGGAGCCAGAATTGGCCAACCGAACCATGTTTATTATTCCGAAATTGATCCAACGACCCGTTTTAATTCCGAAAAATGTTTTAAAAATCATTTTAAATACCCGAAAGCATATTTATGACCCGAGACTTCTTTATAGATGATATGTCATTGATTACGTGATGTATTATGTGTTATACGTGACCTGTTGTTTGACTATCGGTCTATATATTCGGTGTTTACTTGGTTATTGCATAGATTTCAATCCGTTAATCGGATTTGGGTAAAACGAAGGGTAGATAGAAGTATGTGTTGAATAGAATCCTGTGAGTTGATGATTGATAGATGCTTATGATATGTGAGCAGAAGAGGCATGGCGTAGGAAAGGAAAACAGGTAGTTGAGGAGTAAGACGATTGTGATTGAAAGCAAGTGCAGGATAGTAAGCTAATATCAGGCAAGTGTTCTGAACTCTCTCGAGATATTGTAATTCTTGATAGTCTTGTTGACATTGCAAGTGCTTTAAAGCACAGAAACCTAAATCCTGATTTCAGTTATTGTTCTTGAGCTATGAATCATATTCTTTCTAATCCATTGATTATTGTATACCCAAACAAGAACCACAAATCTACGATACTACTCCACAAATACATACAAACTAAATACCAGACACTGAACTGAATTATTATATACTCAATCCATGATATCTTATGCTTTGAAAGACCAAATCCTTGAAACCCTGAAATGTTGTTTCCTTTGTTATCCAATTCTTTCATTACCCAGCATTCAAGCTTTAAAAGTACCTTGTTGATCCTTACAAGGATTTAAACCCTTTCATTGTTAAACATTTATTGTTGTTAATGATTTCGGTTATTGTTTATTATTGCATATTCTGTTATTATGTTAGAATTGGATTGTTTTTATAAAATTGTGGACCAGATTCGTGGTCAGACCATATAATGGTCAAGTTAGGCCAATGTGTGCCTTGGATCCAGTAGTTAGAGCAATGCTGTGTGCCTTGCTCGAGGTTAGTGTGTGACTGATCAGCAGCCTAACCTTGGTTTTTAAATTAAAAGTATAATATCCAATTCTAAATCATAATCCATTATTCACTTGATATCATAAACATATTCACCTGATGATCATTATTCTCAGTTTTGTCATTGTGACTTGCTGAGCTAGTTAGCTCATTTGTGCGATGTTGTTTATATTCTTTCCAGTTAAAAAGGAACCAGTTGGTAAAGAGGATCCCCAGTCCAGCGCGAGAGCTAGGGGTTCAGGTTGAGAAAGCTGAGCTAGTAGGCTTCTTTTGGAATAATTTAAGTTTGTAAAATTTTGTAATAATGTTTAATACTCAGTTTGAATTTGAAATAGTTGGGATTTGAACGGTTTGTAATATATTAGTGTGTTTGGCTTATGTGCATACTTTAACCTGTTGCGGTCCGTGGTGATTGGTAAGTAGGGTCATTGCATATATTATTATTATCTTTATTATTGTTATAAGCAGGTTATAATTAAGGTGTTTGTGTGGACCCCAAACTTCTGACCCGGGTTTGGAGGGCGCCACAGGTTTGGTATCAGAGCTACAGGTTATAAGTCACTGACACAAGCCTAGGTTAACGGGAATGGGTAGAGGGTTAACCGGTATAACCGGTATTAGTATAGTTTGCGTCGTGGTACGAGATTCTTATATTGCGATATGATTTCAGATAGCAGTAATGGCCGACTATTTTATTCCCGTATCAGCTGATCACTCAGAGCCTTCAGTTGGAGCACCAGCATCGGATCCACGTCCTGTGATTCCACCAGCATTTGCTATTCTACCTCCACCGGTATTGCATCCCGTACCATTGCAGGCTATTTCACCTCCAGGCATGAGGCCACCTGTTAGAGGACCCCCACCTGCTGATTCAGGCTTTACTAGTCATTCAGTCACAGGAGTACCTTTCCAGTTCTCTTCCTATCCTGTTCCATATCATCAGTTTGAGGCTTGCCTTATGGAGCAGCGATTCCTACAGGGTCAGATCCAGGAGTTATTGCATATCATGCGTACCAGAGAGATGGGGAGTGGTGAGAGGCGACTTAGGGAGAGGCTTCAGGCGTTTCGCAGAACAGCTGCTGTGAGGATTGCTGAGGCTACACATGAGGACATCACCCCTGATTTCCTAGTGGAGTGGGCTAAGTGGATCCTAGAGGAGCTTGAGGAGATAGGAGGTCCAGATTTGCCATGAGTTAGAGATTCTGAGATGGAGATGCTGAGCAGTGTTGTTATGGTTATGTAGTATGGACAGTAGTGTGTAGTGTGTATTAGAAGACTTTTGAGTTGTATTTATAGACTAGTGATGCTGACTAGTGAGTAGGTTGTTGTACCCTTTTTGCTTTTACTTTCGAAGCGTCTTTATTCTTGTACTACCCTAAAACTTTTGATCTATATATATCAGTACCTTTTTCCTTTCCAGCACTGTCATTTATTTTATTGCACTTGTTTTACCTTACCTTATTTATTGCACCAGTTATACCCTGTGATACCATGTGCCCTGTTTTCCATAACTGTGGATATTCTATAAAGAAGCATGCAATTTATTTAGTCACAACTGTTTTCAAAAAGAAATATTTCTGTTTTGCAAAACTATTCTTTTATGTAAAAGATTGATTCAAAAGTTAAATAAGTTGATTGATTCTTTACAGAGAATGCCTCCCAGAAGAAATACCCGCACCAACACCCAGAATGAAGAAACCAACAACAATAATAACCAAGATGATACAACCTAGAATGTGAACCCAGGACCCATGGACCCAGCAATAGCCCAGATTCTTCAAATCTTGGCCCAACAAACAGTTCACCTGGCACAACAACAACAAAGACAGACCAATACCCAGGTAACTTTCAAAACTTTTCAGGCAATAAACCCACCAGAATTCAAGGGTTCCTTAGAGCCAATTGAAGCAAATGTTTGGTTAAAAGAAATAGAAAAGACATTTGCCTTAGTGAAAGTGAAAGAGGAACAAAAGGTTGAGTTTGCAAGTTACTATCTGAAGAATGAGGCCACCTATTGGTGGAAAATGGTGAAGACATTGGAAGGCACGGATGTTATTAGTTGGGAAAGGTTCAAGGAATTGTTTTTAGAAAAGTATTTTCCTCAGTTTGTTCAGGATCAAATGGAGCTGAAGTTTTTAGAGTTAAAGCAAGGGAATATGTCGGTAACAGATTATGAGGGGAAGTTTGAGGAATTATCAAGGTATGTGCCGTCGTATGTTGATACTGATAGAAAGAAAGCTAAGATCCAGCAAGGCTTGAAGCCATGAATCAGGGGGAAGGTAGCTATTTTTGAATTGGATACCTATGCCGGGGTTGTACAGAAGGCTATGATCGCAGAGACAGAGAGTGAGATGTTCCAGAAAGATAAGGAAGGCAAGAAAAGGAAAGTTGAGGGAAGTGAGGGTCAGTCACAAACAGGGAAGTTTCCAAATTTTAAGAAGGGCAAGTTTCAGCCGGGGAGAAATTTTAATTTCAGGAGACAAAATGCAGGAGACGGAGGCCAGGGCAATCGTCCAGCTAATGTGAATCAGCCGAATCAGTTGAGATTAACTTTTCCAGATTATCAAGTTTGTGGAAAGAAGCATGGAGGAGTTTGTAACAAGTTGAATGTGGTATGTTTTAAATGCAACCAGAAAGGGCACTATTCAAGGGAGTGCCGAAATCAGCCAGCAAATAAGGATCAGCCTATCCGGAATCCAGCAGTGAAGGTTCCAGTCATTGGATTTACATGCTTTAAATGTGGGAAGCTAGGACATATGGCCAGGGATTGCAAGACACCAGCCCCAGTCAGTAATGCATTGAGAATTATGGGATCTACCCCAACAGTGAATGAGACTCCGAGGGCTAGAGTTTTTGACATGTCGGTGAAGGATGCGATCCAGGATACAGATGTCGTGGCAGGTACGCTTAATGTGAACTCTTTATGTGCCAAAATGTTAATAGATTCGAGAGCAACTCGATCGTTTGTTTCACAAGATTTTGTTAGTAAATTAAATTGTCCAGTTGAATGCTTAAATGAAATAATGACTGTGGAGTTAGCAAATCAAGAATGTGTAGCTGTGAATCAAGTTTGTGAGAATTGTGAGGTTGAGATTTTTGGTAGTAAGTTTTGTGTAGATTTGATACCATTTAAGTTAGGAGAATTTGATGTGATATTAGGGATGGATTGGTTATCTAAGCATGATGCTCAGATAGATTGTCGAAATAAGAAAGTAATGGTGAAAATGCCAGACGAAAGAATAGTAACGTTCCAGGGACAGAAGCAGGTAAATAAGTTCTTAACGATGATTCAAGCCAAGAAGTTACTACGGCAAGGATGCGAGCATTTCGTAGCATACGTGATTGACAAAAGTCAGGAGCCAGCAAAACTTGAAGATATCCCAGTAGTGAATGAATTTCCAGACGTATTTCCCGACGAATTGCCAGGACTTCCTCCAGATAGAGAAATTGAATTTGCGATCGACTTAGCACCTGGAACAGAACCAGTATCCAAGGCCCCGTACAGAATGGCGCCTGTTGAGATGAAAGAGCTAGCAAAGCAATTGCAGGAATTGTTAGAGAAAAGAGTAATCAGACCCAGCGTATCCCCGTGGGGAGCCCCGGTATTATTTGTCAAGAAGAAAGATGGAAGCATGAGACTATGCATCGACTATAGGGAGCTCAACAAGCTGACAATCAAGAACAAGTATCCGTTACCCAGAATCGATGATTTGTTTGACCAATTGAAGGGAGCCAAGTACTTCTCCAAAATTGATTTAAGATCGGGATATCATCAACTAAAGATCAAGCCAGAAGATATACCAAAGACAGCCTTCAGAACAAGGTATGGACATTACGAGTTTTTAGTGATGTCTTTTGGATTGACCAATGCCCCAGCAGCGTTTATGGACCTGAGGAATAGAATTTTCAAAGAGTATTTGGATAAGTTTGTTATTGTGTTTATAGACGATATTTTAATCTATTCAAAGACGGAAGAGGATCATGCGGAACATATGAGAACGGCTTTGGAGATTTTAAGGAAAAAGAAGTTATATGCTAAATTCTCGAAGTGTGAGTTTTGGCTACAAGAAGTTCAGTTCTTAGGACACATAGTCAGTAACGAAGGGATCAAAGTGGACCCGGCAAAGATCGAAGCAATTACGAATTGGGAGAGACCGAGAACACCCACTGAGGTAAGAAGTTTCTTGGGATTGGCAGGATATTATCGACGATTCGTTCAGAATTTCTCAAGGATTGCCACCCCATTAACAATGCTTACACAAAAGAATGAAAAGTTTATATGGAACGACAAGTGCGAAGAAAGTTTCCATGAGTTGAAGCGGAGATTAATCACGGCACCTGTTTTGTCACTTCCAGACGATCAAGGGAATTTCGTAATTTATAGTGATGCTTCTCATAAAGGATTAGGATTTGTTTTAATACAGCACGAAAAGGTGATTGCGTATGCATCAAGATAATTAAAACCACACAAACAAAAGTATCCTACTCATGACTTGGAGCTAGCAGCTATAGTTTTTGCTTTGAAGATTTGGAGACATTATTTGTATGGAGAAAAGTGTGAGATTTTCACGGATCACAAAAGTTTGAAATATATATTTACCCAGAAGGAACTTAATATGAGGCAAAGGAGATGGTTAGAATTGATCAAGGATTATGATTGCTCGATTAATTATCATCCCGGTAAGGCGAACGTGGTGGCAGACGCGTTAAGTCGGAAGGAAAAGTTAAATGAGTTATCAGTACCTGAGGATATATATAAGGAATTTCAGAAATTGGAATTGGAAATTAGAGTTGGCGAACCTGAGGAAGCGAAAGTGTACAGTATGACTTTCTAGCCGGAGTTGTTGGAGAAAATAAAGAAATGTCAGAAAGATGTAATGGATCAAGATATAAATCGTTTGGTAGGTGAAGAATTATGCACGCAGAAGGATGATCAAGGCATTTTGAGATTTTCATCTAGAATCTGGATTCCACCAGTGACGGAGTTAAAGAATGAAATTTTACAAGAAGCACATAGTTCAAGATATTCCATCCATCCAGGGAGTACCAAAATGTACAGAGATTTAAAGAAGAATTATTGGTGGCCAGATATGAAGAGGGAAATTGCGGAATGGGTTAGCAAATGTTATACCTGTCAAAGAGTTAAAGCAGAACATCAAAGACCAAGCGGATTGCTACAGCCATTGGAGATTCCAGAGTGGAAGTGGGAACATATTACCATGGATTTCATAGTTGGATTACCAAGGACAAAGGCTAATCATGATGCCATTTGGGTTATAGTGGATAGACTTACCAAGTCAGCTCATTTTCTGCCTATAAATGAAAGATTTTCGCTTGACAAGTTGGTCCATATGTACCTAAAAGAAATTGTAGTTCGTCATGGAGTTCCAGTGTCTATCGTATCTGATCGAGATCCAAGGTTTAATTCAAGATTCTGGAAGAGTTTTCAAGAATGTTTGGGAACAAGACTGAATATGAGTACAGCTTATCACCCCCAAACGGATGGCCAAAGTGAAAGAACGATCCAGAAAATCGAGGATATGTTACGTGTTTGTGCGATTGATTTCTAAGGAAGTTGGGACGAACATTTACCTCTGGTAGAGTTTGCTTACAACAACAGTTATCATGCCAGCATTGGAATACCACCCTATGAAGCCCTTTATGGACGCAAATGTAGATCTCCAATATATTGGGACGAAGTAGGAGAACGCAAGATACTTGGACCTGAACTGGTATAGCAGACAAAGGAAGTTGTTGAACTTATCCAGAAAAGATTAATAGCCGCTCAAAATCGTTAGAGGAAATATGCAGACCAATCAAGGAAATACATGGAATTTGAAGAAGGAAGCTTGGTATTACTGAAAGTATCACCATGGAAAGGACTAACGAGGTTTGGAAAGAAAGGGAAGCTAAGCCCAAGATATGTCGGACCTTTTGAGATCCTAAAGCGCGTTGGCAAAGTAGCTTACGAATTGGTATTACCTCCGCACATGGAGCACATTCACAATGTTTTTCATGTATCGATGCTCAAGAAATATAATCCAGACTCCAGGCATGTAATAGAATATGAGCCAATAGAGCTTCAGGTAGATTTTTCATATGTAGAGAGTTCGATAGAGATTCTAGAGGCAAGAGAGAAAGTATTGAGAAATAAAGTGGTAAAGTTAGTAAGAGTATTGTGGAGAAACCCAAAGGTTGAAGAGTCAACCTGGAAATTAGAAAGTGATATGGGAGAAAAGTACCCTCATTTGTTTTCTTAGGAGATTCTGAGGACAGAATCCTTTTAAGGGGGGAAGGATCTAATATCTGGGATATATCGTGTAATTATTTTTGATATTATTATATGTGTCCAGTATCTATTCTGTGAGTTAATTGTTAATTGTTATCTGTACTTGAATATTCAAAAATAATATTAATTGAGTATTTTAATTTTTATATGTTCAAAATAAAATATAGATAATTTTTATATCTTCCTAATTATTTTTATGTTGATTTATGGATTTATAAGAATCATATGAAATTTCTAAAATCTTTTTCCGGGTAATTAAAATCTATTTTATAAAAACGGGAACCAACCGACGTCAACCGTTGTTACGTTTTTGGAACCCGAAACTCTTCCGAGAACTCCTTCCTAACCTAATTGTAATATTCCGAGCATTTTCCATGTTTCGACTTTTTCGATCCGGCGTACGGTTTGTCCTGCGCGGGTCCCGGCGCAACATTTTCGATACAATATTCGTTTCGGTAAATCAATAAAACCCGTATTTTCGATAAACGGGAGCTTTTTATTAAACTATCCCAATTATCACTTCGTAATACGTAACCAGGCGCTGAGACCAAGACCACAGTACAAATTGTACTGATTTGGATAATTATCCCGAAAACCGATACCGTTTGGATCAGTTTTTACAAATAAACGTACCGTTTTATATCCGGAATAATCCAACGGGATACAAATTTTCCATAATTATAAATAGCCTTTTACCGTATTTTATTTCGTATCAAAATCATTTGCAGATAGTTAATTATATAATTTTCAGAGAAAATACTATAATTAGATACTGTTCTTCGTAATCAAACACAAATTCGGAGGCGTTACCGATATCCGATTAAGGCGTGCATATACTCGAATCGAAGCCTGAAAAATTTCCTATCTGATTCAACCATCAATTTTAACCCAGAACAAAGGTTATTTTCTTATAAACTATTTTATATTCGAATTATTAAGAATTAAAAGTGTGAATTTCTGTTCGAGTTATTGTTTAGATGATTTGATGCTTGCATGTTGTAGATCTTTTCTTCCTGATCATTTTGGTATGTCATATGATCGAATTGGAGTTCAATAACATGTTCAATTTTAGGTTTGATTCTCTGATTAAATAAATTAGGGTTTATATTCGTTTGAATATTTTTTAATTGAATTTAGGCGTTTCTTGTTTAGGGGTTATCTGCTAAAATTGTTGGTGTGATTAGATAGATCGTTTAATAACGAATTGAATGGTGTATTTGGAATCAACGATCGATTCCTGGAGGAGGCTCATCGGAAAACTGAAGCCACGACGGTGACGGGATTTTCCCGTGGGTTTTCCGGTCGTTTTGTTAATCGTTAGGACGATTTTATTGCATAAATAGGTGTCTGGAGAGGTGTAGATGGTTTCTTGTAAGTTTGATCGAGTTCTGACCTCGATTAAAGTTTTTCCGGCGAGCTCGGTGTCGCCGGCAATGGCGACGCCGGCGACTTGGTGAAGAAGGTGGTCAAACTACAGTTTGACCCCTGTAGTTTGATCAACCTTATAATTCAGTCCCTGTATTTTCTATAAGTTTTAAAAATACGATTTCTGTTTACAAAACTTTCAGAATTAGGATTTATGTTTTAAATATTTTCAAAAATAAGATTTCTTTTTATAAAATGATTTTTGAAAATAGTTTTAATTATTTTAAAACTTTAAAAATCATTTATTTTAATTCCAAAAATTATTTTTAATTCAAAAATAAATCTGAATTAATTAGTTCATTAATTTTAGTTAATAATTAATTGATTAATTGGTCAGTTAATTCGAAAATTAATTGATTAATTGATTTTAATTAATTATTTAATTAGATTTAATTATTTAAAAATTCCGAAAAAATAGTTTCGAGCTTTAAAATATTATTCTAAATTATTTCCAAGGCTCGATAATTATTATAAAATTGTTTCGAAGCCAGAATTGGTCAACCGAACTCTGTTTATTACTCTGAAATTAATCCAACGACCCGTTTTAATTCCAAAAAATATTTTAAAAATCATTTTAAATACCTGAAAGCTTTTTTATGACCCGCGACTTCTTTATAAATGATATATCATTGATTATGTGACGTGCTATGTGTTATATGTGACTTGTTGGTTGACTGTCGGTCTATATGTTCGATGATTACTTGTTTATAGTGTAACTTTCAATCCGTTAATCAGATTTGGGTAAAACGAAGGGCAGATAGAAGTGCATATCGAATAGAATCGTATGAGTTAAATATTAATATATACTTATGATGCCTAGCAGAGTAAACAAGGCGTAAGAAAGAGAAGCAGGTGATCAGAAAATAGAATTCACGTATAGAAAATACAGCAAGTGATCAGAGGATAGAAGCGAGGCATAGCAGAAGCAAACGAATGATTGTTGAATGGGGTCATTAGACAAGTACAAGTGAAGTTGAAATCGATTATGATAAGGCAAGTATTTCTAAACCTTTATCAAGATACAATGCAAATATTTCTAAATTCTCTTGTGACATACTGTTAATACCCAAAATAGCTCTGTTTTATACTGTACATACTTTGAATCCTTCAGCTTTGAACCTGAGTCACATCATTTGATCTTTGAGCCGTAAGCCTTATTCTTTGTAAACCATTTCTTGTTGATTTACCAGATACTAAACCACACAAATACGATACTACTCCACAAATATATATCCATCATATACCAAACACTGGAACAGAATTGTTTACACATACAGAAACTTTTATACTCAAACCATATCTTGTGATATCCAAGTACTAAAACCTTGTAAAAACACTATTCATCTAATACCCGATTATCCTACCGGCTGGAGGCCACTTCTTTTATATACGTTGACATACCCTTTCGGTAACCATGAATTTTTACCATGCTCTTATGCGAATGATTTATTGTTATTGATTATGATCTAGATTTATTGAATTCTATTGTTTATCATATTGAACTGCTTTGCTCTTATGCGAATTTTTACCATGCTCTTATGCGAATTTTTACCAGATTCGTGGTCAGACCATATCGATGGTCAAATTAGGCCAATGTGTGCCTTGGATCCAGTAGTTAGAGCAGTATTGTGTGCTTTGCTCGGGGTTAGTGCGTGACTGATCAGCAGCCTAACCTTGGTTTTAAAACTTAAAATGAATATCCAATTCTAATGATTAGCTAAAAAGAAACTTGATTCATCTGAAGTACAACCATTGATCATTGTTTAACCTCAGTTATTGCTATTATAACTTGCTGAGCTAGTTAGCTCACTCTTGCGAATTTTTTTATATATTTTACAATTAAGAAGGATATGAACGATAGTGAAGTTCTTTAGTCCAAAGTGCGAGCTAGGATTCCAGTTCGAGTGGGATCGAGCTAGCAGAAGCTTCATATGGTAGAGAGATAATAAGTTTGTAAGAATAATTTTGTTATCAGTTGTAAGTTAAATTAGTTGGGATTTGGTACGTTGTAATAAAAATTAAGTTTGTGGCTTGTTTTCATACTTTAACCTGTTGCGATCCGTGGTTATGTAAAGCAGGGTCATTGCAAATAATATTTCATATACAGGTTTATATGTTGTGTAGGTGTTGTAGGCCCCAAACTTCTGACCCGGGTTTGGAGGGCGCCACAGCTTGGTATCAGAGCTACATGTTATAAGTCACTGAAACAAGCCTAGATTGTCGGGATTGGGTAGAGGGTTAGGATTAGGAATAGGAAATAGAAAGATAGGTCATCGTGAGGTTGAGTGCGATTGTATAATAGGTCTCCGGCACGGTTCGTGTTGCGATTCGGGATTCTTAACTAGCGACATGATATCCAGGCAACGACAATGGCAGATCCTGATTTCCCTGCATTAACTGATCGTTTGGAGCTTTCCCTTTAAGGATCGTCATCTGTTCCCAGATTCGATTTGCGCCTTGTTCCTCCATTAGTATTATTGGTATTACCTTTTATTATGATAGATGTGCCTCTCCAAGTTATTCAACGCTATTCTATCATCTCTTGATATGAGACTACCTATTCAAGAACCTTCATTTGCTTACTCTTGTTCTTTTGAACATTCAACTATGAATGTATCTTTTCTGTTCACTATACACCATATTCTATATCCTTAGTCTAAAAACCTTTCCAATGAAACAACAACATTTTCGAGAAGGGACACGATAGCTGCAGTAAATGGTGAGTATTGAGATACAAATTAAGGTGAGAACGAGTTTAGAAAGAAGATTCAAGTGTTCTAGAGGATGGCTGTTATCAGGTTACAAGAAGCTATTAGCAATTAGGCCACTCATGACTAGCTTGTGGAATGGAGTAGATATATATTGAAGAGAGAGAGTTAGAGGAGATTAGGGA
This sequence comes from Apium graveolens, assembly GCF_009905375.1. Classification (NCBI taxonomy): domain Eukaryota; kingdom Viridiplantae; phylum Streptophyta; class Magnoliopsida; order Apiales; family Apiaceae; genus Apium; species Apium graveolens. The sequence goes on along the minus strand of NC_133654.1, from coordinate 81,540,239 downwards.
TCTGAAGATTTCTTGAAATTAGAAAATGGTGTTGTAATGATGTGATATATATTTTAACAAGATGATGTGACATTAGCTGACTTGTTGACTATTGGATAGTTTGTTCCACTTAATGATTACCAAGTGGTTAACGGGAGTACTACCAGTATGGGAGCCTTAATGTGAAGCTACGAATAAGATAACGTGCAACGACAGCGGAAGTTTTTATTGATTAAGGAAATTAATAGACCCAATGAAGGAGATGAGATAAATGGAAGTGAATGGACCCTTGAGTGATTGTTTCTTTAACTTGGTATCTGGTCATAAGAAGGACAACAACCAACTCATACAGTAAGGACAACCGGAGGTGTGATTTTCAAAATTTTAAACAAGTTTTCAAAAAAGATTTTTCCTTACAAAATTTCTAAAAGACTTTTTGAATAAGATAAGTTTTAAACCTTGGTTGTCAAGTTACTACTTGAGTTTCTTGTTTGTTAAAAAACCTGGATTACCTGGAAGAAGATTGTTTCAGACTCAGTATTGTTAATTCGGAGAACGAGGTAACCTGTGATTATGAAGGAGTGGGTGCAAGTATTGTTTGATAGGATTAACAACAGAACCAGCGTACGGAGTAACCATTCATCCAATTACTGGGATTATCAGAGTTCAAAGAATTCATTGATTAAACGAAAGCCTGAGCATGACCGAAGAAGATTGGGAAAATTTCCAGACTTTTCTAAAGGAAGAATATTATTAATAAAATGATCGCTATGTTGAATGATTCATGGTTATTCCAAATTAAAAAGATAAAATTCAAGGTTATCTGATAAGAACGCCATTATGATCAAATTATTAAAGTATGATACGTGTAGGTGCGACGTTACAGACGTGAGACTTAACAAGTAAGAATCTACCATAATGCTTAGTTGCGAAGGCATTTTAGCATATTTCTAAAGTTTTTATGTGATACAATTGGGATATGATCGATCAAACTCGAAAGATGAATATAAGTGAAATGTGAATGGTGACCAATGGTATCATTCTTGTCCTCAACATTACAGCGTATATTCCTTTTTAAATTCCTAAAAATGTATGAACTCCTTTTCTTAATAAATTCTTTCTGAGAATATCAAAACGGAGGATTTTGCATTCCTTTCAAATTTAATTGTTCCCCTCGGGTTTTGCTTTCTGATTGGGACAAACAGTGTTATGATGAGACACTTTGTCGGAATGACGAAGAGTCGGGTGGGACGCCACCTAATCATGTGCTGTATGCCATACGGTATGAAAGACTAGCCATCTTAATTACCAATGTGGTTGTCTCATTCATATTCAAATCATTACTTCTTCTTTCTTTTCAACTCTAAGTTTATTAAAATTGTGAATCCTTCTAGTTATTTCATTGTACCGTTGTTCTTTGCAAGAGCTTTTCAGATAAAAGTCAACGCATTATATGCCAAACGGGCAACGTCCCATCTACCTCTCATGTATGGAAAAGGAAACAAGGGCATATGGTGAGAATTGCAAATCACTGGCCCTAGCCAGGGATGCATTAAGAGCCAAGGGAATCTACTTCAATAAGGAATACGTCTCCGAGAACGAGAATTTGCGATTTTCCTGAGAAATATATTATTTAAAATATGGATGTGATGACGTGGAAGATTATTGCGGATACCTTATGTGTTAAAATATTGAAAGATGTGGGAGCAATTTGATCATATATCTCTCAAGGTTTTATTGATAAGATGAATTATCCTGTCGAATCAATAACTTTATGACTAAAGGACTAGCAAGTTAAGAACGTGCAGTTATTGAATAAGTAAGTACCAATGGCAGAATCGATATTTCTGGCAATAAGTTGTGAAGAATTGATATCATTTGAGATAAGAGGATTTGACATTATTCTAAGGAATGGATTAACTAATCAAGTATGATGCCCAGGTAGACCATCGTGATGGAAGATAGTTCTGAAGACGTCAAATGAGAACATAAAGAAGTTTAAAGGACAAAGAAAGGTAAACAACTTGTTAGGAATGATTTAAGATTACAGTGACCAAAATATAAGTGCTATGGCGATTATAAATAAGAGTCAGGATCAAACCGAACTTGAAGATTTTACAGTCTCAAGATATGTTTTCAGACGAGTTAACAATATTTCTTTTAGATAAAGAAAATGCGTTTATGATTGATTTAGCACCTGAAATGAAGCCAGTGTCCAATGCCCCGCACATAATGGCACTAGATAAAATAAAGGAGTTACCAGAGCAAACGCAGGAGATAATTAGAAGAAAAAGCAACTGGACCTAGCATACCCCTAAAGTGCACCGGTACAATGTGTTAATAAGAAAGATGGAAGTGTGAAATTATGTGTTAGCGAAAGCTCAACAAGTTTACTATCAAGAGCGGATATCTGTTAGCTCGAACCAATGATTTGTTTAATTAAATGAATGAAGCAAGGTATTTTTATAAGATTGATTTAAGATTGAGTATATTACCAAGTGAAGATTGAACTTAGGAACATATCAAAGATAATTTTCAGAACTCAGTACTGTTGTTATAAAATTCTAGAAATGTTAGTTGGATGAACTGGTAAACCAGTGATATTTAAATTTGATGAGTAGAATCTTGAAGGAGGAATCTGGATAAGATGTACTTGTGTTACTTAAGAAGAATCATGTAACCTATACAATGATAGCTGAGGAGTCAAAGAAGAAGGAAGCGGTATAAAAAGTTTACCAGGTGAAAACTTTAATGGCAGGAAGTATAATTCTTAGTATAGACAGTCAGTAAGGAGGAGACAAAAAGGGGATTCAGCAGAAAAATTTAAGGATAGTATGAATGAAGAAAGACCAAAAGCACCATCAAAAGTAAGAAGTTTTATCATAGGCCAGTTACTATCGGAAATTTGTGCAAGATTCTTGAAAGTTGCAATATCTTGGATGAAGCTAACCAGGAAAAGCAAAAAGGTTATATGAAATGGAGAAGGGTGAAGAAAGTTTTGCGGAGTTAAATGAAAGAATGGTTACAACACCTATTCTATCACTTTGAAAGTATCAGGGAGATTTGTTAGTTTATAGTGATACTTCTCGTAAGGGAATAGGATGTGTGTTGACGCAAAATAATAAAGTTATTGCATATGCATCCAGACAACCGAAACCTTATGAACAGAAGTACCCTACTCATAACTGGGAATTAAAAGCAACAATAATATTCGTTTTGAAAGATTGGAAAATATTATAAGTATAGAGAAAGATGTGAGATATATACGGACCATAAGAGTTCGAAGTATGAACTCCCGAGGAAAGCAAATTTAGTGGCAAGAGATGAGTAAGAAGGAGAGAAAATGAACATAGAGACTGTACCAAAAGAATTATCTATGGAATTCTGGAAGTTGGATTTGGAAGTCAGGGTTCATGATCCAAAATGAGTAAGAATGTATAAGTATGACTTTTCAGTCGAAATTGTTAGAGAAGATAAAGAAGTGTCAGGAAGAGGTAATGGATCAGGATATAAATCATTTAGTAGATGAAGAATTGTGCACGCAAAAAGGATGATCAAGGTATTCTTAGGTTTTCTTCTAGAATTTGGATTCCACCACTGACGGAGTTGAAGAATGAAATTTTACAGAAAGCTCATAATTTAAAGTATTTAATCCATTCAGAGAGTACCAAGATGTATAGAGATTTAAAGGAAAATTATTGGTAGCCAGATATGAAGAGGGAAATTGCAGAATGAATTAGCAGATGTTATATATGTCAAAAGAGTTAAATTAGAGCATCAGAGACCAAGTGGATTGTTACAGCCATTAGAGGTTCCAGAGTGGAAGTGGGAGCATATCGCCATGGATTTCATAGTTGGGTTACCAAGCACAAAAGCTAATCATGATGCCATTTAGCTTATAGTGGATAGATTTACCAAGGCAGCTCATTTTCTGTCTATAAATGGAAGAGTTTCGCTCGACAAGTTAATTCATATGTACTTAAAAGAAATCGTAGTTCATCACGGAATTTCTGTGTCCATCGTATCCGATCGAGATCCAAGATTTAATTCAAGATTTTGGGAGAATTTTCTAGAATGTTTGGGAACGAGACTGAATATGAGTTCGGCTTACCACCCGCAGACGGACGGCTAGAGTGAAGGAACGACCCAGACAATCGAGGACATGTTACACGTGTGTACTATTGATTTTAAAGAAAATTGGGATGAGCATTTACCTCTGGTAGAATTTGCTTACAGCAACAGTTATCACGCCGATATTGGGATGCCACCCTATGAAGCCCTTTAGGGACGCAAATGCAGATCTCCAGTGTATTAGGACGAAGTAGGAGAACGAAAAATACTTGGACCTAAAATTAGTGCAGTAGACAAAAGAAGCTATTAAAGTTATCTATAAAAGATTAATAACAGCACAAGATCCTCAAAGGAAATATGCAGATTAATCAAGGAAAGATATGGAATTCAAAGAAGGGAATTTGGTATTATTAAAAGTATCAGCGTGGAAGGGATTAACGAGGTTTGGAAAGAAAGGAAAAACCGAGCGCAAGATATGTCGGATCTTTTTGAGATTTTAAAGCACGTTGGCAAAGTAGCTTACGAGTTATCGTTACCTTCGCACATGGAGCACATTCACAATGTTTTTCATGTATCGATGATTAGGAAATATAATCCAGACTCCAAGCATGTAATAGAATAGGAGCCAATAGAGCTCCAGTCAGATTTGTCATATGTAGAGAGTCCGATAGAGATTCTAGAAGGAAGAGAGAAAGTATTGAGAAATAAAGCGATAAAGTTAGAAAGAGTATAGTGGAAAACCCAAAGGTTGAAGAGTCAACCTGGGAGTTAGAAAGTGATATGAAAGAAAAGTGCCCTCATTTATTTTCTTAGGAGATTTTAAGGACAGGATCCTTTTAAGGGGGAAGGATGTAATATCCGGGGTATATCGTGTAATTATTTTTGCTAATAAATAATTATTATGTATGTTCAGTATCTATTTTGTAAATTATTTGTTAAGTGTTAAATGTGTTTGGATGTTTAAAAATGATATCAATTGAGTATTTTAATTTTTATATGTCCAAAATAAAATATAGATAATTGTCATATCTTCCTAATTATTTTTATGTTGATTTATGAATTTATAGAAATTATATGAATTTTATAAAATCTTTTTTCGGGTATTTAAAACCTATTTTATAAAAACAGGAACCAACCGACGTCATCCGTGTTTACGTTTTTAGAACCCGAAACTCTTCTGAAAACTCCTTCCTAACCTAATTGCAATATTCCGAGCATTTTCCATGTTTTGACTTTTTCGATCCGGCGTACGGTTTGTCCTGCGCGGGTCCCGTCGCAACATTTTTGATACATTATTCGTGTCGGTAAATCAATAAAACTCGTATTTTCGATAAACATGAGCTTTTTATTAAACTATCACAATTATCACCTCGTAATACGTGTAACTAGGCGCTGAGACCAAGACCGCAGTATAAATTATACTGATTTGGATAATTATCCCGAAAACCGATACCGTTTGGATCAGTTTTTATAAATAAACGTACCGTTTTATATCCAGAATGATCCAACGGGATACTAATTTTCTGTAGTTATAAATAGCCTTTACCGTATTTTATTTCGTACCAGAAATCATTTGCAAACAGTATTTACAAAGTTTTTACAGAGAAAATACTATAATTAGAAACTGTTCTTCGTAATCAAACACAAATTCGGAGGCGTTATCGATATCGGATTAAGGCGTGCATATACTCGAATCGAAGCCTGAAAAATTTCCTATCTGATTCAGCCATCAATTTCAACCCAGAATCAAAGGTTATTTTCTTATAAACTATTTTATATTCGAATTATTAAGAATTAAAAGTGTGAATTTCTGTTCGAGTTATTGTTTGGCTGATTTGATGCTTGCATGTTGTAGATCTTTTCTTCCTGATCATTTTGGTATGTCATATGATCGATTTGGAGTTCAATAACATGTTCAATTTTAGGTTTGACTTCCTGATTAAAGAAATTAGGGTTTATATTCGTTTGAATATTTTTTAAATGAATTTAGGCGTTTCTTGTTTAGGGGTTATCTGCTAAAATTGTTGGTGTGATTAGATAGATCATTTAATAACGAATTGAATGGTGTATTTGGAATCAACGAACGATTCCTAGAGGAGGCTCATCGGAAAACTGAAGCCACGACAGTGACGGGATTTTCCCGTTGGTTTTCCGGCCGTTTTGTTAATCGTTAGGACGATTTGATTGCATAAATAGGTGTCTGGAGAGGTGTAGATGGTTTCTTGTAAGTTTGATCGAGTTCTGACCTCGATTAAAGTTTTCCGGCGAGCTCGGTGTGGCCGGCAATGGCGACGTCGGCGACTTGGTGAAGAAGGTGGTCAAACTACAGTTTGACCCCTGTAGTTTGATCAACCTTATAATTCAGTCCCTGTATTTTCTATAAGTTTTAAAAATACGATTTCTGTTTACAAAACTTTCAAAATTAGGATTTCTGTTTTAAATATTTTCAAAAACAAGATTTCTTTTTATAAAATGATTTTTGAAAATAGTTTTAATTATTTTAAAAACTAAAAAATTATTTATTTTAATTCCAAAAATTATTTTTAATTCAAAAATAAATCTGAATTAATTAGTTGATTAATTTTAGTTAATAATTAATTGATTAATTGGTCAATTAATTCAAAAATTAATTGATTAATTGATTTAATTAATTATTAATTGATTTTAATTAATTATTTAATTAGATTTAATTATTTAAAAATTCCGAAAAAATAGTTTCGAGCTTTAAAATATTATTCTAAATTATTTCCAAGGCTCGATAATTATTATAAAATTGTTTCGAATCCAGAATTGGTCAACCGAACCCTGTTTATTACTCTGAAATTAATCCAACGACCCGTTTTAATTTCGAAAAATGTTTTAAAAATCATTTTAAATACCTGAAAGCCTGTTTATGACCCGAGACTTCTTTATAAATGATATATCATTGATTATGTGACGTGCTATGTGTTATATGTGACTTGTTGGTTGACTGTCGGTCTATATGTTCGGTGATTACTTGTTTATAGCGTAACTTTCAATCTGTTAATCGGATTTGGGTAAAATGAAGGGTAGATAGAAGTGTATGTCGAATAGAATTGTATGAGTTAAATATTAATAGATACTTATGATGCCTAGCAGAGTAAGCAAGGCATAAGAAAGAGAAGTAGGTGATCAGAAAATAGAATTCATATGTAGAAAATACAGCAAGTGATCAGAGGATAGAAGTGAGGCATAGGAGAAGCAAATGAGTGATTGTTGAATGGGGTCATTAGACAAGTACAAGTGAAGTTGAAATCGATTATGATAAGGCAAGTATTTCTAAACCTTTCTCAAGATACAAAGTAAATATTTCTAAATTCTCTTGTGACATACTATTAATACCCAAAATAGCTCTGTTTTATACTGTACATACTTTGAATCCTTCAGCTTTGAACCTGAGTCACATCATTTGATCTTTGAGGCCTAAGCCTTATTCTTTGTAAACCATTTCTTGTTGATTTACCAGATACTAAACCACACAAATACGATACTACTCCACAAATATATATCCATCATATACCAAACACTGGAACAGAATTGTTTACACATACAGAAACTTTTATACTCAAACCATACTTTGTGATATCAAAGTACTAAAACCTTGTAAAAACACTATTCATCTAATACCCGATTATCCTACCGGCTGGAGGCCACTTCTTTTATATACGTTGACATACCCTTTCGGTAACCATGAATTTTTACCATGCCCTTATGCGAATGATTTATTGTTATTGATTATGATCCAGATTTATTGAATTCTATTGTTTATCATATTGAACTGCTTTAGAATTGGATAGTTTTCTTTGTATGGACCAGATTCGTGGTCAGACCATATCGATGGTCAAATTAGGCCAATGTGTGCCTTGGATCCAGTAGTTAGAGTAGTGTTGTGTGCTTTGCTCGGGGTTTGTGCGTGACTGATCAGCAACCTAACCTTGGTTTTAAAACTTAAAATGAATATCCAATTCTAATGATTAGCTAAAAAGAAACTTGATTCATCTGAAGTACAACCATTGATCATTGTTTAACCTCAGTTATTGCTATTATAACTTGCTGAGCTAGTTAGCTCACTCTTGCAAATTTTTTTTATTTATTTTACAGTTAAGAAGGATATGAACGATAGTGAAGTTCTTCAGTCCAAAGGACGAGCTAGGATTCCAGTTCGAGTGGGATCGAGCTAGCAGAAGCTTCATATGGTAAAGAGATAATAAGTTTGTAAGAATAATTTCATTATCAGTTGTAAGTTAAATTAGGTGGGATTTGGTACGTTGTAATAAAAATTAAGTTTGTGGCTTATTTTCATACTTTAACCTGTTGTGATCTGTGGTTATGTAAAGCAGGGTCATTGCAAATAATATTTCATATACAGGTTTATATTTTATGTAGGTGTTATGGACCCCAAACTTCTGACCCGGGTTTGGAGGGCGCCACATTCAAAACCAGGAGGCTGACTGACATAGACTTCCTCCTCCAAATCTCCATTTAGAAAGGCACTCTTTACATCCATTTGATAGACTTTGAAATTGGCATGGGCTGTATAGGCTAGAAAATTTTGATAACTTTAAGTCTTGCAACAGGGGCAAAAGTTTCATCAAAATTTATCCCTTCATGTTGACAATAGCCTTTACCAACCACTCTGGCTTTGTTCCTTATGACTATACCATTCTCATCCATCTTGTTTCTGAATACCCATTTGATGTCAATAGGATTCTTGACTTTTGGTTTGGGTACCAGCGTCCATACTCCATTCCTTTTAAATTGGTTTAGCTCTTCTTACATAGCTAAAACCCAATCAGGATCTAAAAAAGCTTCTTCTACCTTCTTTGTTTCTTCTTGTGACAGGAAGCTGCTATATAGTCATTCCACTTGAGTTTTTTTCTTGTTTTTACTCTTGAAGATGCATCACCATTAATTAGTTTAAATGGGTAATATCTAGTCCATTTCTTTTGTTGTGGTAGATTGGCTCTAGATGAACAGGCCTCAAAGTTGTCTTGATGTGTGACTGAGTTTTGATTAGAAGAAACTCCCCCTGAGTTTGTGGACCTTTGACTTGAGGTTGGGGTCCTTTCTATGTATGATCTAAGATGGATTACAACTCCTATTGATGGCTCTACGGATGTTGAATTTTTCCTTTTGACGGATGATGCAGTATCTCTGTCAACGGATTATGCACTCTATCTTTCGACGGATGTAGAATTATGTGCTTCATTTGTTGTTGGTTTTTCTGCATTTTCCTTAAAAAATTATTTCTTGATCACTTTCATCATAGTTCATCTCAACATTATCAAATTTGAGGCTTTCATGGAAACCTTCATCTTTTAGTCCTTAAATCTTCTTATCATCAAACACAACATGTACAGATTCCATAACAATGTTGGTTCTAAGATTGTATACCCTATATGCTTTTCCCACAACATATCCAACAAATATACCTTTATCAGCTTCGACACTGAACTTTCCATGTTGCTCAATTTGATTCCTTAGAATGTAGCATTTGCATCCAAAGACATGAAGAAAGTTAAGTGTGGGTTTCCTGTTCTTGAAAAATTAATAAAGAGTCAAACATTTTGCTTTATTGATCAAAGAAATATTCTAAGTGTAGCATGCAGTATTTACAGCTTCTGCCCAAAAAATAAGTTGGTAACTTTGATTCTTCTAGCATTGTCCTTGTAGCTTCAATAAGAGATCTATTATTTCTTTCCACCACTCCATTTTGTTGTGGAGTCCTTGCTGCTGAAAACTCATGCTTGATCCCATTTTCTTCACAAAATAACCTCATTGCAGAATTCTTGAACTCAGTTCCATTGTCACTCCCGATTCTTCTAACTTTGAGATTAGTATAATTGTTGACTTTCTCTATATGATTGATAATGATTTCACTAGCTTCATCTTTAGATTTGAGGAAATATGTCCAAGAGAACTTTGAGAAATCATCCACAATCATTAAAAAATATCTTTTCATTGAGATTGACAACACATTGACTGGTCCAAACAAATCCATATGCAATAGTTGCAGTAGTTCTTCAATTATAGATTCAAGATTCTTTTTGAATGATGCCTTGATTTGTTTTCCCTTTTGACAAGCATCACACAATCCATCATTTAAGAACTCAACTTAAGGAATCCCTCTTACTAGGTCTTTCATGACTAATTCATTCATAGTCTTGAAGTTCATTAGGGACAACTTCTTGTACCACAACCAACTTTCATCTTGACTTGCTTTGCTGAAATGACAAGTAATAGAATATGAGTTGGATGAGTTAAAGTCATCTAGATACACATTTCCTTTTCTCACTCCTGTGAGAACCACTTTGTTGTTCTTATTGTTTGTAACAACACATGCTTCCGAATTGAAGGTTATAGAGTTGTCCTTGTCACATAGCTGGATGACACTTAAAAGATTGTGTTTGAGTCTATACACTAGAGCAACTTCTTCAATAATGAAATTCTCCTTAGAAATCAAGCCATATCCTACAGTATACCCTTTGTTGTCATCTCCAAAAGTAATACTTGGGCCAACTCTCTCCTTGAACTTAGTGAGCAGGGTAGAATCTCCAGTTATGTGCCTTGAGCAATGATAAGTGGATTTTATATCTACTTGGAACGCTTAATTTCAGGCTTAAATTGGTGTTTTGGACTCAAGTATATGATATGTTTAATGTGTTTTTATGTTATTGCATTGCAAGGCACTAGTTGGAGGAGGAAATGGATTAACAAGGATTTTATGCTGATAAGAGATCATATTTTGAAGTATACGTCATTCTCAAGTTGTATAGAATCTCGTTATCTTCGTGTGGGCAGTTGAATCGCCTAATTATAATGAGCAGAACTCAAGATACGGCCCAAAGAAGAAATGTCAAAAAATCACTCGAAGGCTGGCGCGCCCGCGCCAAAACCCGCATGCCCGCGCGGCCTTTTTTGCCCCAGAATCCTGATTTTAGTAGAAATTGAAGATTTGGAGAGTCCAGGTCCATCTGGGGCCTATATAAACCAATAAAAAGATGTTTTTAAGAATAACGAGCCTAGGGAGAACATTGAGAAGACCTAAAGAGCACAAGACGGCTACGCAATATAGTTGATATTTTGATGCTTGTTTTCGATTTTTCTTTGAACCCTAGTATCTTATATTATTTATTATCATGTTTTCATTGGAACCTATGGTAACGATGAGTTCAATTATTAACTCATCTTTGTCATGGGTATCTAACGGATTTATTTATAGATTTCAATAGTTAATTGTTTTATCATCTTTGTATGTGGTGAATTTATGATTTCCTAGTTTGGTTGTGCTTATTCGTCTTTGATACATAGCTAACATCTAAGATTGTTTGTTAATCTCTATTGAAGCGAAAGTGAATATAGAGGTTTAGAACTTGCCATGCTAGTATAGGTTTATGTATGAATTGACATGCATAATTCGTGGGTAATTTTAACCATCTTATTCACCCTATGTAATCACGATAGATAACTTGTTCTTAAATGGTTATGTTTTCAATCTTTATAGACATATAGGGACTAAGCATAATTGGTTTATATTCAACTTCTATCTTAATTGTGGATGTTTGATAGTAGGGTATGCATATAATATAAGTTAGTGTATACTAATTTCATGTTACTTGATTAGTTGTCATCACCATCACATACTAAGGTTAAAGAACATAACTTTGAATGAAGTATTTAATGAAGTTAGAATCCCATGTTTATTCTCATATAATTAATTCAATCGTAATTCTCTTAGTTAATGCTATTTAGTATAATCTCTTAGTTAAGTCAAAATTTAATTTATTACTTGTCTTAGCATTGAAGGATAACCATACATTGTTACATAAGTGCATAATCTGAAATTAACCTAAACCAGTCCCTGTGAGAACGAACTTGACTTATATCTTATATTACTTGTGATCATGTGCGCTTGGGTGTATTTTCGCGTGTGTTTTAGTTCGAACAAGTTATTGGCGCCGCTGCTGGGGACTCGGTGTTAATTTTTAGTTTATGTGCTTGACATCAGTGGTCGTTAAAGTTCACTGACTCGGATCCTTTTACTTTCACGGTTTACTTGTTTGTGTTTCAGGTACTCGAGAGAGCGCGTATGCGAACACATTCTCAATCTCTTAAGAAAAATATTGAAGAATTGGAAGAAGAAGTTCTTGAAGAAGTTGAGAAAGTTGAATAAGAAGTGATCATTACAATGGGAGAACCAGCAGCACCAACAAAAGCATTGATGGATTTTTCTCAACCGAAGATCAATGACAATCAATCTAGCATTGTCATGCCAGCTATCGCAGCTAATAACTTTGAAATCAAGCCTGACACGATTCAGATAGTACCAAATTCAGTCTAGTTTGGGGTTCTCCAACGGAAGATCCCAATATACACATTAGGGATTTCATCGAGATTTGTGACACCTTTAAGTTCAATAATGTTTCTGAAGATGCTGTGAAACTGATACTTTCCCATTCTCTCTGAGGGACAAAGCTAAGAGCTGGTTACACTCTCTACCAGCTGGGTCTATTGTGACTCGGGAGGATATTGCTCAGAAATTCCTTACTAAATTCTTCCCTATGGAAAAGACACCTGCAATCAGGAATGCTCTTACTCAATTTGCACATCAATTGGGTGAATCTTTATGTGAAGCTTGGGAGCGCTATAAGGAGATGCTTAGGAAGTGTCCTCATTATGGAATGCCTGACTGGATGGTGATAAATTGCTTCTATAATTGGTTGGGAGCATAGTCGAGACCTATGCTCGATGCAGCATCAGGTAGAGCTCTATGGGATAAAATCTATGAGGAAGCTTATGAGCTAATCAAGAGGATGGCTGTGAATGAATATCAGAACCCAACCCAGAGAATGCCACAGGGCAAGGTAGTATGAGTTCTTGAGGTGGATACAGCTACGAATATCACTATTCAGCTAAAGGAGATAGCTATGAAAATTCTTTGGCCAACTATGGAATTAATCAGATAGCCAGTTTTTGTGAGCTGTGTGCAGGTGCGCATGCGATGGAGCATTGTGCTACATCTTATGAATCAGCTCAGTTTTTGAGCAACTTTCAGAGGCTGCAGCAACCAGTTTCTGCCACGTACCATCCTAACAACCGTAATCGTCCGAACTTTAGCTGGAGCACCAATTAGAATGCAATGCAACAGCCATACCAACAGTTTGGAAACAAGCAATTCGATCCTCCTGGTTTCCAGCAACAGTTTGCACCAGGATATCAGTTTCAGCCATAGGGGATGCGACAACAATCTCATGAAGGTCCAGGTCCATCTGTTAATGAAAAATCTGAAATGAAGGAGTTGAAGCTTATGTGCAAAAGCCAAGCGGTTTCAATCGAGACTCTGGAGAACCAAATAGGGCAAATTGCCAATGCACCGTTGAGTCGGCCTCAAGGAACTCTTCCTAGTGATACATAAGCTAATCTAGGTAATAGGGAAGTTAAAGAATAGATTAATGTAATCACCTTGAGGTCTAGAAAGGTCGCAAACCCTCATAATCATCAAGACGAAGATTCTGAAAAAAAAATCCATAATGCAGGTGCGCCCGCGCCCATATCAAGCGCGCCCACGCCATTTCCAATTTCAGAAAGTGAAAAAATTATTGATTCAGTTGTGAAAAAGGATGGAAAAGCGGAAACAAAGAAAAATTATGCTAAAAACACTACTCCTGAGCTGAATACATGGGAGAAACAAGGCTATCCGCCTCCCCCATTTTCTAAAAGGCTTCAAAAGTAGAAGTTCGACAAGCAGTTTGCTATGTTTTTGGAGGTTTTCAAGAAATTTCACATTAACATACCTTTTGCGAAAGCTCTAGAATAAATGCCGAGCTATGCTAAGTTCATGATGGGTATTCTATCTCGGAAGTTGAAGCTTGAGGAGTTGGAAACCGTTGCTCTAATGGAAAAGTGCAGTGCTGTGCTGTAACAGAAATTTCCTCCGAAGCTTAAAGATCCTGAAAGCTTCACTATTCCTTGCACTATTGGAAACTTGTCTTTAGACAAGTGTTTATGTGACTTGGGAGCTAGCATCAATCCGATGCCCTTATCTGTCTTCAAGAAACTTGGTTTTTCTGAGCCAAAACCGACAAACATGTCCTTACAGTTGGCCGAGCGGACCATCACTTATCCACGAGGTATAGTGGAGGATGTCTTGGTCAAGGTGGACAAACTCATTTTCCCTGCTGATTTTGTAATTCTGGATTTCGAGGAAGATGAGAAGATTCCCATCATCTTGGGAAGACCATTCTTGGCTACAGGCTGAACTATGATCGATGTGCAAAAAGGAGAGCTTATAATGAAGGTTCAAGATCAGATGGTCACTTTTAATGTGTTCAAAGAAATAAAGATACCTACATATAAAGAGGAGTTCTTTAAAGTAGAGCGGGTCGACTCTGTCGTAAATTCGGGGCTTAAGCAATTGCCAAATTCAGATATCTTAGAGAGATCCTTAATAGGGGAATCAATTATTGAAGATGAGGAAGGAGCAGAGCAACTACAAGTTTTGAATGCACCTCCGTGAAAGAGGAAGTTGGATATTCCATTGGATTCTCTTAGGTTAGCAGAGCTGAAAATTTCTCAGGAGCATCTCGAGCCGTCTGTTGAAGAAGCACCCACACTTGGGCTCAAATCGTTGCCAGTTCATTTGAGTTATGCATTTTTAGGTACACCCCCTGACAAGGGGTTGAAATATATCTATAATAATCTAAAGGGTGACCGACCGGTTCCTCCCGTTCTTATAGAGGGTCCCTCTTGTGCACCACAGACAGTTGATAGGTTTGGTCTTGGTGATGCGCAGTATAGAAGGTTGATTCCGCATATTGAGGCCATGCATTACATCCATCGACGTTTTGCTGAAGATTTGACACACGCTCTCGGTACTATTTTCCGAGACACTAGTTTCGAGGTTGATTGGACACCTGATCCTCCACCCGAAGAGGGCGATCCTCCTGCTAACTAGGTATGCCTTGTATCCTTATTGTTGCCTTCAATGAGGACATTGAAAATTTTAAGTTTGGGGGTGATAATGTAAGGATGAGTAGTTGTGTGTAGTGTCTATATAGATTCATGTTGCATGTATAATTGTTAATTCATTCATATTTTTGCATGATTGTTCATTTAGGACACTTTATTTGCATTTTTGTTCATGTTTTTATGTGTGTTCATTTAGTTGCATGTGCATACATATAACATGAACCCGTAGGATGAGCTGTTTCTGATTGATTGGTTGATGTTGATTTGAGTGTAGTGATGACGAATAGAGAGTTGTTTAAGTCCTAATGAATTGATTTGCATGCCAGAATTTTTTTCACAAGTCTTATAGGTTGCTTATGATCTAGATCATGATCATACTTATTTATTTGTTGAGATTTAATCGCTTGGTTATATTTAGAATTTTTTGTATTCTCGTAATGATGTAGGAACACTAAATTTTAAACTGGAGAAAAGCAGGATTTTATTGCTAGTTGTGAACAAGGCTAGGCGTCAAATGGCTAGTAGCCGGCTCATATTTTTATGAGTAGTCTAGGGTTGAATGAGATGGAGCGAAACACACTCATTCAGAAATTGTTAAAAAATAAGAAAAAATGAAAAAAAGAGAAAAAAAGAGAAAAAAATATGTGTTATGCATAATTGGTCAAGAGTGAGCTCTTTAATACTTGAGTTATTAAGTTCTAGGGGACTTTGTGCCTAGTGACCTAAGGTTTTTATAGTCTGGGATCCGCTAACCTAACACTTGCTACATGGGTATTATTGCATAAGTCTTGTGGGACCTCATTCGTTGCACAGTCAAGTAAGCATCTTTATTATGTGTTCAATAATAACGTGAATCCTTGTATAACTCTAGTAGAAATGAGGTGTTGTGAGTCATTATATGTTTAACGTCTATTCTGTTTATGAATTTGTGATTATTTTGATGATAGATAAGTTGTGGTTATTGATCTAGTATCGAGAGTAAATCTGTTAAGTATCTACACACGCACGTTCCGGTTTGTGAGTTAATTTGTGAGATTTACTCAAACTCTGTTTTAAGTTGTTTCATTCTTAGAGGCATTGGCTTATTCATTTGGTTATGGTTATTTTGAGGGGTTCAATTGTATTGTCATCTAGTTGCATATTCACGTAGTTGCATTCATGCATTAGTTTGTTTTGTAGTTTTTGAGTCTGTTTATGCTTGAGGAAAAGCATCGATTCAAGTTTGTGGGTGTGATAATTGGATTTTATATCTACTTGGAATGCTTCATTTCAGGCTTAAATTGGTGTTTTGGACTCAAGTATCTGGTATGTTTGATGTGTTTTTGTGTTATTGCATTGCAGGGCACTAGTTGGAGGAGGAAAGGGCTTTACAAGGATTTTATGCTAATAAGAGATCATATTTTGAATTATAGGCCATTCTCAAGTTGTAGAGAATATTGTTAGCTTCGCGTGGGCAGTTGAATCGCCTAATTTTGACGAGCAGAACTGTGATACGACCAAAACAAGAAATGTCAGAAAATCACCAGATGGCCGGCGCGCCCATGCCAAAACTCGCGCACCCGCACAGCCTTTTTTGCCCCGGAATCCTGATTTTAGTAGAAATTGAAGATTTGGAGAGTCCAAGTACATCCGGGGCCTATATAAACAAATAAAAAACGTTTTTAAGAATAAGGAGCCAATGGAGAACATTGAGAAGACCTAGAGAGCACAAGACGGCTACGGAGAAGAAGACTTTTGTATTCTTCAATATAGTTGATACTTTGATGCTTGTTTTCGATTTGTCTTTGAACCCTAGTACTCTTATATTGTTTATTATCATGTTTTCATTGGAATCCATGGTGATGATGAGTTCGATTATGAACTAATCGTTGTCATGGGGTTCTAACGGATTTATTTATAGATTTCAATAGTTAATTATTTTATCATCTTTGTGTGTGGTGGATTTATGATTTCCTAGTTTGGTTGTGTTTATTCGTCTTTGATGCGTAGCTAACATCAAAGATTGTTTGTTAATCTCTATTGAAGCGGAAGTGAATATAGAGGTTTAGAACTTTCCATGCTAGCATAGGTTTATGTATGAATTGACATGCATAATTCGTGGGTAATTCTAACCATCTTATTCACCCTATGTAATCACGATAGATAACTTGCTCATAAACCGTTATGTTTTCAATCTTTATAGACATAGAGGGACTAAGCATAATTGCTGTCTATTCAACTTCAATCGTAATTGTGGATGTTTGATAGTAGGGTATGCGTATAATGTAAGTTAGTGTATACTAATTTCGTGTTATCTGATTAGTTGTCATCACCATCACATACTAAGGTTAAAGAAGATAACTTTGAATGAAGTATTTAATGAAGCTAGAATCCCATATTTATTCTCATATAAGTAATTCAATCGTAATTCTCTTAGTTAATGCTATTTAGTATAATCTCTTAGTTTAGTCCAAATTCAATTTGTTACTTGTCTTAGCATTGAACGATAACCATACATTGTTGCATAAGTACATAATCTAAAATTAACCTAAATCAGTCCTTGTGGGCACGAACTTGACTTATATCTTATACTACTTGTGATCACGTGCACTTGCGTGTATTTTCGCGTGTGTTTTAGTGTGAACAAGTTACCTCCCAAAGTAATACTTGGGCCAGCTCACTCCTTGAACTTAGTGAGCAGGGTAGAATGTAATATCTGGGATAACATGTAATTATTTTTGCTAATAAATGCATATTCTGTATTTATTCTGTGAATTAATTATGAAGTGGTAAATGTGTTTAAATATTTAAATATAATACAATTTGACTATTTTAATTTGTATATGTCTAAAATAAAGTATAAATATTTGTCATATCTTTCTATTAATTTTTATATTGTTTTATGATTTTATAAAAGATTTATGGATTTAATAAATTATTTGTTATTCCCTAACAATGCAATAAGAATTACAGAAGGGAGGTTGAATGGAATTCTTGAAACTTTTTCTGAATTATAAAATGTTCTAACTCAAAATATATATGTGAGTGTTTTGATTTGCAAAGTGCGGAATGATAAGTTAAAATGAATCAAAACACAAAGTAATAAAAACACAAGTCTTTAAAACTTTCTGGTGGATTTGAATGTATCCACCAGATATATATATATATATATATATATATATATATATATATATATATATCGAGAGAACCCTGTGAAGCTTGAATAGCTCACAGCTGCTTACAAGTATGAACAACTAAACTTACAGAGAAATGCTACAGGATACAGCTTATAATTATTTCTCTGAGAACATACTTGCTTAGTCTTGTTGTTGTTCTACTTGCTACTCTTGGTCTATATATCACCAAGATTACACAGTAATAAGACAAGATAATAAAACAAAACCTAACAAGTCTAATACTATGCAGCTTCATCACTCTATTCCAACATCTTTGAATATCTTCATAATAGCATGGAAATGGCAATACTTCTTTGTTCTCAAAACTCCAGTTGAAGAGGCTGCCACATTCCTTTTGCATACACTCGACGCATGTGACTGTGTTGTCACTGTCAACGGATGTTTGAATTGATCATCCGTCGGGTACATGATTATCATCCGTCGAGTAGCTTTGTCAATCATCCGTCGGGTAGCTTTGTTAATCACTTGACTCCATTTTATTTGTGCAGAATTACAAGACATCATCTATTTACATTTAATCAACCTATTCTACACATCTACTAGCAGTCTACATGATTCATAAGCTACTACAGAATCTATACAAAGTTGTTTGCAGAAATGTGTTATATGACTTATTGTTACATAAGCTACTCACTCGATCGATGTCAAATCATCATCCGTCGGGACTATATTGAGTCATCCGTCAGGACTATATTTGATCATCCGTTGAGTGCTACATTTTTCACCAAGTTAAATCTACTAAGGTGTTTTGTTAATGAAATCATCAAGTTCACAACATATTCCTAACAATCTCCCCCAATTTATGTCTACTAGAATTATAGCCATAAATTAAGAGAAACTTGATGATAACAAAACACCCTAAAAATACAAATTTAAATGGTAGTAGATAAAACTGTAAAGTGGTACAATAATCACTTGAAAAATTTACAAGGCAAAGTGTACAAAGATTTGCTCACGGTCTTTTTCAAGGTGCTCCTCTAGTCTGAGCAGATTGATCTGTTTCCTTGATGATCTGGATCTCTTCCCAAGCTTCCTGTTGTTTTCTTCTATCTGATTTTGGAGCTGTCTGTGGAACTCAAGTTCATCAGATTCTGAGAGATTTAGCATTCCTTGCATTTCCAGAAGAGTCTCATTGCTAGAGATGCTCAACTGGTCCTCTAATCTGAAGAATCTTCTAACTCCCTTATCATCCATGAATTCCATCAGCCAGTAGGGCCTTAGATGCACTCTACTTCCAGTATAAGGAATAGTAGAGTCTTTGGGAGTGCATCATTGGCTCTAATACTTCTCAGTTCTTCAATCTTCTTTAGAACTAGTCTTCTAGCTGTCACATTGAATCCAAAGTTCTTCTTGAAGGATGAATAAACCTTTATCAACACATATTGGCTCTCTTGAAGGATCATGTGAAGTGGCCAATGTATCTCTTTTCATCCCTTGTACTTGAATACCAACCTTTCAGGTAGATTCCTGTAAGCATCAATTCCTCTAACTTCTTCCAGTTCATCTAAATAGAGGTTTAGATCAGAGAATTCCTTGATGTCATATATGTACATAATATCTCCCTTATTGACTTTGGTTTGACCTTTGATTAGGGACTTGGATCTGAGAGTAGAGGGCTTTACTGTCTTGACTGCTCTTTTCTTTGTCTTCTTTGGCTTCATGAAATGAGGTAGATTGAGTTCAGGAATTGGTAAACTATCCCAGTCTATTGGCTCATCCTTTGGAATGATAGGTTCATCATGAAAATTTTTGGATGGATCTATCTTGAATTTTTTATGTGCCACATAGGGCATGGATGTTTGAGTTGTTATAGAAGTAGACTCTTTGGAAAAGTATCCTTCCATTTCCTCATCACTGAAATCCAATTTTCTCTTGATTCTTTGCTTGTAGCTTGGCTTCTTTGTCTGTGGAGGTTCATTTTGCATTACTTGATCTTGAGATTCAGCAATTGCAGATGGTTGTGCAGAAATTTGTTGTGTGGGTTTCACAGCTTGTAACTTGACCAAGATAGCAGCTTGCTCCTTCTTTTGTTTGAGCTTTTTAGCATCTAGAGCAGCTTGCTTCTTTTCTTGCTTCAATCTTGCCTTTTCTTCCCTTTTTGCTTTAGCAAAATGAGGGAGTCCAGCCACCACACAAATTTCCTTACCATTTCTGAAAATCTTGGCAATTCTCTTTTTTAGAACTGAATCTGCAAGATCCTTGTAGAATGCTATAGACTTGGCCAACAGCTTCTTCTCATCAGGCTTTGGTGTCTCATACACTGTGTTCAAAGGGTTCTTTAGTGATAATTTTGGATAGTTCACCTTTGGCTTCAAAATTAGTTCAGCCTTTGGAGATTTGATGCAGGATCGTTGGCCTCTTTCTAGATTATTCATGCTCATATTGTAATAACCCCAATTTTTGAGAAATTTTTGAAACCCTTATGAATAGTGTTTTTGCTGAATGAGAAAACTTTTCATGCCACACTATGTAGGGGTTCTGATATGGATATTCTGAGATTTTATTAGTACTTTATATGGGATATAAGTGTATGTAAAGATCGTCAGAATCCAAATCCGAACACTTTAGTTTTTCCCGGAAATCCACAAGATACGGAGAGATTTGAGTATAAGGTAACAGGATAAAAAGGATTTAAATTAAAGGATTATAATAGAGGATCATAAAAAGGAATATAATGTATTGAGAAAGGTTAAGGGAACCTAAGTAATAAGATCCCGGGTATGATCCTTCAAACGAGAAACGAGAACGAAAGTTAAGCGAACCGTATAACAGATCAGCGGTCATTAGGCAAACAATTAGAAGCTAATCAAAGGGATTAGTGGGGGATGATGTCATCCAACCAATATAAAGAGGACAAAGGAGGGGTGATGACATCACAAAGTGATGCAAGCATGACATAAGAGGGAAGGAAATGTGGTGGAATATTAGCCACACAAAATCAAGGGTAAATGGGTAATTGACCTAAAACAAAACAAAAACAACCAACCAAAAATCAAATCAAAGCAAAACCACAAAAAATCTCTCTTTCTTCTTCATCTTGCTCTCGGCCTTTTCAAGAAAAACAAGGAGGAGTTTTTAAAAACTCAAGCTACACACCTTCAAAAATTATAAGGTTTGTTTCTTTAGCTTCCATAATTCATAACTTAGTTATGCTATAAGTTTGGATCCAAGAATCCAAGGTTTACTTAGTTAATCAATTCCTAAAAGTTTAGGGTGAATAGTAACTTTCAAGAACAAATTTTTGATTCTTGATTTTATTTGTAAGGACAAGGTAGCTTAAGCATAGATCAAGGCTTCCATGGGCTTTCCAAGGATCTTTCATTGATTAAAAGCTTCAAGAAGGTATAAAACTTCAAACCCTAGCTTTACTTTTGAGTATTAGGAATGGTTTTGATTGTTATAATTCATGAGGAGCATGATCCTTGTATACTTAGAGTGTGGTTGGATTTGTAATGAGTTTGAAGTTGTAAATCTTGATTATTGGTTAATGAACTTAAGTATAGCTTTTAGTTCATGTTTGAGGGTAGTATAAAGTTCATAATATTGAGTTTTGGGGCTGTTAGGATGTGATATGGATGGACTTTGATTGTATGGAGGGATTGGGGTTGTTTGGTGATGGAATTGAATGGTATAAAATTGGGAAATCGCGTAAACATAGCCGTCGTAACGTCCGATTTTCTTTGGACTGTTTTTGTGCATAGCATTAGGACCCGAGAACCCCCTGCTAGATTGTGACCACTGCCATGTTTAGATAGCTCATGTTACGAGCTTCGTTTTGATATGTAGTTCGTTCGATTCCGATTTACGGTTTAGGAGAAACGACCGTTTCAAGTAACGGCGTTTCGCGAACGAAACTTTTTCCCTCGCCTTACTTTGGAATGTAGGTTAAAGACCAAAAAGGGTTAACTAATGTGTGAAACATTTATGGTAAGTGTCTTAGGCAGTTGGTAAGACATTCGCGAAAGAATCGTTTTAAAACTCGTAAAGGTTAAATTATTAAAAATGGTGGAGCCGAGGGTACCCGAGTGACTTAAGCAAATCGGTGAGCGCAAAACTAGCATTAGAGTCTAAGTTAGTTAAAGCATAGATTTACAAGTGATTTTGGTTTAATTCCAACTTACTTGTTGTTTATAGGTTATCAGACTCGTCCCGAGCCTTTCTCACCCCCAAGTCGCTCAGGCAAGTATTCTATCCGTTATACTGTTGTTGTGATGAATACACGTGTATATGCATTATCTTGCGATAGATGCATGATTGTTATTAGCAAATTCTTGCGATATATTGTAGCATGTGATATGGTATATATGCATGCCTGTTTCATATTCTTGAAATATATATCTGTTGGTTCATTTGATAATACCTATGCTAGAGGATAGCGGTAACTTGCTTATACCCTTAGTATAGGGACCCAAAGGTGAAAATATTTTCTAAAACCGGGAGTCGAGGATCCCGAGTAGATTTCATATATATATGGATATGGATATATATATATATATATATATGTTTATATATATTATGGTTATAGTTTTCCAAACTATTAATCGAATAAGGTTTATTCGATAACTTTAACTTTATTTTATTATTGAATATTATTTCGAATATTATTCGAGGACTTATGACTCCTTTTACATTATTTATTGAATATTATTTCGATTATTATTCGAGGACTTATGACTCCTTTTACATTATTTATTGAATATTATTTCGATTATTATTCGAGGACTTATGACTCCTTTTATATTATTTATTGAATATTATTTGAATATTCATTCGAAGGCTTATGACTCAGTTTATATTATTTAATGAATATTATTTGAATATTCATTTGAGGATCTATGACTCCGATTATTTGCTGAAATATATTCTTTATTTTATTAAAGAATAAGATGTCAATAATCAAACTTATTTTCGATTATTCAAATAAAGATAATACTTTCATATAAGTATATCTTTGGTTATTTAATACTCGTTTCAAGTATAAATTTTAATACTTCTACTTCAATTATTTTTATAAAGATTATTCTTTATGGGAATATTATTTAAATAATAATATTCAGTTATTTTCTAATATTCTGGGGACTGATTTACTTCATTAAATCAGCTTTACTCCAAACACTCTTTAAAGTGTTTACGAGTCTTCAAAATGATTTTTAAAAGTCAGAGCGGATCCCAAAACTCATTTTTATATTTAAGATCTTCCTTTTTAAAGGGGATTTAAATACTCGCTCAAAAACCTGGGGAATCCGGCTCTGTGGTGTATTTTATATTCGCAACGAGGTTGCAGATTTGGTAAATGAATTGATTACTTGCCCAACGTTCGGGAAGTAAGCCCATCTCATTGAGTCGGCATAAGCGACAGGCCGGGGTACGGTCTATTATTGTGTAAGTGGCTGGGTGGCAGTCCATCAACGCGTGAGGGGCCGGGGTACGGTCTAGTGCGAGGTCCTAATGCGGCCAGGGTGATGACCGGTGAGGAATTCATCCATCTACAGTAGAAAAGGTTACTTATTGGTATCTTTGCCTGATCAGCGAGATATCGGGTTTATGCCAAAATTCTTTTCCTTTCCAAAATTCATTGGATGTTTCAAACTCTGTTCATACTTTACATAACAGAGGTTCCAGGAAATGTTTAAGAGATATATATATGTGGATATATATATATCGGGACTAAATAAAGTATCTCGTAACTTTATTTCATTCAATAATATTTCAAAGATTGAATCTATTCAAATCTTGTCTTGTAGTCTCATCTATGTGATGAACTTTTGAAACTGATTGTAACTTGAACGGTGGTAGTTCAAGTGGTATTGGGAAAGATATAAGTATATTGGGGGTATTTGGTAACCTCATCTTTTAAACTTATATCTAATTAATAATTGTCTTATGAATGACAAAGATTTTCAGAAAAACGTTGAGACAAGGTTAGATATATGAGATCACCTTGCAACGATATTTTTTTTATACAGTTATACACTGGGACTTTGTGTATATTATGCATGGAAGAGGACTTCCAATATTTTGAAAAGTATATATGTATATATACTGAATATTTTGCGACTTCATCGCATTAAGATATCAAACTTGGTTCATTTCTTTTGACCAAGACTTTCATGAGTATTATGAGTAGGCTCATATACTATTAATCATTATACATATTATTTTGGTGGGCTTGCTGCTCACCCTTGCTTTATTTCTTCATCACACAACAACAGTTAGGAAAGATGGCCAGACTCCAGCAGACCCAGCGCAAGCGCGTGGGAAGCGTCCCGCGTCTTCCCGTTGATGTTGTAGCTGCTATAGCTGCAGAGGTAGATCTATTGTAGATCAGACCATCTACTTTTGAGAATCAATTATGTATAATTATAACTTGTGGCAGATAATGGCAATTAACTGTAAATTTATCAAGTAATCATTTTGGGTTGTAATAACTTTTAAATTGTGGATTCAAAGACTTGTACTTATTTAAATTTCATCTCTGAGACTATAACGGATTGTGGTGAGTGTTAGTGTGGGGTCACAGCATAAGGTTATTTATTAATTAAGTGAAGTGATATTGTAGAAAGAAAGACCGTGACGACCCGGATCCCCGACCCCGGATCTGGGGGTGTTACAGAAATGGTATCAGAGCTAAGCGTTATAAACCTCAGAGATGATGGGACGTTAAGATAATAAGTTCACTAAGATAATAAGAACTCTTGCCAAGTTCATAGTCGGGCTACCTAACGTAGCACTGACAGTTAAAACCCTTATGGGAACCCTTATAAATATCGTGATAGGAGCGTAGTTCGTTATCGTATATGGTAGCGGGACTCCGAACCCTGAGGTTGAGGAGAAACATCGCGATGATATTTTATTACTAATTGGAGATCGAATTGTGGATCCGATAGAGTGTCCTAATGCAGGACCGGACGATGTTGATATTGAGGATTTAGCGGTTGAGGATGTTGTCCTAGAAGGGATAGTTATTGAGGAGGATCCCATGGAGGATCCTGACAGGATTGGATAAAGGACCACTGATGAATTGATGACCATGGTTTGGTCGACTACCAGAGGTAGGATTGGCCGGTCACTACCGGAGGTTCGTTCAAGTTGTAAAGATAGTAGCCCCTTTAACGCGGCTTACTCGTAAGACTGAGAAGTTCGAATGGACAGAGAAATGCGAGAACAGCTTTCAAGAACTGAAGCAGAGGTTGGTGATGGCCCTTATGCTGGCGTTGCCGGATGGAAAAAGAGATTTTGTGAAGTATAGTGACGCTTCGCACAAGGGCTTAGGGTGCGTGCTTATGCAGCACGGTAAGGTAATCGCGTACATGTCAAGACAATTAAGGTAATATGAAATTCGATATCCCCGCTCATGAGCTTAGGCTCGTGGCAATAGTTTTACCCTAAGGATTGGAGGCACTACTTGTATGGAGAGAAGTGCAAGAATTACCTAAGCCATAAGTGCTCTAGTACATTCTTACGTAGAAAGAGCTCAACATACGCCAGAGGAGGCGGTTAGAGCTAATCAAGAATTATGATTGGGAGATTCTTTATCATTCGGGGAAAGCCAATATGGTGGCTGATGCCCTTAGTAAAAAGGAGAGACTAAGATGATAATGTCTTTTGGAGAGTTTATAAGAGATTATGAGAAAATGGAAATAGTAGTGAAGGTAACCGGAGCCGGTACCGAAAAGCTGTTTGAGATAGCAATACAGCCCGAATTATTGGAAAAGAACATATTGTGCCAGTAAAAGTGATGAATGAAGGCAGAGAGCCAACAAATAGATATGAGATTAATATCGAGAGAGATGATAAGGGAATAATGAGGTATTCCCATAGAATTTGGGTTCCAAATGTTTAAGAGCTTAAAGATGAAATCTTAGATGAAAGCTAGTTTGAGGAATAAGAGTTAGAGCAAACCCTGAACGTGATAGTCAGGGAGGTTGCCACCAAGACAAAAAGGAACCCATAACATGATGAAGTGGAAAATGAGGATTTTAAATTAAAAGATGACCCCAATTATGGGGAGTAGGATGAAACATTTCATACTAAGGAAACAGAAAGTCGAGTAAGGAAAGGAGACCCGAGACGGTACTCCTATACGGCAATTTATGGACCTGTCTAGACAGAACTTAGACTATTATCCCCAACCACCACCTTGAGGAAACAATGTGGTGTGAAATTCTTTCAGGACCTCTAAGTCGCTAAGCTCTCAGAGTTCCAAGGAACAAGCTGACCCAGTCGAGGCAAGAGCCTGGCTAAAGGAAATAGAGGAATCATTTGAGATTCTAAATGATTGATGAACCATAAAAGACTATTTTGTCACTTACCCTCCTAAGAGAGAGACCACCCGCTGGTGAAAGACCAAGAAAGGCACGGAGCCAGAGGTTAGAATAAACTGATTTAAGTTCAGTCAATTGTTTTAGGAAAGTACTTTCCAAGGTTATGGAGATAGTGTAAAAGCTTTAGAGACAGAACAAAGGCAGAAGAGTATGATGAATTATGAATCTAAGTTGTAAAAGTTATCAAGATTCGTTCTGAGGACACGAATCCAGAATGACGGGATGTATGAAATCAATGTTTATGTTGTGTTGGTCCATGAAATAATGATAAGAGAAAGGAAAATAAAAAGAAACTGAAGTGGAAAGGAATATAAAGGCAACAAAGTTTGAGGAATGATAAGGGAGTTGGGTATGAGGAAACCCTAAAGACTCATAGCAATAGAAATAGAAAAGTATGTAATCGTCAGGATGATGATCCACCATGAGTTAAAATTGTTGGTTGAAGTCATAAGAGATACATATATTGTACCCCCTTTAAGTTGGGAGGATTCGAGGAAACCTTGAGATAGTTCGAAGGATAAATATTGAGACACGGATAGACTGAGGAGACAAGAAAGTAAGAAATCAGGAAAAATTGGATGAAGGAAGTGACCTTCAATAATGTGAAATGTAAGACCGGTGGCTCGATACCCAGAAAGGGAGACGCCAGGTATGGGAGGTATCCCAACATTGAGGTGACTGTTGAGATAAACAACAAAAGTAAATAAGGAATTATTAAGAAGAAGTTCACGTTGAACATGACCAATATCTTCCAGAACATCCATGTTATCATTACCAAATCAGGAAAGAAAAGCAGATGACCATTGTTATCTTTTGGAGGCCATATGGATTGACCTTAATTTGAATAAGGATGCTATTATGAAGTTAGGTATAGACTATCGAGGTGGGAATGATGAATAAGATAATCTATCAAGGAAATATGACTTGATTTATTCGTGGAAGGATGCAGGTACCTTTTAAAGGTGGAATTAAGGATAGAACATTGGTAACTTAAAATGAATCCTAGGGGACTGCATAAAGGTTGGCATGTCACCCTTAATAGGGATAGTATGAGTTTTGACAGTATGATTGGGAAAGGGTTAAGGTAACAACAACCTTTAAGAATCAGTGGAGAAATTTTGCAGAAGTATATAGACAATGGTTCTACTATTAGTAAATGGTATTGTGATATGCCCTGTATCTAGGGAATACAGGAGGAACGATTGAAGGATAACCTTAGAGGTTTTATAAGGAAAAAGGTAATATTCGAAATTCTCAAGAATAAAAATGTTGATAAAGGAAATATGACATAATTATAATGTTGCCAAGTGGGGCACGTGTTAAACCACGAGAAAGTATGGATCGAACCAGTAATGGTCGAAATTATTCAGGGCAATTAGGACTTAAGATAAAAGATGTTCTAATTATGATTGAGAGTCAGTCATGACAATGATTAACCTCTAAAGACTGAGGCAACAACTTATGGAAAAATGGTGATTTTTTTTTCTTTTCTTTCTTATCAGATGTTAAGGAAAACATCTTCACATAAGCTGTGATTGAAATAAGGTAGAAATTTATTGGAGGTGGTTAATGTGACATTGACTGTAAGGAAATTTTACTATCAGGAAAGGCCAAAGAGGTGGCCGACACTTTAAAGGTAAGAGGATAATTATAGGCGCGTGTGCCAAAAGAATATAGTGATGATGGTTAAAAATGTGAAGGTTGAATTATGGTTAGGAAGATTGTCATTCCTTCTGATGACTGTGCAATACCCAACCGTAATAGTAGTTGGTAAAGGTTTAATTCATGTAATCGCCATGAACGGGCTATCTATCTTAGAAGGTCCTATCTTGAGATAATCCAGGACCATGTTTCAAAAAGGACTAGATGAACCCTTGAGTTAATTCTTCTATTTAGGGCGTATGATTAAGAATAGTATTAACCTGCTATCGTTGCTTGATTGAAACTCTTCTGCACTTTTATCTGCTTCATGTCATGTATGTATGTCAGGATCAGGAGTGTTCTTCATGAATCAGGAATGGTGATTATGTTACCTCCTTAGAAGGATTTGATACGAGATGTATGGACTCCGTATGGTTAGCTATTAAGACTTCATGGAAAATGAATGAGTACAGTAGGTCAGTGGTGGACCATAGTAAGGTAGCAATGATTCTGCGAGTAATGAGCTGTTTACAACCGTGAGAGTTGTATTGAATGGGTGTTGAGATTGAGTACCACTAATCGGGTCGTGGTAGTGTATAAGTTATCATTGATAGACTAATTAAGTAGAGTATCTACCTAGTGAATTATTATTCTTTCTTATCAATAGAGGGTCGTATTATTATACGAGGAAGGTTGTGGTGCAAGCATAGAATTCAAGTAACGATGATGTCTAGAATGAGATCCTAGATTCGATTTTCGATGTCAAGGGAGTTTCAAAGGTAATTGTGTATAAGCTCAAGGAAGAGCATGGGTCCATAGAATGATGGACGGGATAGCGAAAATATTTAAGCACGTGAAATGCGATGCTATAATACTTGATGTTGATATAAATACATATATGTTTTGTTCTTCTATGACAAACCTCTATAGTTCAGAGGTAGATTCCAAGCCAGATATTTTGTGGCAGTATATTTTTTTTTTCATATATACAATTCTCTTCAGTTCGTTCTTTTCTCTTCTTTTCATTTCATGTAAGCTGAGAAGAACAACCCTTCCAGAAGGGGAGGTATTGCCGAATGACTATCTATCTTTGTGATAGAAGCCTAGTAGGATACCACATGTTGTTTAATTGCTTGTCAAGTACTAAAGGCTGGCCACCTTCTGTACTAACTATGCGATATAACAAGTGTTCATGATCATAGTGATCTCTTAACAAATTCCTTTACTTCTATATGATTAATCAAACTTTGGAAAATAGAAATAACTGAAAAAGGAGTAATAAAGTGGTGGTAGTATGCGGAATGGGAACACATTCGTGATACTAAGGTTGACGTGGTTATTAAAAGGTTATAGAACGCTAACGAGCAAAAGTATAACCCGTATAATATTAGGAACGGAAGGTAGTAGCGATTACGAACTGGAAAAGAATAGGTATTGAGAAGCAAAAGTTCTAATGATAAAAGCTATAATGAGAGTCTGTGCAATAGACTTGAAAAAAATTTGGAATGATCACTTAATTCGGATTGAGTTATCTTACGACAATAGATCATATGTCATTATCGAGATGTCGCCTTATGAGATCCTTGAGGGAAGATAATGTCGATCTCCCTTATGTTAGGATGAAGTTGTAGAGCGCAAGATGCTCGGACCCGCAGTAGTCCAAAGGACCAGGGATATAATAGATCTAATCAGAGGACGGCTGGTAGTAACCCAAGATGGACATAAGAGGTATGCTGATTTGACTCAAAAAAAAAAAGGACAAAGAGTATGAAATAGGGGGCCTAGTAATGTTATAGGTATCCCCTTGGAAACCCTTGAAAAGGATTGATGAGGTTCGGAAAGAAAGGAAAGCTAAGTCTACAATTTGTTGGACCCTTGGATATATTAAGACGTTTGGGAAGTTAGCATATGAGCTAGCCCTACCCCCGAACCTGTAGCAAGTTCATAACGTGTTCCACGTATCAATGTTAAGGAAGTGTAATTCGGATGCCAGACAAATAGGGGCATATGAGCGCATAGACATGCAACTAGACGTAACCTATATGGAGCAACCAGGAAGGGTATAGAGTAAAAAGGAACGAGTGCTTAGGAGAAGGGTTATCAAACTAGTAAGAGTTTGATGGTAGAACCACAATGTGGGAAAATTTACTCGAGAGTTAGAAAGTGCAATGCTAAGAGAGTATCCCTATTCACTTTCTATCTGATTCCGGGACGGAATCCTTTTAAGGAGGGGAGACTGTAATAACCCCAATTTTTGAGAAATTTTTGAAACCCTTATGAATAGTGTTTTTGCTGAATGAGAAAACTTTTCATGCCACACTATGTAGGGGTTCTGATATGGATATTCTGAGATTTTATTAGTACTTTATATGGGATATAAGTGTATGTAAAGATCGTCAGAATCCAAATCCGAACACTTTAGTTTTTCCCGGAAATCCACAAGATACGGAGAGATTTGAGTATAAGGTAACAGGATAAAAAGGATTTAAATTAAAGGATTATAATAGAGGATCATAAAAAGGAATATAATGTATTGAGAAAGGTTAAGGGAACCTAAGTAATAAGATCCCGGGTATGATCCTTCAAACGAGAAACGAGAACGAAAGTTAAGCGAACCGTATAACAGATCAGCGGTCATTAGGCAAACAATTAGAAGCTAATCAAAGGGATTAGTGGGGGATGATGTCATCCAACCAATAGAAAGAGGACAAAGGAGGGGTGATGACATCACAAAGTGATGCAAGCATGACATAAGAGGGAAGGAAATGTGGTGGAATATTAGCCACACAAAATCAAGGGTAAATGGGTAATTGACCTAAAACAAAACAAAAACAACCAACCAAAAATCAAATCAAAGCAAAACCACAAAAAATCTCTCTTTCTTCTTCATCTTGCTCTCGGCCTTTTCAAGAAAAACAAGGAGGAGTTTTTAAAAACTCAAGCTACACACCTTCAAAAATTATAAGGTTTATTTCTTTAGCTTCCATAATTCATAACTTAGTTATGCTATAAGTTTGGATCCAAGAATCCAAGGTTTACTTAGTTAATCAATTCCTAAAAGTTTAGGGTGAATAGTAACTTTCAAGAACAAATTTTTGATTCTTGATTTTATTTGTAAGGACAAGGTAGCTTAAGCATAGATCAAGGCTTCCATGGGCTTTCCAAGGATCTTTCATTGATTAAAAGCTTCAAGAAGGTATAAAACTTCAAACCCTAGCTTTACTTTTGAGTATTAGGAATGGTTTTGATTGTTATAATTCATGAGGAGCATGATCCTTGTATACTTAGAGTGTGGTTGGATTTGTAATGAGTTTGAAGTTGTAAATCTTGATTATTGGTTAATGAACTTAAGTATAGCTTTTAGTTCATGTTTGAAGGTAGTATAAAGTTCATAATATTGAGTTTTGGGGCTGTTAGGATGTGATATGGATGGACTTTGATTGTATGGAGGGATTGGGGTTGTTTGGTGATGGAATTGAATGGTATAAAATTGGGAAATCGCGTAAACATAGCCGTCGTAACGTCCGATTTTCTTTGGACTGTTTTTGTGCATAGCATTAGGACCCGAGAACCCCCTGCTAGATTGTGACCACTGCCATGTTTAGATAGCTCATGTTACGAGCTTCGTTTTGATATGTAGTTCGTTCGATTCCGATTTACGGTTTAGGAGAAACGACCGTTTCAAGTAACGGCGTTTCGCGAACGAAACTTTTTCCCTCGCCTTACTTTGGAATGTAGGTTAAAGACCAAAAAGGGTTAATTAATGTGTGAAACATTTATGGTAAGTGTGTTAGGCAGTTGGTAAGACATTCGCGAAAGAATCGTTTTAAAACTCGTAAAGGTTAAATTATTAAAAATGGTGGAGCCGAGGGTACCCGAGTGACTTAAGCAAATCGGTGAGCGCAAAACTAGCATTAGAGTCTAAGTTAGTTAAAGCATAGATTTACAAGTGATTTTGGTTTAATTCCAACTTACTTGTTGTTTATAGGTTATCAGACTCGTCCCGAGCCTTTCTCACCCCCAAGTCGCTCAGGCAAGTATTCTATCCGTTATACTGTTGTTGTGATGAATACACGTGTATATGCATTATCTTGCGATAGATGCATGATTGTTATTAGCAAATTCTTGCGATATATTGTAGCATGTGATATGGTATATATGCATGCCTGTTTCATATTCTTGAAATATATATCTGTTGGTTCATTTGATAATACCTATGCTAGAGGATAGCGGTAACTTGCTTATACCCTTAGTATAGGGACCCAAAGGTGAAAATATTTTCTAAAACCGGGAGTCGAGGATCCCGAGTAGATTTTATATATATATGGATATGGATATATATATATATGTTTATATATATTATGGTTATAGTTTTCCAAACTATTAATCGAATAAGGTTTATTCGATAACTTTAACTTTATTTTATTATTGAATATTATTTCGAATATTATTCGAGGACTTATGACTCCTTTTACATTATTTATTGAATATTATTTCGATTATTATTCGAGGACTTATGACTCCTTTTCCATTATTTATTGAATATTATTTCGATTATTATTCGAGGACTTATGACTCCTTTTGTATTATTTATTGAATATTATTTGAATATTCATTCGAAGGCTTATGACTCAGTTTATATTATTTAATGAATATTATTTGAATATTCATTTGAGGATCTATGACTCCGATTATTTGCTGAAATATATTCTTTATTTTATTAAAGAATAAGATGTCAATAATCAAACTTATTTTCGATTATTCAAATAAAGATAATACTTTCATATAAGTATATCTTTGGTTATTTAATACTCGTTTCAAGTATAAATTTTAATACTTCTACTTCAATTATTTTTATAAAGATTATTCTTTATGGGAATATTATTTAAATAATAATATTCAGTTATTTTCTAATATTCTGGGGACTGATTTACTTCATTAAATCAGCTTTACTCCAAACACTCTTTAAAGTGTTTACGAGTCTTCAAAATGATTTTTAAAAGTCAGAGCGGATCCCAAAACTCATTTTTATATTTAAGATCTTCCTTTTTAAAGGGGATTTAAATACTCGCTCAAAAATCTGGGGAATCCGGCTCTGTGGTGTATTTTATATTCGCAACGAGGTTGCAGATTTGGTAAATGAATTGATTACTTGCCCAACGTTCGGGAAGTAAGCCCATCTCATTGAGTCGGCATAAACGACAGGCCGGGGTACGGTCTATTATTGTGTAAGTGGCTGGGTGGCAGTCCATCAACGCGTGAGGGGCCGGGGTACGGTCTAGCGCGAGGTCCTAATGCGGCCAGGGTGATGACCGGTGAGGAATTCATCCATCTACAGTAGAAAAGGTTACTTATTGGTATCTTTGCCTGATCAGCGAGATATCGGGTTTATGCCAAAATTCTTTTCCTTTCCAAAATTCATTGGATGTTTCAAACTCTGTTCATACTTTACATAACAGAGGTTCCAGGAAATGTTTAAGAGATATATATATGTGGATATATATATATCGGGACTAAATAAAGTATCTCGTAACTTTATTTCATTCAATAATATTTCAAAGATTGAATCTATTCAAATCTTGTCTTGTAGTCTCATCTATGTGATGAACTTTTGAAACTGATTGTAACTTGAACGGTGGTAGTTCAAGTGGTATTGGGAAAGATATAAGTATATTGGGGGTATTTGGTAACCTCATCTTTTAAACTTATATCTAATTAATAATTGTCTTATGAATGACAAAGATTTTCAGAAAAACGTTGAGACAAGGTTAGATATATGAGATCACCTTGCAACGATATTTTTTTATACAGTTATACACTGGGACTTTGTGTATATTATGCATGGAAGAGGACTTCCAATATTTTGAAAAGTATATATGTATATATACTGAATATTTTGCGACTTCATCGCATTAAGATATCAAACTTGGTTCATTTCTTTTGACCAAGACTTTCATGAGTATTATGAGTAGGCTCATATACTATTAATCATTATACATATTATTTTGGTGGGCTTGCTGCTCACCCTTGCTTTATTTCTTCATCACACAACAACAGTTAGGAAAGATGGCCAGACTCCAGCAGACCCAGTGCAAGCGCGTGGGAAGCGTCCCGCGTCTTCCCGTTGATGTTGTAGCTGCTATAGCTGCAGAGGTAGATCTATTGTAGATCAGACCATCTACTTTTGAGAATCAATTATGTATAATTATAACTTGTGGCAGATAATGGCAATTAACTGTAAATTTATCAAGTAATCATTTTGGGTTGTAATAACTTTTAAATTGTGGATTCAAAGACTTGTACTTATTTAAATTTCATCTCTGAGACTATAACGGATTGTGGTGAGTGTTAGTGTGGGGTCACAGCATAAGGTTATTTATTAATTAAGTGAAGTGATATTGTGGAAAGAAAGACCGTGACGACCCGGATCCCCGACCCCGGATCTGGGGGTGTTACACATATCATTCACAGAGATTTGCCTGACTTGAGAGTGATGAATGGCTGATTTTTTTGGCTTCTTTCTTAGACCAAACCTTTTTTGAATATCCTCATCAATCTTCTCCCAGTTGATTGGACTCAACTGCTTCTTCTCAGCTACTCTCAATGTGGTTGCTGCTTCATTAATCAGATCAATGTTGTCTTTAGTTGGTGGTTTAGTGAAAGCCATTGTAGGCACAATTACTTTGCTAACTTGAATGTTGAGCTGTTTCTCCCCCTCACTTGAGCCTTTCTCCCCCTTTTTGTTATCATCAAGTTATGTCGGAGGGAGTTGAGCAGCCACCAACTGTTGGAGTAGTGCAGTTTGAGTTTCTTGATTGTTAAGTATCTTGGCCATTGACTTCTCTACAGCAGATAATCTTGAGTCCATGGCCTCAACTTTCCTTTTGAGATCAGCCTCCTTCCTTAGCTTTTGAACAATTTCAGTCATGGTGGTTGCAGGAAGTCTAGCATCCAACCTTTCTATGACATCATGCTTTACTTCAGAAATTTCTTGCTTGATTGCATCTACACTCTGACTGTGTTGGAGGGCTTGAATTTTATGCAGCTGGAGTGCTTCAAGATGTGCTGTGAGTAGCTTCTTTGTGCTGGCATTGGAAGATGTTTGAATGGCTGTTTAAGTGTCATGAATTAGCTTGAATAGTATTGATTGGAGATGTGAGTAGGAACATTCTTTTGTTAGCATCCAGGAAGGAACATCTGCATCTTCCCCTATGCTCATGCTATCTTCCTCATCATCCCCACCAACATCCCCAAAAGAAGTTTCATGCAGTTCAAAATCACTGCCAATGTTAGAAGGCATAGCAGTGATTGCATCCTTTGCACTTTGTAAAGATTGTGTAGTATGCACCAAGTTCAGCAATCTTTCAGCCTCCTCATTGCCCTGTGCAGCTAGAGTTTGGTAAGCTGTAACAGGGTGAGTAAATGTCTCAGCATCTAGGGAAATAGAATCTATAACAGCTTGATATTCTTGCTGAAATAGCCTTTTCCTTTTTGCATCATTGACATTCATTGACTCACTTGCAATGGTTTCCATCCTTATCACTCATGTACCTGTATTTCTCTCATGCACCTTGGCTCCCCACCCTCACACCCTCACCTTCACCATCTTGGGTGGGACTCCTCACACTCACTTTTGCCAGTCCTGAAGAAATGGATTGCATAGGTTCACTCTTTTCCTCTCCTTTTTCCTGGGAGCAACTCAGACTTTCACTCATTTCACTCCCTTCCCTCAGTCCTAGGAGTGATTGCACTACTACTAAGTCTTCTGCACTTGTAATAATTGATAAAATTTGAAGCTGTATAGAGACACTCGACGGATAAGGAATATCCATCGGGTTAGCAGTTTGACTATCCAACGGATAACTGCTGTTAAGCTTATCCGTCGGGGTACAATCACTACTCGACGGATAAAAGATATCCATCGGGATAGAAGAAATAGTTGAGTTTGGAGTGGAGAATATTATGGACTCTGTGCAGATTGATGAAAATTTTGGCACAGATGTCTCAACAGTCTCAGAAAGAAATGGCAAGTGAGCCAACAAATCATCTAGAAGATGATGCTCACTTGCTTGGATTTTTAGCTTCTCCAAGAGAGTTAAAGATGGAGAATTTGGAAGTGATGTGTTTATCATGTCAACATCCAAAGATTGTGTGGGAGAATTTGGTATTTCAGGTGCTTCAATTATTAGGGATTTTGGTTGTGACTCCACATTTATTGGAGCCACATCAACCTGACTTTGAGAAGGTGCAGTGACTGTGTCTTCAGCACCACTTTGCACAGTGTGTGAACCCTGTGCATCCCCAAGGGTTTTTGATTTCTTCTTTTTAGTGTAAGTTTGGGGTGAGCTTGTGTCCCTTACCCTTTTGCCGTGTACTCTTGGCTGAAAGCTTGTTTCAATGGTAACATTCTTTTGGGAGGATGAAACCAGTAATGAGCTAATGTCCTTATTAAGAACTGCAGTTTGTTGGGAAATTACAGTGTGGCTAGGATGGGAAGCACTCACCTCTCCAACCTTATCCTTAGGGTTTCTTTGATGTTCACCCTGTCCCTCACTTTTCTTACCCACCTTCATACTCCCCTCTTTAGGTTTGGTGGATTTTACAACTGGCATCTTTTGAAAGACACCAGAGGGGGCTTTCTTTGTCTTTGTTTTTGAAATTTTGGATTTGGTAGCTTGGGTAGGCAACTGTTGGGTCAATGACACAGTTGCCATAGCTACACTAGAGTGCAAATAAGTTTGTGAGGTTGGAAGAGTAGAGACAGTGATAATTACCTCATTTACCTGAGGTGCTTCCATTACTAGGAAATAGAAGAGTGGCACCTCTTTGTGATGGTTTTCCCTATTCAAATCTGTAATGATTCTCCTTTCTTGAACCCAACAATCTAACTTGTTGGTTGGGTTCTCAAGCACAATATCCTCTGAGAGGTGGTTAGCAAGCATCATTAAAAATCTAGCATAGTAAACATTTTTACCCCTCTTATTCAGCTCCCCTAACTCAAATATGAGTAGATCACTAAAGTTGAAAAATTTATCAGTTACTAGCATGTAAAGCATGTTGAGCATAGAGATATTAACTGAATCAAAATTTCTAATTTTACCAGAAAATACTTTAGTGACTGTATCACACAGATAACTCAATTCCTTCCTAAAACCCAATCTCCTAATTTCACGTAATTTAGAAGTAGAGAGTGCATAGCCCATGTAATTAAGCATGTTAACAATATCAATGTCTGTGTGTGGAGTAGTGACAGTATTATCAGGAAACTTGAAGCATGCTTTAACAATATCACTATTAACACAGAATTCCTTACCTTTAATAGTAAAAGTGATAGTCTTATCAGTTGAGTTGTACACTGCAGTCGTCCACATTTCTTCAACAACCTCACAGTAGATGGTGGGTGATTCCAGCATGGCATTGTTGAGTTTGCAGTTCTTCACAAAATCCATCATTTTGTGGTAGTCGCCAGACTGCTGAATCCCCTTGTTCACAAGAGCCGTGAAGTTGTTCTTCTCATATATAAATCCAGTTTGTGACATGATTTTGACGATTGATGCCATTGTTAGAGAGTGAAAATTGCAGAGAGAGAGATGATAATTGCTTTTGAGAAAGAAAGAAGTTAGAGCAGATGAATTAAGAATGATAAAAGAAAAGAAATGAAAAATAATTATGCTTTTATACTGTCTCAAAAATAACTGTCAAAAATAATAAAGTAAAATAAAGTGACCAATAAAAATTACCCAAAATAGCCGTTTAAAAAAACTGTAAAAATTGCATCACTTATCTGTCTTGTTGTGCTTACAAACTGTAAGTATACTCGATGGATAATGTTCAGAGAATCAACGGCTAAAAATAAGACAATTCGATGGATGAGGATAAATCAGCTATCCGTCGAGACATAAAATATTCCAGAAAAATAATTGACTTTATTAATAAATTGTATTCCGACGGATAATCAAACTCGATGGATAATGATCATCCGTCGGGATGTAAATTTTGACTTAGCCAAAATTTCAGCTACCACTGAAAAATTAATTAAATTTCTGGCTACATTATAACTTGCAAATTATCTGAAAAGATTCAAGAGTAATTAAGCATACCTAACTCAGTTACCAACCTTGAAAAGGTGGATTCATCCAGTGGCTTGGTAAATATATCTGCAAGTTGTTTTTCACTTGGAACAAAATGTAGTTCCACAGTACCATTTGTTAGATATATTTGAGATGTCATGTCTAATATGTTTCATGTTTAGTTTTCAGATATTAACAAACAGGAAATATCAGTACTTACTGGAATCAGTACTTACTGGAAGTCAGAACTTAAGGATATCAGTACTTAGATTATCAGAAGATAAATATCAGAAGATGGATATCAGAACTTAAGTACGGGAGGACTAACAGTTAAGGAAGGAAGCTGATTTATAGGAAAGAAGATCGTGACTAGTACAAAAGAAGATATGCATGGAAAGAGTTAGAAGATAAGAAGACTTGTATAAGATATCTGATTGATATATTTTAGGAGACAGAATTATATTCCATATCAATTAGAAGTTATCTTGTAACTGTATACTATAAAAAGATATAGGTTTACACTATATATGTTATCATTATCGAGAAGATCATAAATTGTAACCTAGCAGCTCTCGTGATATTTGTTCATCACTGAGAGAGAACAGTTCCATTGTAACAGAGTTTATTATATCGAACATATCTATTTACTGTTACTTGTGTTCGAAATCGATTTGATTGTATTCTACACTGTATTCAACCCCCTTCTACAGTGTTGTGTGACCTAACAACTGGTATCAGAGCCTATCTGTTAACACACATACAGTAAATATCCAAACAATCATGTCTGAAGAAGCAGAAAATCCAACCAAGCCCACCAAAACTGAAGAAACTAAAAACACTCAAACCCGCAGTCGATATGAGACTATTAGGGTTCCCATACTGAGACCTTCTGAGTATCCCATATGGAAAGTGAAGATGACTATATTTCTAGAAGCTACTGATCCAGAATACCTTGATAGAATTAATGAAGGACCGCATAAGCTAACCAAGCTCTCTGTTGTAGTTGCAGATCAGCCAGCAAAGACCATACCAAAGGAGAAAAGTGAGTATACAGCTGAAGATATCTCATCCATTTCCAAGGATGCAATGGTAAGGCATTTGCTACATAGTGCCATTAATAATGTCATGTCAAATAGGGTAATTCATTGCAAGACTGCAAAGGAGATATGGGATGCTTTGGAGACAAGATGCCGGGGAACTGATACAATCAAGAAGAACAGGATGACTATACTCACTCAAGAGTATGAGCACTTTGACTCAAAAGGTGATGAGTCATTAACTGACTTATATGACAGGTTTGTCAAACTATTGAATGATCTGTCACTGGTGGACAAGGAATATGATCTTGAAGATTGAAATCTAAAATTCCTTTTAGCTCTTCCTAAAAGTTGGGATTTGAAGTCTAGTACTATAAGAGACAACTATTCTCTTGATGAAACTACTCTTGATGAAATTTATGGTATGCTCAAGACTTATGAACTTGAGATGGATCAAAGAAGCAAGAGATATGGGAGAAAGTCAAGGACAGTTGCTCTTAATGCTGAGGAGGAATTCCCCAAAGTGGATGTCTCAAAGAAAGGCAAAGGAAAAGCTCTCATCACAAAGTCTGATTCAGAATCATCAAGTTCTAATGATGATGATTCAGAAACTGAAAGTTTA
This sequence comes from Apium graveolens, assembly GCF_009905375.1. Taxonomy (NCBI): domain Eukaryota; kingdom Viridiplantae; phylum Streptophyta; class Magnoliopsida; order Apiales; family Apiaceae; genus Apium; species Apium graveolens. Next base: position 81,500,330 of record NC_133654.1, on the reverse strand, counting down.
CCTGAAATAGATGCTGATGAAGAGATGATGAAATTGTGTGCTCTTATGGTGAAGGGTATCACAAAGATAGCCTATAGGAAATTCAGAAGGGGAAAGAAGTTTTTCAAGAAAGGTGGAAGTACTGATAGCAAAGGTTTCAGAAAATCTGAAGGCAAAGGTGCAAAGTCTGACAGAGGAGAGAACTCAAATGTCAAATGCTACAACTATGGTGAAAGAGGCCACATATCTCCTGACTGTGAGAAAGGAAAAAGTGACAAAGGCAAGGCACTTGTCACAAAGAAGAAAAGCTGGACAGGCACTTCAGATTCTGAAGATGAGGTGAATTATGCTTTAATGGCAAATGCTGATGGCAGCATTGAAACTGCTGAATTAAAGGTACCTCAAACAACTTATGCCTTTCATACTGATGATATTATTGAGTTGAGATTATATCTTAAAACCATGTTTATTAGCTACATAGATTAAACTTTAACATGTGAAAGATTAACTTCTGAAAATCTTGCTTTTAAGAAAAGGAATGATTATTTAGAAAAAGAGTTAGTTATGTTCCATCAAACTTAGAAAGAAAGAGATGATGCTTTTTATGTTAGAGATGAATTGCTAAAATTGAATAAATCTCTAAAAACTGAGTTAGAAATAGATAAAGAGATTATCAGGACTTGGACTAATTCTGGTAGAATAACATAAAATTTATTAAGTAGTGGAAACTGGAAATAGGGCTTAGGTTATGGAGATGATAAAAATGAAAAAGGAACTAAACAAATTGAGCCAATTATTGTTAAACAAACTGTTAAGCCAAAGGTAAATCCTGTTAAGTTTGTAGCTAAAACTGTAAAGTCTGATTCTGAAAAGATGAAAGAGTCTGTGACAGAAGTTAAGGAGAAATCAACTTCTAACAAATTAGAACAGGATAAACCAACTGAAGTCAACATAGGCTTAATGACAAAGAAGCAGCTTAAGCATAAGCTGAAAGAAATAAGGAATGTCAACAAGGTTAAGACAGCTAGTAAAAATAGGAATGGAAAGGAAGGTGTGAATAAAAGCAATAATTATATGCCTGTTCCTAATGCTCCTAGAAAGAAATTTATAACTGTGGAAACACTAACCATCTTGCTTCTTTTTGCAGGAAGAATAAGAATATAAACTCTTTACCTCCTAAGTCAGGAGTTAAGAGTCAGTCTATTAGGTTTAAGCCACAAAATCCTTATTTTCATTGTGGAAGTTGATGGCATTCCATTTATACCTGTAAGGAATATCATAGTTTATACTATGATTATTATCAAATAAAACCTTCTTTGAAGAAAGTTGCTTTAATTCCTTCTAGTGTAAAGTCTGATGCAAAGTCTGATATAAGTTCTGATAAACAGCATGTTAGCATAAACTCTGATATTAAATCCGCTGCAAATGCTAACAAATATAAAAAGGCCAAAGGATCCAAGCAAGTCTGGGTCCTTAAAACTAACCATTAGTGGTCTTTGTGATTGCAGGGCAACAGGAAAAACATCCTAGTACTTGATAGTGGATGTTTAGGACATATGACTGGAAATAAAGCCCTGCTCTCAGACTTTGTGGAGAAAGATGGCCCAGAAGTTTCTTATGGAGATGGCAACATGGGAAAAACTCTGGGATATGGCAATATTAATCTTGGGAATATCATCATTGAAGCAGTAGCTCTTATCTCAGGACTTAAACACAATCTGCTGAGTGTGAGTCAAATCTGTAACAGAGGTTATCATGTGGATTTCTTTGAAGAACACTGTGAAGTTGTAAGCAATCCTACAGGCAAAGTGATTCTGAAAAGTTACAGGCTTGGTAATATTTACGAAGCCAGACTTTCAATAAGTTCTGATGGTTCTGCAATCTGTCTATTGAGTAGAGCATCAATTGAAGAAAGATGGAATTGGCATAAAAGACTCTCTCATTTAAACTTCAACAATATAAATGAGCTTGTAAGAAAGATCTTGTGAGAGAACTGCCAAAATCAGTATTTGCTCTTGATGGCCTTTGTGTAACGACCAGGAAATTTACGTTGTATTATATCATATTTATAATAAAATATGTGCATTAATATGTCATTTATATGTGATTAAATGTGTTGAGTCATTAAACCATAACTGCTATGTGTTACGTGTTATCTGTTTTGATCCAAACGTGTTTTGGATATTTATTGAGTGTTTTATTGTAAGTTATATATCTTATATCAAAACTCGTACAGCTCAAAACCATGTTTTAAAAGCCCGTATTTCAAACAAAATCATTGGCCCTATTTTGTCAAAAATGCCCTATACCATATCGCTATTCTGAACCCCTAGACGTTTTACAAATTTACCTTTTTCGCAAAAAATGACTTTTCCGGACCCCTTCGGGTACCAAAACCCCCACAAAAATCACATTTTTATTTTTATATGATCATGAAATTATCATATATCATTTTTCTTTGCATTTTTGTAATATTCACAATTTTGGAAATTTTTGACATTTATTTTGTATTTATTAAATATTTAAAAATTCATTATTATTACCCAAAAATTATAAAAATTGGGGCCAAATATTTTATTAGGAGTGTAATTAGACCCTTAATTTTATTTAGGGGTATTATTTTCATAAATATAAATACCTGATTTATCATTAATTAATCAGTAATTTTAATTAAAAATCAGAAAAAAAATAAAAGGAAAAGGTGATCAATGGAGCAATCAGCGAGTCGATTTTGATTCTAAAAATTATTTTAACTATAAAAAAGATTATGTGCTTATGTGCTTATGTGTATTATATGGTTAATCGAGTCGTACTTGCCCTTATGTAATATTCGTTCGGTTATAAGCGTATGGGTAGATAGTAGGAACAAAATGAAGTCGATTTAAGGTGCAACCGAAGTACAAAATGAATTAACCAGTCTATTTTGCTAACAGAAACTAAGCCAGCAAGGAAGGTCAAGTAGGGGATAAACGGAAGTGATTTAATTGCAGTAAGTCGCTCAAAAGGCAAGTTTCTCCCCTATTCTATTTTCCAGAATAGTGATATTCTCTTCAGATTCTTATTACATTTGCATTACTTTAATTCCTTTATTCATATCTCAGTTCGATTCTTGAATTATTCTTTTCATTTGAATTTATTATTCATATTCCAATTGTTACTCACAATTATTGATATATTCTGGTGATTAGAATATATCAAAGCATACCGATTTGTTCCGGTTGCTATTCCAGGGACTGGATAATACTACTTTTGGGATTAAGTCTACTTAATCCTAAGGACCGGGACATAACCGGATCCTTGAGATGGGCCGTAGTGCCTGGGTGCCCGAAGGGATCTATATAGTGAGATATAGATCTGCACTGTATCCTGGATGATCAGCAGGGTATAGCTGCGAACTTGAGTCCAGTGTAGTTCATTTGCATTCGCCAGCAATGGCCTTCTTTTTATTCTTATGAGGTTATATCTTTGCAGTTAAACCTGGGTTACGGATTCAGTTATATTGCTTTAACATTGTATATATTTTGTAGACTTGTTGAGCAATTTTTGTCTCACCCCTTTTTGTTGTTATTCACCTTATTGTTTCAATTAAGAAGGAATATGAAACCCGTCAGGACACGAGTGGTAAAGAAGCAGGTCAAGCCTCGGGATCCTCTTATACCCAAGGTGTTGATCCCAATCCAGGAAGAAAGCTTTGAGTTGCCCGAGCAGGTGGAGTGTTGATAGATAATGTGTGTGTTTGAATAAAAGCTGAACTTAGTATAAAGTGAATTAGACAATGGTTTGTAATAAAGAAAGTTTGTAAGATTTTGAATGTTGGTTTGTAATAAAAGTAGTTAGTGGTTCTTGTTTTCATACTTCAACCTAAAAAGGTCCTGGTAGTTGATAAGGGGTTTAGTTTCATTTCTTTATTATTTATTAATAAGCTTGTTGTACAGGTTTGGTGATTAGTTCGTAACCCCCAAACTTATACCCCGGTTCTGGAGGGCGTTATAGTTTGGCATCAGAGCTGTAGGTTTGGTCCCTGAAAATAAGAACATTAGGATTAAGATAGGATAGAGAGAGATCACATAAGATAGGGATAGTCAGATTAGGAAGAATGGTGTTAGGATTTAGGTCAGATTAGAATAGGGAAGTATAAATCTTAGAATTGTTTAGTGACCTTTTCTTTTCTTTGTTATATTATTAGATGGCTTCATCAGAGCGGACTGAGTCAGACCCAGTACTAGCCCTAGCATCAGTGCAGATTTTTCCTCCATTGCCACCACCTCCACCATTACCACCTGGACCGGCACCAGAGATACCACCTCCACTAGAGGTACCAGACTTTGTTGATTATTTCCCTTATTTTGAGCCAGAGATGCCTGACTTTCCACCTTTGGAGTTTCCGATGTTTAATGTTCCTGATATGATTGATCTTCCACAGTGGGAGGACTTAGAGCCGCAGATTCCAGTAGCACAGCCTGAGATTCCAGATATTCCACAGATGGAGCCAGAGGCAGAGCCACCAGTGTATGCACCTATGGAGCAGCCAGTCTTATTTCCTGCCCCTTTAGCTATTTATGCCCCTGTTCCCGGGGTATATCAGTTTCCACAGCAGGAGTTCATGGATGAGATAGTAGTCGATGAGCCGTTACCTTCTCGAGGTTCTCACACGGATCTTCATGAGCATCATACAGTTACTTATCAGCGTTTTCAGGCGGAGAGAGAGGAGAGGGTTCGATGGCAGAACCAGTGCAGAGAGATCCTTGGATTGTTTGAGACGCAGGCAGATGGTCCCGTCCGAACATTACGATCAGATTACATACTGAGGGAGAGGTTTTGTCAAATTCACCGAGTTAGTTCTCAGTAGCTTATGGATCTGAGACAGCAGGATATTAGTGCGGAGATAGCATATCGTAGAGCATTGGGACTTACCGAGGCAGTGCTAGAGGCATTGTAAGAGGAGTTGAGTCACGTGCCACCAGGATTCTGAGTCAGGGACAGTTGAGACAGTGACTTCAGAGTATAGATGTATATAGAGGTAGCATAGTATAACCTAGTGAGTAGTCTGTATGTGTATACTAGTAGTTTAACCTGTAGTAGGATTTTGACCTGTAGTAGTAGTATGACTTGTAGCCCCGATGACTTCCAGCGGAGCGAGACTTTTTGTATCAAGCATTTACACCTGAGGCTGGTGTCATATATATAAACTGAACTTTTCAAATTCCTTTTATTTAAATTTCAGTCTTTACAGTTTTACAGCATTTACTTTCACTTTATTGCTTTACAGTTTTCCATACTATAATCCCTGTTGAAAAAAAAATGAATGAACAGGACAACCATGTTATTTAACTGCTTACATTTCTAGTTTTTATATTCAGCAACTATTTTCTTTATATAAATCATGTTATTAATACCGGATAAATTGTTTTTCTTACATACTGTCAATTGTTTATTAAACTGTTAAATAAATATCACCTATTTTATTATCAGAAGAAGATGACACTAAAAAGAAAGACTAGGGCTGAGACCTCTAATAACAATTCCGAAGGCCAGACTAATGAAACCATCAACCAAATGTTCCATCTGATGCAACAACAGATGGTAATGATGCAACAACAGATGCAACATCAGCAATAACAGATACAACAACAAATGTTACAACAGTCACCTCGTCCTGAGCCTCAACCTGTTATTACTTTTAAGCAGTTTCAGTCAGTTAAACCTCCAGAATTTGATGGGTCTATTGATCCTATTAAAGCTACCACCTGGTTAAAAGAAATAGAGAAACCTTTTATACTAGTGAAGGTAAGTGAGGACCAAAAAACTGATTTTGCTAGTTACTTGTTGAAAGGAGAGGCAAATTATTGGTGGGAATCTAAAAAGGCTTTAGAGGGTGAAGATGTTATTGCTTGGGATAGGTTTAAAGAGTTATTTTTAGAGAAGCATTTTCCTCGCTACGTAAGGAATCAGATGCAGATAAAATTTTTAGAGCTGAAGCAGGGAAGTATGTCCGTGACAGAATATGAAGCCAAATTCAATGAATTGGCTAGGTTTGTTCCGGAACAGGTGGACACTGAAGAGAAACGAGTGCAGAGATTTCAAGAGGGATTACGACCATGGATACGCGGATAAGTTGCAGTTTTTGAATTAACAACATATACTGCTGTAGTCCAGAAAGCTTTGATCATCGAAGGGGAAAGTGAAAGATCTCAACGAGACATAGGACAGGGAAGTTTCCAAGACCATTCCAGCAGGAAGCCGGGATTGCAAGCCCGGGCAAATCTGAATTTCAAAAGGATAGGATAGGGTACACAAAAAGCAGGTAATCATTTCCAAGTCTCCAACCAGCAGGGAATTGTTAAAGTTCCAGTGCCGTATTGCAAAAGTTATGGACGTAGGCATACCAGCGTATGTATTAAAGCAGATGTGACATGTTTCAAATGCAAGCAGAAAGGGCACTACTCTAACGAATGTCCGACAGGAAAAACAGCAGAAATCACTTGCTATCAATGCGGAAAGAAAGGGCATATCGCTAGGAATTGTAAAGGACCAGTAATGGCAGCCAGTATTCCGAAAGTATTGGCATTACCTCCGCCACCACCACCGAATCAACCCTGAGCAAGGACTTTTAACATGACCATGAAAGAAGCAGTGCAGAGTTCAAGTGTAATTGCAGGTACGCTTTTGGTGAACTCCGTAGATTCAAAAGTATTAATTAATTCTGGAGCTACCCGTTCATTTATTTCTGAAGAATTTCTTGATAAGTTACATTACGAAATTGAATGGTTGGGCGAGACGTTAATTATAAAATTAGCGAATGATGACCAAGTTCCGGTAGATCGAGTATGTCCTGCGTGTGATGTAGAAGTAGCCGGACATCATTTTTCTGTAGATTTAATTCCTTTTAAGCTAGGAGAATTTGATATCATTTTGGGAATGGATTGGTTAGCATGTCATAAGGCTCAGATAGATTGCGCGAATAAGAAAGTTGAATTGCGAACTGCGGAAAATACAACGATAATATTCAAGGGCGAAAAGCAGCAGAATAAATTTCTCACTATAGTGCAGACCAAACGATTGCTTCGATAAGGATGTGAGGCGTACATAGCTTACGTGTTAGATACTGAAAAAGGAAGTCCTAGAATAGAAGACATTCCAGTTGTATGTGAATTTCCGGATGTCTTTCCAGACGAGCTTCCAGGGTTACCGCCAGATCGAGAAATCGAGTTCACGATTGATCTAGCACCAGGTACAGAATCAGTTTCGAAAGCTCCGTATCAAATGGGTCCAGTTGAGATGAAGGAATTGTCAATGCAACTACAAGATCTTCTAGACCGAGACATTATACGACCTAGTATATCCCCATGGGGTGCACCAATGTTATTTGTGAAGAAGAAGGATGGCAGCATGCGATTATGCATCGACTATAGGGAATTCAATAAGCTCACTATCAAGAACATGTATCCTTTACCGAGAATCGATGATTTGTTCGACCAGCTAAAAGGAGCTGCATGGTTTTCGAAGATAGATTTACGCTCAGGTTATCATCAATTGAAGATTAAAGCTGAAGATATTCCCAAGACTGCGTTTCGTACGAGATATGGACATTATGAATTTCTTGTAATGGCATTCGGTTTGACAAACGCGCCAGCTGCATTCATGGATTTGATGAACAGGGTATTCAAGAAATATTTGGATAAATTCGTGATTGTATTCATTGATGACATCTTGATTTACTCCAAGACGGAAGAAGAGCATGTTGGACATTTGAGGATAGCTTTAGAAATTCTGAGGAAAGAGCAACTATATGCAAAATTCTCAAAATGTGAATTCTAGTTAAGGGAAGTACAATTTCTAGGGCATATCATCAGTAGAGAAGGCATCCAAGTTGATCCAGCGAAGATTGAAGCTGTGTTGAATTGGGAAAGACCAAAGACGCCGACAGAAGTTTGAAGTTTCTTGGGATTGGCAGGATATTATCGAAGGTTTGTCAAAGATTTTGTGAAAATAGCAACGCCGCTGACTAAGTTAACTCAAAAAAGTGAAAAATTTGAATGGAATGATAAGTGTGAAGAAAGTTTTCAAGAGTTAAAGAATCGGTTGGTGACCGCACCAGTATTGGTACTGCCAGACGAGCAAGGAAATTTCGTCATATACAGTAACGCTTCGTATCGTGGGCTAGGATGTGTATTGATGTAACAAGGTAACGTCATTGCATATGCTTCGAGACAACTTAAACCTCATGAGCAGAAATATCCTACGCATGATCTGGAATTGGCAGCGATCGTATTTGCATTGAAGCTTTGGAGACATTATCTCTACGGTAAAAAATGCGAAATCTACACGGATCATAAAAGTCTGAAGTATATCTTTACGCAAAAGGAACTGAACATGCGACAATGTCGATGGCTGGAATTGATTAAAGATTACGATGTTACAATCAGTTATCATCCAGGAAAAGCAAATGTTGTAGCGGATGCATTGAGCAGGAAAGAAAGATTGAATTGGTTAACATCATGTGAAGAATTAGCCAAGGAATTCGACAAATTAGAAATTGAGATTCGCATTCCCAATGAATCTGTAGGAACTATCTACGCTATGACTTTCCAACCGGAGTTGCTAGAAAAGATTCGCGGTTGTCAAAATGAAGTGATGAGTCAAGATGATGACTTAACGGGAGAAGAGATCACAACTCAGAAAGATAATGAAGGAATTTTACGCTTTGCATCGAGAATCTGGATCCCTAACGTGGTAGAACTAAAAGAAGAAATAATGCGAGATGCGCACAATTCGAAGTATTCCATTCATCCAGAAAGCACAAAAATGTATCGCGATCTGAAGGAAAACTTTTGGTGGCCGAATATGAAGAAGGAAATAGCAGAATGGGTGAGTAAATGCTACACATGCCAGCGAGTTAAAGCGGAACATCAACATCCGAGCGGGTTATTGTAACCGTTAGACATTCCAGAATGGAAATGGGAACATCTAGCGATGGATTTTGTGGTAGGACTACTAAGGACTAGGGCAAATCATGATGCGATATGGGTAATCATTGACAGACTTACGAAGTCGGCACATTTTCTACCAACTAATGAAAGATTTTCGCTCGACAAATTAGTGCACATGTATCTCGAGGAAATTGTGATGCGACATGGAGTTCCAATATCTATTGTATCGGATCGAGATCCTCGTTTCAACTCAAGATTTTGGAGGCAATTTCAAGAATGCCTTGGGACTAAATTAAACATGAGTACCGCTTATCATTCGCAAACCGACGGGCAAAGTGAAAGAACTATTCAGACGATTGAAGACATGCTACGAGTTTGTGCGATCGATTTTGAAGGCAGTTGGGATGAGCATCTACCCCTAGTGGAATTTTCTTATAATAACAGCTATCACGCCATTATTGGAATTCCATCGTATGAAGCACTATATGGGAGAAAATGCAGATCACCAGTGCACTGGGATGAAGTTGGAGAATGCAAGATTTTAGGTCCAGAATTAATTCAGCAAACAAAAGAAAAGATTGAACTTATTCGGAAACGACTCGATGCAGCGCAAAACAGGCAACGCAAATATGCAGACCAAGCAAGGAAGGATATGGACTATCAGGAAGGGGAACACGTATTACTCAAAATATCGCCATAGAAAGGATTGACTAGATTTGGAAATAAGGGTAAATTGAAGCCACGATATGTAGGACCATTTGAAATTTTGAAGAAAGTAGGAAAGCTTGCATACGAATTAGCGTTACCGCCTCATATGCAACACATTCACAATGTGTTTCACGTGTCAATGCTTAAGCGATATAATCCTAATTCTAGGCATGTAATAGAATATGAACCGATAGATATCCAACCAGATTTGTCTTTTATAGAGCAGCCGGTAAGAATTTTAGATCGGCGAGAGAAAGTGTTGAGAAATAAGTCTGTATATTTAGTGCGAGTGTTGTGGAGAAACCCAGTGGTTGAAGAATCAACCTGGGAGCTTGAAAGTGAAATGTTAGAGAAATACCCTCATTTGTTTTCGTAGAAGATTCTGAGGACAAAATCCTATTAAGGAGGGGAGAATGTAACGACCGGGAAATTTACGTTGTATTATATCATATTTATAATAAAATATATGTATTAATATGTCATTTATATGTGATTAAATGTGTTGAGTCATTAAACCATAACTGCTATGTGTTACGTGTTATCTGTTTTGATCCAAACGTGTTTTGGATATTTATTGAGTGTTTTATTGTAAGTTATATATCTTATATCAAAACCCGTACAGCTCAAAACCATGTTTTAAAAGCCCGTATTTCAAACAAAACCATTGGCCCTATTTTGTCAAAAATGCCCTATACCATATCGCTATGCTGAACCCCTAGACGTTTTACAAATTTACCTTTTTCGCGAAAAACGACTTTTCAGGACCCCTTCGGGTACCAAAAACCCCACAAAAATCACATTTTTATTTTTATATGATCATGAAATTATGATATATCATTTTTTTTGCATTTTTGTAATATTCACAATTTTGGGAATTTTAGACATTTATTTTGTATATAATAAATATTTAAAAATTCATTATTAATACCCAAAAATTATAAAAATTGGGGCCAAATATTTTTATTAGGAGTGTAATTAGACCCTTAATTTTATTTAGGGGTATTATTTTCATAAATATAAATACCTGATTTATCATTAATTAATCAGTTAATTTTAATTAAAAATCGGAAAAAAAAATAAAAGAAAAAGGTGATCAATGGAGCAATCAGCGAGTCGATTTTGATTCTAAAAATTATTTTAACTTTTAAAACGATTATGTGCTTATGTGCTTATGTGTATTATATGGTTAATCGAGTCTTACTTGCTTATATGTAATATTCGAGTCGGTTATAAGCGTATGGGTAGATAGTAGGAACAAAATGAAGTCGATTTAAGGTGCAACCGAAGTACAAAATGAATTAACCAGTCTATTTTGCTAACAGAAACTAAGCCAGCAAGGCAGGTCAAGTAGGGGATATACGGAAGTGATTTAATTGCAGTAAGTCACTCAGAAGGCAAGTTTCTCCCCTATTCTATTTTCCAGAATAGTGATATTCTCTTCAGATTCTTATTACATTTGCATTACTTTAATTCCTTTATTCATATCTTAGTTCGATTCTTGAATTATTCTTTTCATTTGAATTTATTATTCATATTCCAATTGTTACTCACAATTATTGATATATTCTGGTGATTAGAATATATCAAAGCATACCGATTTGTTCCGGTTGCTATTCCAGGGACTGGATAATATTACTTTTGGGATTAAGTCTACTTAATCCTAAGGACCGGGACATAACCGGATCCTTAAGATGGGCCGCAGGGCCTGGGTGCCCGACGGGGTCTATATAGTGAGATATAGATCTGCACTGTATCCTGGCTGATCAGCAGGGTATAGCTGCGAACTTGAGTCTAGTGTAGTCTGTTTGCATTCGCCAGCAATGGCCTTCTTTTTATTCTTATGAGGTTATATCTTTGCAGATAAACCTGGGTTACGGATTCAGTTATATTGCTTTAACATTGTATATATTTTGTAGACTTGTTGAGCAATTTTTGGCTCACCCCTTTTTGTTGTTATTCACCTTATTATTTCAGTTAAGAAGGAATATGAAACCCGTCAGGACACGAGTGGTAAAAAAGCGGGTCAAGCCTCGGGATCCTCTTATACCCAAGGTGTTGATCCCAATCCAGGAAGAAAGCTTTGAGTTGCCCGAGCAGGTGGAGTGTTGATAGATAGTGTGTGTGTTTGAATAAAAGCTGAACTTAGTTTAAAATGAATTAGACAAACTTAGTTTAAAATGAATTAGACAACGGTTTGTAATAAAGAAAGTTTATGAGATTTTGAATGTTGGTTTGTAATAAAAGTAGTTAGTGGTTCTTGTTTTCATACTTCAACCTAAAAAGGTCCTGGTAGTTGTTAAGGGGTTTAGTTTCATTTCTTTATTATTTATTAATAAGCTTGTACATGTTTGGTGATTAGCTCGTAACCCCCAGACTTATACCCCGGGTCTGGAGGGCGTTACACTTTGTGATTCATGTCAAAAGGCAAACCAAAAAAAAAAATTCTTTCAAGAGCAAAACTGAGTCATCAATTCTTGAGCCTTATCACCTACTACATGTTGATCTATTTGGTCCAGTAAAAGTCATGTCTATTTCAAAGAAGAAATATGTTATGGTTATAGTGGATGAGTTCACAAGGTACACTCGGTACTTCTTGCACAAGAAGAATGAAAATGCATTTACTCTTACTGATCATGTCAGACAGCTGGATAAGTTGGTCAAAGATTCTGTTAAAATTATAAGAAGTGATAATGACACTGAATTCAAGAATTCAATCATGGAAGAGTTCTGCAAGGAGCATCAGAAAATGCTGATGGAGACAGCATGGATCATGGGGAGGATCCAGTTCTTGAAGTTAACTTCAATCTGCAAGGAAGTGGACCAAATATCATACACCTGACTTAATTATTGGAGATCCTGAAGTAGGTGACAGAACTAGAACTGCAACATCAAATGAATGTCTCTATCATTCTTTTATATCTCAGACTGAACCAAAGAAAGTGGAAGAAGCTCTTTCAGATGCTGATTGGGTGCAAGCAATGCAGGAAGACTTAAATGAATTTGGAAGAAATAAAGTTTGGACCCTAGTACCAAGACCAAAGAACAGATCAATTGTTGGCACAAAATGGGTGTTCAGAAACAAAACTGACAGTGATGGCATAATTACAAGGAATAAATCAAGGCTGTTTTCTAATGGCTACTCTCAATAGGAGGGTATTGATTATGATGAAACATTTGCACCAGTTACTAGATTAGAAGCCATAAGGATCTTTTTGGCTTATGCTTCTCACAAAAAGTTTAAAGTCTTTCAAATGGATGTGAAAAGTGCTTTTCTTAATGGAGAATTGGAAGAAGAGGTTTATGTTGAACAACCTCCAGGCTTTGCAGATTCAAAATTTCCAAATCATGTCTACAGGCTTGACAAAGCACTTTATGGTCTTAAGCAAGCTCCTAGAGCATGGTATGTGACTTTAACTCAATTCCTTCTGGAGAGTGGATTTCACAGAGGTACAATTGATAAAACACTGTTCTACCTCAACCATAGAAATGACTTACTTTTGGTACAGATATATGTTGATGATATCATATTTGGTTCTATAAATGCCAAACTCTATAAGAGGTTTGCAAAGTTAATGCAGTCAAGATATCAAATGAGTATGATGGGAGAACTTAGTTATTTTCTGGGCCTTTAAGTCAAGCAAAGTGAAGAAGGTACTTTTATCTGTCAATCCAAGTACACTAGAAATTTACTGAAGAAATTTGGAATGCAAGATTGTTCAACTGCAGCCACTCAACTGGCCACTGCAACCAAGTTAGATAAAGATACTGGTTCATCAATAGATATTATAGTTCATCAGTAGATATTACTAACTACAGAGGTATGATTGGCTCTTTACTTTATTTAACTGCAAGTAGACCTGATATCATGTATGATACCTGTCTTTGTGCAAGATTTCAGGCTGATCCAAGAGAACCTCATTTAATAGCTGTGAAGAGAATTTTCAAGTACCTTAAGGGTACAGCTGATCTGGGATTGTGGTATCCTAGAGAATCAGATTTTAAGCTAATAGGTTACTCTGATGCAGATTTTGCAGGATGCAAAATAGACGGGAAAAGGACTAGTGGAAGCTGCCAATTTCTTGGAGCCAGATTGGTTTCTTGGTTTAGCAAGAAACAAAAGTCAATTTCCACATCAACTGCAGAAGCAGAATATATTGCTGCAGGAAGCTGTTGTGCACAAATTCTTTGGATGAAGAATCAGTTACTAGATTATGGGTTAGAATTTTCTAAAATCCTTTTTTACTGTGATAATCAAAGTGATATTGCTATTACAGGTAATCCAGTTTAACACTCAATGACAAAGCACATCAGCATTAGGTACCATTTCATAAGGGAACATGTGATGGAAGGTACAATGGAATTGCATTTTGTTCCAATAGATCAACAACTAGTAGATATCTTCACAAAATCACTATGTGAAGCTACTTTTACAAGACTGGTAAATGAACTTGGAATGGTTTCAGGTTCTTTCTCTAAATCTGCTTAATTTTTGTTCTCATGCATCAGACTTTATGATCAGTGTTTACAAATTGTCTTATTTTCATGAAATCTGCTCTTTAATTGAAATTCATTAATACTGATTGTCATCTTATGTGGTTCTTTAAACTCTGATAGTTTTTGAATGTTCTGTGACTATTCAATCCAATGAGGATAACTGTGTTAGATGCTGACCTAGTAGTCTTTAACATATTAGAAATCCCATGTTTGAATTAGTTGTTTATGTGGAAACTCATTAACACAAGCAAATTCTGATTTTGAGCTTAGTCAAGTTTACTTTGTGTATCTTATTACTAAGTCACAAACTAGATTCTTGCTTCTTATCTGTTAGATTCTAATGTCAATAAATCTTAAGGATTAACTAAATGCTGATAAGCATCACTTATCAAAAGAAAAGAAAAGAAAAGAAAATAAAAGTCAGGTACTCCTTTGAGATCTAGAGTAAATGTGTGGAAGGGAAGACCCAAGTGCATTGCTGGTATTAAGTAATATGCATTAGAAAAGCAAATAAATTTTCTAGGTGATTTTTCACATTCTCTGATTACTGGAGAAATACTTTGACAACATCATAAATTCTGATAAGCAGTCGTGACTCACTTACACTGAAAAGCCACTGTAAAAAGGAATTTCAAAAGATGCATAAAATGAGCACAAACAATTGAGGTGGACTCTTGCATAAATTTTTTCTATAGTAGACTTCATGATTGATGACAGGTTTTAAGCACTTTTCCTAGTTATGCCTTATTTCTAAGATGTATTGAGTTTATCAGACTTTAATCTTTATTTGATATTCTGCTGAATGCACACACTTTCACTCTATATGAATGATGAAAATTACTGTGGTGATTAAGTTATTTTTGACAAACAGTTAAGTGTCATTTGCATAAATTCTGAGGAAAAGTTCTGATGGAAGTTCTGATGATTAAACTCTGAAGAAAACAAGTCAGTATTTGTATGAAGAATCACAGAAAAAGATATTCACTTTTTGAGTTCAGAAGCCATATTCTGATGACTGTTAAAATCTGATATAAGTTTAAGTTCTGATATTAAATCCTGATGGAATCCTTGATGCTTACATGGCATTATTCTTTACTTGACTTATTTGTGGTAAAAAAACTGAAACAGTCATATTTAAATCAGAATATATTTGGGTAAGATATAAACAGCCATAATCATTATGGGTTAGTGGTAAACATGTTTGTCCTGAAAAACTGCATGTGCACGGTAATTATTGCTTATTTTACGTGCCCATTAACTCCTTCTTTAACTTTTTACTGATTGTTCACACGTTGCCAGGTGTAAAGTGTATCCATGCTTCAAAAATATAACTGTTGAGTGGAGAGAGTATATATATGAGAGTTAAAAGATTTTCTAATCTTTTACTTACTTTTCTATTCTTAATCTCTTTTATTCTCTCTCTCTCTAATATTCTCTGAAGCGTTTTCTTTCAGGACTTTTATCAAACACCTTGCAAACAATATCTTTCTCACTTAATTTCTACAGAGATGGCAACAAAAGACTTGATTTTCAATGGAGCTAAGTTTGTTCCCTACAACTACTCATCTATTCTAAGCAAGGCCGAAGCTCTATCAGAACTTCACTTTATTCAGGATTTCCTTGCTAATTCTGATATTGGGTATGCTTTGACCCAACCTGAAGTAATCTCTGGAACCCAAGTGCTGGAGTTTTGGAGAAGTGGAATCTATGATGATGGTGGTGCTCAAGGGTCCCCAAGTATTATCTTTACAACAGGGGAGGATGAGCATATCGTGACTTTGGCTACAGTTCGCCAAGCATTACAGCTGCCTGAGAACTGTGCTTATACAACTATTGAGGAGCCAGTTCTTCAAAATATGATGGCCAGTCTGGGGTATGGAAAGACATTGGCAAAGATGGGTTAATTGAAGAGATCCAACATAAGGAGGGAATGGAGTTTCTTCTTTGACTGCATTACAAAGACCTTCGCCAATAAATGTTCTAATTTCGATGCAATCCCCATACTCAGTCAACAAATCGGGTATGCTCTCATTAATCAAATTGATTTTGATTATGCAAGTGCTGTTTTAGGCTTTATTGGGGATAGGATGACAGAAGATATGAATACTGTATATTTTGCTAGATTTTGCCAGCTTATCTATAGTGTTTGTTGTTCTAATAAGCCCCAATTAGCTAGTGAATCACTTTCACCATTTAGACTAGCTAAAAGAGCTTTTAATGACTTATTATCTATTGATAATAAAAAGGCTGTGTTAAGACCCCTTCAAATTCCCTTATCTGTCAAACAAGTCTTAATAACCTATGATCCAGTTACATACACTGTAAACCTCAACCATCAGCACCTACCACCACTACCCATACACCTCAAACTTCTCAACCACAATCAAAATCTACCATCAGGACATCTTTCAAACCATCAACTCAATCATCTCAACTTGAGTCATCAGCACATACTATCAGATCTTCATCTTCCAGGCCAAAGAGGACAAAGTTTGTTCCTCAACCTCCATAAAAGAGAAGGAAGATGATTCTCATAGATAAATCTGATAGTGATGAGGAAACAATTGAAGCACGGGTTCATGCATCAGAACCTGTGATAGTTGGAGCTGAGAATGTTACTTCTCAGAAAGAAACTACAGCTCAAAGTTCTGATAATTTGAAGAGGAAATCTGTAAGTTCTGAAGCTGCTAAAGCAACTCCTTCATTGGCAAGGAGACTAAAGAAAATAAGGGAAGAAAGGTACAAGGCCAAGCCTATATCTAAGGATTCAACTGAAGCTGAGGAAGGGGATCAGGAATCTCTGATCTCATTAGAACCTGTGGTAATTGAAGCTCTGCCATTTCCTACTCAAGCTCAGGATACTGTGTCAACACCTCCCGTCTCTCCTATTAAAGCTATAGATGATGTTGAAGAATAAACTACAGCTTAAGCTTGACAAGAATAGATATATCAGACCTACTCTTGAGAAAATTGAAGCCATTGAGAAGATTCAAGAGAAGCAACATGCCCAAATTGCTGAGGTCCTGGATAACCAAGTTTCTCAAAAAGCTCAATTGGATGAAATCCAATCTTCAGTTGAACTTCTTCTTTCTCTCTTACTTCCTGATGATGCCAAAAGGGAGAGAAGGTAGTTAAGTCCAAATGCTCACCTACTGAAATACTGAAGAAAAAGGATGATAAAGGTGATGACCAGGGAAACTCTGATAAGAGTAGAGGTCAAGGAATAGTTCAAGGAAAATCTTCTACACTGAACAAGTCAAGTTCTGATGCTATGAATGCTAAAAGTCTGAAATCAAGTTCTGATAAACAAAGTCTGATGTCAAGTTCTGATATTCTGATCCAGTCAGGATCTAAAGACTCTCAGAAGTTTTTACAAACTCTAAAGCTAAAGGGGAAGCATACTACTGTTTATTACAAAAATCCTAAAATCCAGAAACTTGATGAGGAGTTAGCTAGAAGATTATTTCTGAAACAAAATCCAGGAATGGATTTGGAAACTCTCAAGGAGGAAGAAGCTAGATTTGCAGCTGAGAAGACAAATCTTAAGTCTAAAGCTTCTGATACAAAGAAACCTCCAAGGCCTAAGGAAAAAGGCATTGTGATCAGGGAAAAGTCAAATTCTGAGACTTCAAAGTCCAAGACTAGATCACAAACTGAGATTGATCCTAAGTCAAAAGGAAAAAAAAGAAAAGGTTAGTGAACCTTTAAAGATTGAGAAAAAGACAAGTTCTTCCATTCCAGTCTATCAAACTATAATGCACGATGATGATTTGATAGAAGATTAAACTGTTCAAATTCTGAAGAGAAGAAAGATAATTGAAGAATCTAAAACAACCTCTGACACTGCTCAAGTTGTTCAGAATGAAAAACAGCAACCTACAGAAGAAACAGCAAATTCTGATTAATTTGGAAAAGATGACAATTGCTGATAAGAATAAGCTGTTATGAAAGAAAGCTACTCCAGTTGAACCAAAATCCAATCTATTGATGAATCAACTTGCAACATTTGGATTGAGATTCAAGCAACCTAGAGATAAAGCTGGATTAGGTTCTGATGAAGAGAAGATACAAACAGGAGTAGAAGTCACTCTAAGAGATCCTTTCATGTTGACAGATAAACCATATGAACAAATCAAACAAAAGCACCTTGACAAAGTGTTGTCTGCTCAATTTGTGATAGATGCTCATGATAGCAATAATCTAAAGGAGAAATTGATTTTATTTCTCTATGATGGATTAACTTACAGACTAGTTGATACTGATATGCTAAATAAGTCTGTCAGAGAACTTCAACATATTCACTATCTTCTGGAAGTAAAATCTGATGTTACAAGAAGATGGTCAAAATACATTTTGAAGGCTATAAGAGATCTATTTAGAATCTCTGGTACAAAGACTTCTCAATATATACCAATGATTACGGAAGGTGATGGAAAAGAAATTCCTATGCTGAAGAATTCTGCTAAGGTGGAAGTTATTCTGAAAGGAAAATGCTTATATTATAATGAAAACTCTTCACATCCTAGAGTTATCAGACTTGGTGATAGACTTGAAAGAACATCAATTCAAGCTCTCAGAATAGCCATTTATAAAATTGGTGATAGTAAAGATGAAGAACTGATGCAGGTCAAAGCACAGTTAGTTGAATTTCTGAGAAAAGCTGAAGACAAGCTGGTAAGAGATTTTGTTAAGAATCATTATGGATTCAGATTGATCCAGTGAAGTTGGTAAAGCTACAAGGACTATAAGTTATAGTTAATAGTCTTATTAAACTCTCATTGCATTTGAACTTAAATGTTTTTGACATTATCAAATCTATTAACTTGTATATTTTTACATAATTTACAAGTTGGGGGAGATTGTTAGATATATTTGAGATGTCATGTCTAATATGTTTCATTTTTAGTTTTCAGATCTTAACAAATAGGAAATATCAGTACTTACTGGAATCTGTACTTACTTGAAGTCAGAACTTAAGGATATCAGTATTTAAATTATCAGAAGATAAATATCAGACGATGGATATCAGAACTTAAGTACGGGAGGACTAACAGTTTAGGAAGGAAGCTGATTTATAGGAAAGAAGATCGAGACTAATACAAAAGAAGATATGCATGGAAAGAGTTAGAAGATAAGAAGACTTGTATAAGATATCTGATTGATATATTTTAGGAGACAGAATTATATTCCATATAAATTAGAAGTTATCTTGTAACTGTGTACTATATAAACACAGACATAGGTGTACACTATATGTGTTATCATTATCGAGAAGATCATACATTATAACCTAGCAGCTCTCGTGATATTTGTTCATCACTGAGAGAGAACAGTTCCATTGTAACAGAGTTTATTATATCGAATATATCTGTTTACTGTTACTTGTGTTCGAAATTGATTTGATTGTATTCTATATTGTATTCAACCCCCTTCTACAGTGTTGTGTGACCTAACACCATTCATTACATGTTCCCTTATGAAGTGGTACTTGATGTCTATACGCTTTGTTCTTGAATGTTGTACTGGATTTTTAGTGATGGAAATTGCACTTATGTTATCATAGAAAATAGGAATTCTTTCCACTTGTAGACCATAGTCTAGCCATTGGTTTTTCATCCATAAAATATGTGCACAACAACTGCCAACAACAATATATTCAGCTTCAGCTGTAGAAGTAGAAACTGAATTTTGCTTTTTACTGAACCACGACACAAGCCTGTTTCCTAGAAATTGACAGGTTCCTGTTGTACTTTTTCTATCAATTTTACAACCTGCATAATCTGCATCTGAATAACCAGTTAGATCAAAGCCAGAATCTCTAGGGTACTAAATGCCAAGTTTTGGTGTTCCCTTGAGATATCTGAAAATTCTCTTAATAGCTACTAAGTGAGATTCTCTAGGATCATCCTGAAATCTAGCAGAAAGACATGTAGCAAACATTATATCTGGCCTACTAGCTGTTAAGTACAGAAGTGAGCCAACCATGCCCCTATAACTTGAAATATCCACAGGCTTTTCAGTAGTGTTTAATTCAAGCTTAGTTGCAATGGTCATGGGAGTTTTTGCAGATGTGCAATCCATTAGATCAAACTTCTTTAAAAGATCATAAATGTATTTAGTTTGACTAAAGAATATTCCA
This sequence comes from Apium graveolens, assembly GCF_009905375.1. Classification (NCBI taxonomy): domain Eukaryota; kingdom Viridiplantae; phylum Streptophyta; class Magnoliopsida; order Apiales; family Apiaceae; genus Apium; species Apium graveolens. Next base: position 81,480,080 of record NC_133654.1, on the reverse strand, counting down.
TCACTAACTTGCTTAACTTGCAAACCAAGAAAGTAAGTTAGTTCTCCCATCATGCTCATTTCATACTTACTTTGCATCAATTTGGCAAACTTTTTGCAAAGTTTTTTATCTGTAGAGCCAAAAATAATGTCATCTACATAAATTTGAACAAGTATGCTAGAGCCATTAACATTTCTAAAGAATAAAGTTTTGTCAACATTACCTCTAGTGAAGTGATTCTATAAAAGAAACTTTGACAAAGTGTCATACCAGGCTCTGATGTTTGCTTCAGTCCATAAAGTGCTTTCAAAAGATAGTAGACATATTCTGGAAAATTTGGATCTTTAAAACCAGGAGGCTGACTGACATAGACTTCCTCCTCCAAATATCCATTCAGAAAGGTACTTTTGACATCCATTTGATAGACCTTGAAATTGGCATGGGCTGCATATGCTAAGAAGATTCTGATGGCTTCAAGTCTTGCAACAGGAGCAAAGGTTTCATCAAAATCTATTCCTTCTTGTTGACAATAGCCCTTAGCAACCAATCTAGCTTTTTTTCCTGACTACTATGCCATTTTCATCCATCTTGTTTCTGAATACCCATTTGGTGTCTATTGGATTCTTTCCTTTAGGCTTAGGGACCAGCTTCCAAACTTTGTTCCTTTCACATTGGTTTAGCTCTTCCTGCATAGCTAAAATCCAATCAGGATCCAACAAATCTTCTTCTACCTTCTTTGGTTCTTTCTTAGATAGGAAACTGCTATATAGACTTTCTTCTTGAGTTGCTCTCCTTGTTTAAACTCTAGAAGACACATCACCAATGATGAGATCAAAGGGGTGATCCTTTGTCCATTTCCTTTGTTGAGGTAGATGAGCTCTAGATGAAGAGGCCTCATTGTTGTCTTGATATGTGATTGAGTTTTGATGAAGCTGATTGTCTCCTGACGGATAAAGCGGATTGTCTCCCGACGGATGAAGCATTTTGCAACTCGGCAGATGTTGAATTTTATGCTTCATTGGTAGTAGATTTTTTTGCATTATCCTTTGATACTGTTTTTTGATCACTTTCATCATCACTGTCATCACTAACCATCTCCACATTATCAAATTTGAGGCTATCATGGTAATCTCCATCTTGTAGTCCTTCAATCTTTTTATCATCAAACACAACATGTATTGTTTCGATAACAATGTTGGTTCTCAGATTGTAGACTCTGTATGCTTTACCAACAATATATCCAACAAAAATTCCTTCATCTGCTTTAGCATCAAACTTCCCATTCTGATCAGTTTGATTTCTCAAGATATAACATTTGCAGCCAAAGACATGAAGAAAATTAGAGTTGGCTTCTTGTTATTGAACAATTGGTAGGGAGTCATGCATTTTGCTTGATTAACCAGAGAAATATTCTAGGTGTAGCCATGCAGTATTTACAGCTTCAGCCCAGAAATACGTTGGTAACTTAGATTCTTCAAGCATTGTCCTTGCAGCTTTAATAAGTGATATGTGCTTTCTTTCTACTACTCCATTTTGTTGTGGAGTTCTTGCTGCTGAAAACTCATGCAAAATCCCATTTTCTTCATAAAATGCTTTTATGACAAAATTCTTGAACTCAGTTCCAGTGTCACTCTTGATTCTTCTAACTTTGAAATCAGGATGATTGTTGATTTGCCTTATGTGATTGATGATGAGTTCACTAGCCTCATCTTTAGACTTAAGGAAATATGTCCAAGAGAACTTTGAGAAATCATCTACAATTACTAGGCAAAATCTTTTTCTAGAGATGGACAACACATTGACTGGTCCAAACAAATCCATGTGCTGTAGTTGCAAAGGTTCTTCAATTATTGAATCAAGCTTTTTTATGAATAATGTTTTAATTTGTTTACCCTTTTGGCAAGCATCACATAGTCCATCCTTAGAAAACACCACTTGAGGAATACCTCTAACCAATTCTTTCTTTACAAGCTCATTCATGGTCTTGAAGTTTAGATGGGATAGCTTCTTATGTCATAGACAACTTTCATCTTGACTTGCTTTACTGAGAAGAAAAGTAACAGATTCTGCATTTGATGAGTTGAAGTCAGCTAGGTACACATTTCCTTTTCTCACTCCAGTGAGAACCACTTTGTTGTTCCACTTGTTTGTCACAACACAGGCTTCTGAGTTGAAGGTTACTGAATTGCCTTTATCACAAAGCTGGCTGATACTCAACAAATTGTACTTGAGACCATCCACTAAGGCAACCTCCTCAATGATGACATTGTCTTTTGAAATCAAGCCATATCCCACAGTATAACCCTTGCTATCATCTCAAAAAGTAATACTTGGGTCAGCTCTCTCCTTGAACTCTGTGAGCAGGGTAGAATCACCAGTCATGTGTCTTGAACAACCACTATCCAAGTACCAAAAATTCTTTCTATTTCCCTGCACACATTAAAATCAAATCAAGTTGATTTTGGTACCCAAGTTTCCTTGGGTCCTGCCTTGTTAGCTTTCTTCTTCTGTTTCTTAGGGTTGATCTTATTTGACTTGGGGATATCAGATTCATCCTTAGTCATCTGAGTTGGACCTTTGAAACCATTCATTAAAACAGAATTATCATGCACATTTTGATTAACAGGAAATGGCATGCTATTAACAAACATGTTATTCCAGTAGGGCATGCTAAATGGCATTTGAGGCATACTAAATGCAGCATAATAAGGATTAGGTGCAAATGGCATATTAGCAAATTGTGCATTCATATTCTGTGTAGACATAGCATTCATAGGCATAGAATGTATGGCATTCATGTTGGGAAAAAGGGAGGGTACAGACATAAGAGTAGGCATGGCAAGTTTGAAATTAACAGACATATGATTAGCACTACCATACTTAACACAGATTTTTTTAGGAGCATATTTATCAGGTGTATAGTTGCTATGTTTGTTAATCCCTACTTTCCCAATTCTATTATTTTTCCTTTTAGCCTCTATTTTAACCTCAATCTTTTCTAGTCTATCATTCGATTGCTTTATAGACAGATGACCAACATTCACTTTCTTCTACTTCTTCACTTGACTAGATTCTCCTGAAATGAAGTTTTTGAAAACTGATCCATATTTTTCATTTAACTTGGCAAGTTTGGCTTTACTCACAGGTTTGCTCACAGCCGACGGATGAGGATTGTAAGTTATATGTCATAGCCTATTTGTATATTCGAGGATTCAACTCAACTCAAATAAGAATGTAATAAGTAAATAGTGGATCGACCGTCAGAGAGATCTCGCAAAGTAATATCTGTCAAAGGATTCAGAGACAAGGTTCATCTACAGACTTGAGGAGTTAATTCACTGGAAGAAGTTCAAGAAGTTGATCATGCCTCAGTGATATAAATCAAGATCGTGGATTTAATCAAGTGACAGAGATCTCGTCAGAGTATCATTAATTACAAGGATTCAATCTGAAGAAAATCAGAGTATCAAAGTCAAGACATGAAGAAACGTCACGGAAGTTAGTCACTCATGAACCAGACAGTACATCGAGTGTCAACATTGAAGTGACGGAATTGATTCATAAGTCTCAGTGATTTTCAGAAGATTATCAGAAGATTGGATGCTGCTCAAGGTTAGTATTAATTCTCTATTAATTGATTAAGTCATATAATTTAATTAAGAAAATAAATTATATCTGCAAAGATTAATTTATTGATTAATTAAATTAATTGATTAATTAATTCAGAATTAATATTAAGGATTTTCAGGTTTTTAATTGGTTTAAAAATCTATTTAAATTGAAACAAGGCAAACTGATTGTATTAGTATGACAATCGGTATGACAATCAATAGTCATACCGAAAGTCATGCTAATTCATTTAATTGTCTTGTTAGAATTTTTATTAGATTAAAAATCTGTTATTAATCTTTGCAAGACAATCTGAATTGTACTTATGTGACAATCGGTATGACAATCAATTGTCATACCGAAAGTCATGCCAGTTCAAATAGATTGTCCTGCCGAAAGTCATGCTGGTTCAAATGATTGTCTTGATAATTCAAAAGGATAGTCTCACCGATTGTCATGCAAGCTTACAGGATTGTCATTGCAGTTCATTTGCATTCGGCTGTTTACTTAAAAAGACAAAGAAGCAGCAGAAGTTCATCCATCCAATACACAAGTCAAAAACAAGAACACAGCAGCCGCAGTAAATATTTCATTTTTCATCTGCTTACTTCAAGATTAAATTTCTAGTTTGTAAAGTTAAATCCAATCAACTAGAAATCATTCTCTTGTTCTTGTGTAACAATCTAGCGGATCAAAATCCCTAGAACTTAATCTCAAATCGCGTTTAGCATTTGATTCTAATTATTGCAAAAATAGAAAAAGTTCATGTCGAATTTATTCTAAATTTGTGATAATTAATTTGAGATTAATTCCTTGTAATCGATACAGTTGTTGTAACACCTTTCAAGTTTAATAATAATTTTATTTAACTTGAATTTTGTTTCACATTTTTTATTCCGCATTTAATTCGATTATTCGGTACTGTTTGTATTCAACCCCCCCTTCTACAAACAAATTGGGACCTAACAATTGGTATCAGAGCCTTCTGATTAACGAACAAATCAAGATCCTAGACTTTTGTGATTTTTCAACTCCTTGAATTTTTATTTATTCTAAAATTCATAATGACTTCACATAAAGTTGGAACCGTTAAAATTCCACAATTTGATAAAGAGAATTATATCATGTGGAAGAAGAAGATGCTATTATTTTTACAAGTTGCAAATCCCAAATATTCAAACTTGTTAAAGAAGGGTATAAAAACTCCGATGGTTATTGAACCGGAGGTAATAATAGATGGTGTGGTGACTACTGAAGCTAGAACCTATCCAAAAGAGCCTGAAGATTTTACTCCTGCTGAGAAGGAAGAAGCCTCCTTGGATGCCAGCCTTCAATTAATATTAATTGATTCCCTTGATCCCTTGATGAACAGACATGTGATGAACTGTAAAAATTCCAAACACATGTGGGAAACTATTGAGGTGATTAATGAAGGCACAGAGGAAGTTAGGGAGAACAAGTTGGAAATCCTAACCTCTGAATATGAACATTTCAAATCAAATCCAGGAGAAGGAATTACTGAAGTGTTTGAGAGGTACAATGCGTTGATCAACAACCTGAACATCAATGGAAAGTATTATTCAATCAGGGAGGTCAACAAAAAGTTCCTTTTAACACTGCCAGCTCATCTTGAACATAGAATCACTGCCATTAGAGAAGCTAGAGATCTGAGTGAGATTTCTTTGGACAGGCTCTATGGAGTGTTAAAAACCTATGAGTTGGAGCAGATTCAACAGAAGGAAGTCTACGGGAAGGATAGAATGGTCAGCACATCTACTGCACTTGTAGCTGAAGGTCAACAACAACAACAATCTCAACAGTTAGAAAGAATGGTACAGTTTTCCAAAGGTGAGGAAAATGAGTTAGTAGCAGAATATGATCCTCCTACTACAAATCAATCAAGTGATGATTTTTATTCCTTGGAAGAGTTGGAGCAATTGGAAGATGAATCAATGGCCCAAATTGTCAAGAGATTCTCCCATATCAGATTCAGGAGGAATCCCAAGCTTAAGTACAAGTCCAACTACAACAAATTCCAGAAAGGTGGATCTTCATCCTCTAACACCAGCAGTGGTGGGTACAAAATAGGAATGGTTGATCGGAGCACCATTAGATGCTATAACTGCAATGAGTTGGGACACTTTGCCACAGAATGTAGGAAGCCAAAGCAAGTAAGAAAGAACTCTGAAAGGGCTTATCTGGCAAAGGGAAGAAGCTGGGATGATACTGACAGTGAAGATGAAGATGAAGGAAATCTTGCTCTTATGGCTATTGATGGAAAAGCTTCATCGTCAAGAATAGAGGTAAAACTTTCTGATGCTGAAATGGTTTATCATCTAAGAGGTAACTTAGATTGTGCACGTCGTGATAATGAACTGTTAAGTTTACAGATCACAGACCTTGAGAAAGAGGTCAATGAATTAAGACTTGTGCACATTAATCAAGACAAATTAAAAGAACAGGTATCTTTTCTAGAGAATAGAGTTGACTGTTATAGAAAACTCGAAACTATTCTCAAAGACAAGATCACCGGTCTTGAGACTAAGGTTAGAGCCTACTTCAATTCTTGTTCGAAGGCTAAAGAGTTCTACAGTAAGCAAGCTGTTAATCAAACATCTGGAATAGGTTATGATTACAATGCTGCTATTGGAGAATTAGGCATAAACTCCCCTCCTCATGTATGTGCTAAAGGGAGGGAAGTACCACATGTGCTTAAGGGTGTTGATGAACCCCTCTATAAAGCATCAATTGCTGAACCATTTGATGCGACCTCTTCTGTTATTCAAGAAGAAATACGTGCTGAGGATTATGCTAATGAGAAGATTGTTTCCAAGTCAAGTGAGTCGAAAGTTCCAGTCAAAGTTGTGAAAGCAACTGAGACTAACTCAGACACACATGAGTTGGATAACAATAATGCCATGTCTACCATGCATGAATTGCCTGCTGTTAATCACTCTCATAAAGCATGTGGTGTTGCTAATTGTATGTCTTGTGCTTTTAATATGATGTATGCTTATTTTAATGGTAAGCATGTGTCTAATGATAAGACTACTCCTCGTCAGCATGTGAATAACAAGAAGCATGATAGGTCTAAGACTGCTAGTCCTTCTAAGGCTAGAAAGGAGACATTTGTGCCTAAGCTTAAACAGAAATTTGTTAACGCTGTTTACAAGGTCAAATGTTCAGTCATTGAGAAAGTTGAGGCAATTAAAATTAAAAATGTTGTTTTTCCTGACAAAGGACAGTTCTACAAGTATGCCGGGCCCAACCAAGTTTGGGTTCCGAAGAAGGTCTAATCCATTTGTAGTACAGGGCATTAAAACAGGTGAAACCGGAAGTGTGGATTCTTGACAATGGATCATCAAGACATATGACCGGAGATAGAGCCCTGCTATCAAATGTGGATTGAGAAAGCTGGCCCCCTGATTACCTTTGGAGATAACAGCAAAGGTTTATCTGAGGGATATGGCTGTTTGCAAGCTGGGAATGTTATCATTGTAATTTTGTATATTGTGCTAGGTTATTATCAGGAAGCAGTATCTAACATATAGCACCAGTGACGAGACTTGAGAATATTACGACATATCAGACACCTGCTGCACATTACACTTGGAATTGTACTCTAGTAAGATGTGTACAAGTGTACTCCTGGTTGGTAAGTCAAAAGAGGAAGTCAATGCACCACAGTTCATGGACTTTGCAGCTGCAGATCTATTGGACTATGCAATTTCTTCTTCACAATCTCACTTCAGGTTGGTATGAACTAGTATACTGCTCAAGCAATCGTCAAGGACATGGTATGGCACTCTAACAGAAGTTATAATTTTATATGAATAAGTAGAGTCGTCATATTAATAACTATCTTATCACTAAGCACAATCATATTGTTTTATATGTGCAGTGATATATTGTTAATGCAACATAACAATTAGTATCTAAAGTACTTGACAAGTATCGGTCAATGATATGTTGTTAACATTATGTTGCAGATATTTATAAGCTTTTGACATGAATGAGAATTACTTAGACTTTACCCTAAGTGATCAATGTTTTATCAAAAACTCATTCATATTGAAAAACAAAATTAAACTTCTTTCTACATTAGTGATTTCTTATTTCATGTAAAATCTTTTGAAATCACTATTGTAAATCATTTTCTCTCTATTACCATATGTTCTATGATACAGGTTCAGTCTCCATTGACTTTCTTTCATTGACAGTCATGAGGTTGAAAACCCACAACGTTTATCCCAGACTGTAAAGACAAACACAAAAACAGAACCAACCAACACTCTCTTACCACTAAATGTAATATGAATGAGCGTGAGGGAGATAGTGCCTTAGTGCACCACATAAGGAAGGTTCTGTAGTCAACCCAGTAGCTATGTCTCCTACATAGATGAGTAGTATTTAAACCGAGACAACTGCTAACCCCCATACATCTTCTCAAAAAGATGTAATGGTTGAAAAGGCACAAAATCAGTTACTAGATTCATTCTCTCAACAGGGTGCATCTATTGAATTTTGCCTGTCGGCCAAGGTATCCGATGTAGTGTCACCACTTCAAACATAATCAATTCTTGATGCACAAGGAGAGGTTACACACACAAAGGATGAGTTGACGGAAACAAGAGTTTCGACCATTTTAAGGTCAGATTCGATTGTTCAAGGTTCGTTAGTGGACCAATTGCCTTTACAGGTATTAGGAGAGGATACTGATCCAAAAGCCATATGTCAGTGGTCAGTATCTACCTCCCCAGGCTTAAATCCCCTGGATGCATCTGCGGATAGTGGATCTGACATAGGTGCAGATCGGCAACTTATTGACAATGATTCAGATATTACCTGATAAGTCACAAGGAAGTGTCTTCACAGACATTAGAAGGGAACTTTGATCTTTATGCTAAAATCGTTGGATCATTGTTTACCTTCCCAGAATTCAAATCTGGAATCCTAAAAGGGAAACTAGCAACTTGTAGATTATGACTCAGATTTATCTGATGAGTTTAACAAGGATGGGGATTTGTGAACTCCCATTGCACCACCTGTGACCTCCTTTAAGGATGGCTAAGGTGATTTTCCTTGCAGGTACAGCTGGATTATGGAGCTATGAGAGAAGAGTGATACACTTGTGAGAAAGAGTGTAAACACGAGTGGAGAGAAGAGTGAAACATATGTGAGGTACACTAAACACAATCACACACTCACAGTGAGGAAGAAAGAGAAACTACTTGTTATTTCTTTTCCAACCAAGTGAAATATGAGAACTCCTTCAGACGACGGCATACATTCCTTCTTTAAGGGGGAGATAGAAGCTTAAGTAATAGTTTGGAGGATTCCTCAACTAAGGGGGAGAAATAGCAGGGAGGAAGAAAAAGATCCTAAAAATGTACACTACACCACACCATTGTTGTTTGTAACTACGGATCCTATTGTACGGGAGAGGTGGTAAACACAAGATGATTTCCTAGTAAGGGAAGAAGCTGTTAGGGGAGTACCATTGGTTTTTATCTGCGGATCCTATTGTACGGGAGAGGTGGTAAAACAAAGGTGATCTTCTTTAATCAGTTGATTCTCATAGGGGGAGAAGCAAGAGAGATATGGGCTTTTCAACAGGAAATATGGTTGTACAAATGAAGATGGAACTACTTGAAGATATGTTCAGTCTAGAGGAACATCTACTTGGAATCTGGAAAATGTTAAATCTAGTCCAGAACTTTTCTACTATTTACTTTGCATTTCTATTTATATCTTTTTCTTATTTGTTAGTTGAGTTATCCTCTAGGTATTTGTGTGTTATTGTCTAACAAACAAATAGGGGGAGATTGTAAGTTATATGTCATAGCCTATTTGTATATTCGAGGATTCAACTCAACTCAAATAAGAATGTAATAAGTAAATAGTGGATCGACCGTCAGAGAGATCTCGCAAAGTAATATCTGTCAAAGGATTCAGAGACAAGGTTCATCTACAGACTTGAGGAGTTAATTCACTGGAAGAAGTTCAAGAAGTTGATCATGCCTCAGTGATATAAATCAAGATCGTGGATTTAATCAAGTGACAGAGATCTCGTCAGAGTATCATTAATTACAAGGATTCAATCTGAAGAAAATCAGAGTATCAAAGTCAAGACATGAAGAAACGTCACGGAAGTTAGTCACTCATGAACCAGACAGTACATCGAGTGTCAACATTGAAGTGACGGAATTGATTCATAAGTCTCAGTGATTTTCAGAAGATTATCAGAAGATTGGATGCTGCTCAAGGTTAGTATTAATTCTCTATTAATTGATTAAGTCATATAATTTAATTAAGAAAATAAATTATATCTGCAAAGATTAATTTATTGATTAATTAAATTAATTGATTAATTAATTCAGAATTAATATTAAGGATTTTCAGGTTTTTAATTGGTTTAAAAATCTATTTAAATTGAAACAAGGCAAACTGATTGTATTAGTATGACAATCGGTATGACAATCAATAGTCATACCGAAAGTCATGCTAATTCATTTAATTGTCTTGTTAGAATTTTTATTAGATTAAAAATCTGTTATTAATCTTTGCAAGACAATCTGAATTGTACTTATGTGACAATCGGTATGACAATCAATTGTCATACCGAAAGTCATGCCAGTTCAAATAGATTGTCCTGCCGAAAGTCATGCTGGTTCAAATGATTGTCTTGATAATTCAAAAGGATAGTCTCACCGATTGTCATGCAAGCTTACAGGATTGTCATTGCAGTTCATTTGCATTCGGCTGTTTACTTAAAAAGACAAAGAAGCAGCAGAAGTTCATCCATCCAATACACAAGTCAAAAACAAGAACACAGCAGCCGCAGTAAATATTTCATTTTTCATCTGCTTACTTCAAGATTAAATTTCTAGTTTGTAAAGTTAAATCCAATCAACTAGAAATCATTCTCTTGTTCTTGTGTAACAATCTAGCGGATCAAAATCCCTAGAACTTAATCTCAAATCGCGTTTAGCATTTGATTCTAATTATTGCAAAAATAGAAAAAGTTCATGTCGAATTTATTCTAAATTTGTGATAATTAATTTGAGATTAATTCCTTGTAATCGATACAGTTGTTGTAACACCTTTCAAGTTTAATAATAATTTTATTTAACTTGAATTTTGTTTCACATTTTTTATTCCGCATTTAATTCGATTATTCGGTACTGTTTGTATTCAACCCCCCCTTCTACAAACAAATTGGGACCTAACAAGGATTTATGTCACTCGACGGATAATCCTTTTGGTTAACAAACAAATGATTTGAGCATGAACATTTCTAGATGTTTTCCATGCCTTAATCACCTTTTGTTCTCGTTCAAGCTGTTTCTTCAAAATCTCTTCTTTCTTCAAGGACTCAGTTAATTCATCCTTAGCAATCTTACACTCAATTCTCAATTTTTCAAATTCAATAAACTGAGACTCTAGCACATTATTCCTCTCACTTAAAAACAAATTGTTTTCTTTAATTTTAGCATTTTCCTTAGTGAGAGACTTAAGTGTAACACGCAAATGATATAATTCTGTAGACATGTCATTGGTAGCATCATTAGATAAATATGTTAGGTTAGTGGTGATTACCTGATTACTTGAAGAACGTGTCTCTGTTTCATCAGACTTGGCCATTAGGGCCAGATTGACATAGCTGACATCCTCATCCTCATCCAGACCATCTGCTGCACAGTCATTTTCTTGTGTAATGAAAGCCCTTTCCTTTTATTTGAGCAACTCAAAATTCTTCTATTTATAATCCACAGGCTCAAACTTCTTCTTGCTGGAATCTGACTTTCTACACTTACTGGCAAAGTGCCCTGCCAAGCCACATTTGAAACATTTGAATTTTGATTTATCCACCATGTTTCTATTTGGCTTAGCTGCTCCAAAGTTCTTTTTGAACTTGAGTTTGGCAAATCTTCTGGAAAGAAATGCTAGATGTTCATCAATATCATTCATATCATCTTGGCTCAAAGAATCTTCATTTTCTACTACCAGCCCCGTGCCCTTATTTTCACAGACATTTGATGTAATATCCTGGAAAAATTATATGAATATTATATGTTAAATAAATAAATACTATGTGTTTTATAAATTTAAAGTGATTATTGCCATGATATTAGATATTATAGCTGTTATGTGTGTTTCCGTGCGAACCAGAATTTTTTTTCAATTGATTAAAATGTTTTTAAACTGCAATTATATGAATCATTCTGTAATTTGGACCCATATTTAATTACGTCTTTATCAATGTACCTGTTTTATCTCGTTTATGTGTAATGGAATGTATTTTAAGCGTATTCGGGTTTTTCTATTAATTTAAATATCATTTTATAATTCGAAAATAGACGGACCGAGACCCTACCGGGACATCAAACCCCACCAAAATCCGTGTTTTTATTTTTATAAAATTATTCGTATTTCAAATACCCTTTATTTTTGTATTTTTGAATTATTCGCAATTTTTGAGGAATTTAGACATTAATTTTGTATTTTATCGTTTTTAAAATTATTTCCCGTAATTATTATTTTGGGGCCCTAATTATGATAATTAGGGGATAAAAACACCCTTAATTTATTTTGGGGTATTAATTTATGTATAAATATAAATAGCAGCTCTTTTGTTTTTATTATTTTATTGGTGTTTATAAAAAAAATCAGATAGTAAAAGAAAAACCAAGAAACTGTTCTTGGGGGTGTTCTTAACTTAGGGAATCAATCATATTGTTTTGAGTGATTTTGATTTCGGATTTTAAAGCTTGAATATCCAAAACGAAGCTTGGATCATCAGCTTCATCCTCGTATTATCATATTCAACAACCGGTAATCGAACCAAAAATTCAATTTTTTTGTTCTTGGCACCCGAATTTGATTCTTGAGTTTTACGAACTAGTGATTGTTTATGATGTTACAATTAGGTTTGATATGAATATTAGAGTTGTTTTGGACATGTTTGAATCCCGTTATGGTTCAGAATAATATGAACCGAGTTCTTGTGTTCTTGGGTTTTTATATTCGATTTTCAGGATTTGTGACTGATTTGTGATTGATTTGAATTAGATAATTAGATTCCAGGGAGTTGTAGCTTTAATTTGAGCCATATATACTTGAGTTTGGTTTAGAAATGGTGCAAGTCGAAGTCTGGTCGGGCTTGTCGCTGGCAGCGGCTGCGGATCGTCGAAATCAACGATAGGATCGTCGATTCGGGCGACTGATATTTGCAGTCGTGTTATTGAATTGCTAGGAACAGATATTTATTAAATTTACGCTAATTTTGACTGGGTTCTGGGCATCGAAGGGGCCACCGGAGCTCTACCGGAGTTTCGCCGGATTCAAGCCTCGCCGGAATCTGGGGAAAAACCGGTAGGGTTCTTGGTGTTCTTCCCAACCCGGTTTTGACCCATGACCCGACCCGGACGAAACCCTAACCCTAATCCCTTGATCTTTTTTCCCCAAATTCAAAATCTTAAAATGTGTTTCTGTCTTTCTTTTTAAAATTTATTTTGAAATTACTTTCTTATTTCCAAAAATCATTTATTTTATGTTTAAAAATCATTTACTTATTATTTTTAAATTCTAAAAATTATTTTCCTGATTCTTTTAAATTCCCAAATTATTTTCCTTATTATTTTCAAAATTCAATTTGATTTAATTATTTATAATTTATTTTAGTTAATTATTCATGAGTTTAATTAATTGATTAATTCAGTTAATCAATTAATTTTATTTATAAATAGTTAAATAAATGTAAATTATTTATATTTAATTCAAATAATTCCTAAAAAATATTTTTAAGCTTTTAAAAATTATATTTTGGTATTTAAAAAATCAATTAATATTATTATTAATTGATTTAATTCTATTTATTTTTTATTTTATTCATAATAATTAAACCGTTCGTTCGTTTAATACGAAACGAACGCGTATAAACTCAAAAATATGTTACGTTTTCAATAAAAATACTTTTGAGTCCTAATTTCTTTTTTGTTGCAATGACATTTGATTTGTATACCAGTTTGAGTCGGTATCTGATCGGTAAATATTATTATTGACCTGATTTTCATTCTGAACGCACTAAGACATATCTTTTAATGATCTGACTTATGTGTTACATGAAATATGTGATTACCTGTTATACGAATGCCATGAATACTTGCTACGTGATATGCATGCTATCTGTTTACAGTTTTGACATGCCATGATTAGTTATAAAACGATCGGGTAGATGTCAAGACGTATAGTTACGTCGATTGAGTTTGGTACTGTCAATTAAGATAGTCCTTTTGTTTATAGAATTGAGTAGCAAGGAGTGCAGTCAAGTGTTAGACGGAGATAGTAGCCAGCAGCTATAAGCAGAGTTATAGTGAAAGGTTATTGAGCATACCAGGCAAGTACTCCTAATTTCACTTATCGTTCAAATGACGTTATTTCGAATCATATTATGCAAGTATTTATATCTTCACTTATCATTCAAGTGATACTAACTCTGAACTTTATTCTTTCAAATTCCATACTATTCTAAGTTCAGAATAGTTAAACATTTTATATCTCGCTATAAATCACTTTATACAGTGGAACGTTGAATTGAGAATAGCGAATAACTAATTGTTCTAGTTATTTCGCCATTGATTGTTGAGATAACTCTGGACCATGAGAAATGGGGAGTTATACAGTTAAGGATGTCCTTTGATTCGGCTCCTTTGATCAAAATGTTTTATGGATTGGATGAATGCGTAAGTGACCAGGACGGACGGTCCAACGGAGGGCTATTGCTATGTGTTATATGAAATATTATGACACATTTTGTGCCACAGGCAGATATATTACCTTTTTATTTGAGTACTCGTGTTTTGGGGACATCTTTCTACGAATCATGAATCAGTGCTATCACACGGGCTGATCAGCATGTTATAGTACGTGTAATTTCCCATATTTTCAAATCTTATTATTATTGTTTGGAATTGTTTATGTAATTTTTATGTGAATTTTGGTGAATTATCTGATAATTGGAATTGATGTTTGGGTGTTTATATGTGACATTATTTGAATATTTAATTTTTATATGTCCAGAATAAAATATAGATAATTGTGATATTTTTCTTGTAATTTTTGGATTGTTATATGATTTTATAATGATTTATGAATTTATTAATTATTTTCTGAGTAATTATAAAACTATTTTATTAAGCCGGGAATCGTCCAACTTCAACCGTTTTTACATTTTTACAACCCGAAACTCTTTCGAAAACTCCTTCCTAACCTAATCTGGTAATTCCGGACATTTTCCATGTTTTGACTTTTTTTATCCGGATTACGGTTTGAACCGTGCGCGGCCCGGCGCAATATTTTCGGTACGTTAACCATTTCGATAAATCAATAAAACCCGTATTCTCGAGAGACGGGATATTTTTACATTCTTTTCGTATATAGTGTTTTATAAAAGCCCAGTTTTGATAATTATCCAAATTTGATACTAAATTGGATCATTTTTATAGTTACTTAGGGGCTAAGTAATCTATTTTCGGATCCGATATGTTCATGTGATCATCGAATTATTAAATGGATAAATTATGTGATGGTTTTGTCAGCTATTTGTTGTTGTATTATTACTTTTGTGATTTGTTGGATGCGTAGAGTAATTTTATAATTAACTATTGAGCTGTATGACATTATTTGGTTTTAAAATGATTTTATTGAATATTTATTTTTATAAATGCTAAAATTATTTTAAAAAAATTATTTTGGTTGCTTTATAATTTTATGTAGTATTTTTAGGAGTTTATACAATTTAGAAATCAACATTTTATTGATTATTTATCGTTAAATGATTTTCTGATTTCATTTAATTGTAAAATCAGTAATTAATTCTAGAATTCTTCAAAAATTTC
Source organism: Apium graveolens (assembly GCF_009905375.1). Taxonomy (NCBI): domain Eukaryota; kingdom Viridiplantae; phylum Streptophyta; class Magnoliopsida; order Apiales; family Apiaceae; genus Apium; species Apium graveolens. The sequence goes on along the minus strand of NC_133654.1, from coordinate 81,464,592 downwards.
GAAATTTATATTTTATTAAGTTTGGAATATTCCGAGAATTTTAAAATTATTTTGGTAATTTTTGGGATAAATTTTACCTGCGCGTTGTTTCGTTTATTTATTAAAAAAGGGTATAAATTGTGTTTCAAAAATAGTTTTAAAATTTTGAAATGTACGTCTTTATTTACTTCGGGGTATTTTTAATATGTTGAAACTATTTTCGTGATTTTCTAAAGATATTTGAAGTGCAACTCGGATCGTTTAATTTCGAGTTTCAGGACAAAACCGAGCCATAGAAACTCCGTATTTATCCTATACATTACGTGTCAGTTTTTCATTAATCCGAGGGACACGTGTTTTCTCCTTCCTGCAACATCTGTTAAACAAAAGAAAAACAAATATAAACCCATTACCCCCACCCCCCTGTACGCGGCTCTCTCTCACAATCTTTGTCTTCTCTCTCTTTGTTCTCTCACAATCTCTCCCTGTCTCTCCATTCTTCTCACCCCGTTGCTTATTTTTCCGGTAATTCTTATGCCGCCTATCTCCTTTTATTCGCTGCCGTCCTATTTCGTTTTGGCCGCTGCCGCCGTCGATTTTCCGGTATGGTGGCAGCGGCGGGTTGTGTGTGTGTAGCTATATGTATATGTATATATATATGAGCTCTCTGTGTGTGTGTTCAGTGTCGTGTTTGTGCGTTGGTGTTGTGGGTTGGGTGGTTGCGCGGCGGTACCGCCGTGTAGCCGCCTGATTCATGTTTTTCCGGCCATGTTTTTTCGTTACTTCGCTTTGTCCTTTTTTCCAGTTGTTCCGCTCCCCCTCCTGCTTAGCAGTGCGTAGGCGCGTGTGTATCTGTGTGGTGTTGATTGCCTGGTTTCGATTGCTTAATTCGAAGTAATTCGAGTTTAATTTTCGATTTTGGGAAAAATTTAATTAAGTTAATTCTTTTATTTTCTGCAGGATAACAATCTGATTAATTTTCATAAAATAAAATTTATCGTGCAGGAATAATTATTAATAAATCGGTGAGATTTACGTAGGATGTCCGATATAATCGGAAACCCATAAATTTTACCGCCGTCGGCAATGAGTCTCGGCGAGCCGACGGTGGACAATGATGATTAATTCTGAGTCCTATATTATAAATAAATAAAATTTGTTTGTGATATTAATTTCAAAACAAAAATTACGAATAAAGATATAAAAATGCGAATAACAGTAATAAATAATTGAAATTACATTGGTATTTGGGAATTGTGAATTGTAGTTGTGGATTATTGATGTTGTTGTGATTGACGTCGATTTGATTTCGACGGGTAGGCCGATAAACGACGGAGACACTGCCCGATTTTCGGGAAATTAATTCTGAAAATACGGGAACGTAACCTACGATTATCGGAGACGTCGAACGAGGATATATAATTAAATTTTACGAAACCTAATTACGTGTTGGGACAAGATATTTTTTTAAATAAGCCGTTTGTCCGTTTAATACGAAACGAACGCCTCTGGACTCAGAAAAATATTCCGATTTCAATAAAAGCACTTTTGAGACCTATATTCTTTTGTATTGAAGGACCGTTTGAGTTTTATATCATTCGGAGTTAATTATTGATCGATAAATCATATTTTTGACCTAATTTCAGTTTTAAACGTACCTGGACGAACCTTTTGACGAACCAAGTTATGTGTGATATAAATTATGTGATACATGAGTTATGTGTTTATATATTATGTGAATTACGTGCATACGTGAGTCAAGAGTCTTGTATTTGACTGTTTTCTTTATGTGTGGGCTATCGTATGGGTAGACAATAGGACTTTGACGCGCAGTTCGTCGAGTAATTATCGTTTAGATGATTAAAGTTATATTTTCTGATTATAGATGCGAATCGTTCGAGTGATCAGGACAAGACGTTGGATAAAGAAATGAGATGGAATGGTATTGGATATCTGACTTCTAGCAATAGCAGGAGCAGCATATCAGTAAAGTGTTGAAAAGAAGGACGATGATGTTTTGAGAAAGAATGTCAGAATTGATGCGTCTTTGCGATTGTAGCTAACTACTAAAACTCAAAGGTAAGTACCCCTGACTTCACTTATCGATCAAATGACGTTTATTTCGAATCATATTATGCAAGTATCCCTATCATCACTTATTGTTCAAGTGATATTTATCTTGAATCCTATTATGAAAGTATTTCTTTTCTTATTCTCAGTTTAAAATAGATAAATGGTTTACATATCGCTGAATTAAATAATTCTGTTTATGTAAATACTCATCTGCCATTATGTTCAGAATAGTCAAGTGATTTTACTTATCCAATTACTGGATTTATAAATATTTTGGATTTTGAGAAAGATGATTTTGTTGTGAGTATTCCTGCCCAAGTGAATGGGGGAATAAAATTATTTAGGATGTCGAATGATTCGGATCCTTTTTCAATAAAAAGGTTTTTAGGATTGGACTGGTTACTGGTTACAGCATAGGTGATCGAGATATCGGTCCAGCTGTAATATCTTTCAAGGCTAGTTATGCCTTTTCTGGCGCCCTATAGGTACCGTATGTCTTCGGGATACGTGTAGTACCTATACTTATGATATGGTCGGGGGATACCGGTGTTGTTTCGTGACTGATCATCGGAAACAACATAAAATATAATTGGTTCCAATCTAAATTGATATCTAAATTTCTTTATTGTTTTGAGAATCATAGAATAAATGATTTATCAACTGATTCTGTTTTGGATTAAAAGTAGTGATTCTGTTTTGGATTAAAAGTACTGATTCTGTTTTGGATTAAAAGTGAATTGTGGTTTTGATTCAGTTTCTGATTTTATGGATACTCAGTTTGTTGTTAAATATTAAAGGTGGTATTAGTACAGATGATTGGTGTTGACTTCAGTATGGAATGTTGTTAGCATCAAAGTTCGTATTGATATCTAATTTGATATGACAACAAAATGGGTATTAATTTCAAGAGTTCGGTTTTGAGTAAAGTTTGTGATTCAATCCATAATCATTATTTCGTGTTATTATGGTTTACGATATTTCTGTAAACACTGTTTTACGAGTTTTATTGTCGTCAAGATTCAAAGTATTGCTGAAGCCTTTCGCTTAAAAATATCAAAAAGAGTTTTTTTTATTTTTATCAAAACGACCCTATATATGTTATAATTAACTTGCTGAGCATTTCTTCCGCTCATACTTGCCTGTTTTCAAATTTAACCTCCTGTGAGGATTAGTTTGCGCTGTTTAGCTGCGTAATTCGAGCAAGCAAAGAAGAAGCTTTTGGAAGGTGATTATTCCAGGGTTTGCGAACTAGGGTAAGTTTTATTGTGTAAAGGTGTTTATATTATATTATATTATAATTGTGTTATTTTTGGGCCTAGTATACTTCTTTTCGAAGTTATACTAGGGGGTTTAACTTTGAGTTTGGAAATTGTTGAAACGAGTTTTAAAAGAAAGTGAAAAATTTATTTGTGGAATTTGGATATCTTGTTTCTAGAACTGTAACCTTAAAAGATCTTGGATTAGTTGGGGTCATTTGTATTAAATATCTTTCGCTGGCTATTGTTTATTGATTAAACAGGTTAATTTGGATTGAGGTTTCATAGTGATGACCAAATCCTCTGACCCCGGATTTGGGGGCGTTACAGTACGTCTGTCGGAATTAGATTCCAATCTAAAAAATATCGTTTATTGCTGATAGCTTGTGAAGCTTTTATTATGGATCAAATATTACTGATTTTATCCTATTGTTCAGTTATTATCAAAATGTGGTTTATCATTTCAAGCACATTTTATACTGCTTGCTGAGCATTTCTTTCGCTCATACTTGTTTATCAATCTAATCTTTCAGCTAAGCCAAAACAGGCTTGAGTTCCAGGTTTGATCAGAAGTCAAGTGCTTGTAAATAGGCGGGTGTGTTTTCCAGGTAGACTATTTTGGGACGCTTGAATAAGACTAGAGGTTTGTAATAAAATTTGAATAAACTGTAAAACTAATTAGACTTACGGTTTGTAATAATAGTTGGTTTGTATTAGTGGTTGTTCCATACTATAACCTGTGATCGATCCAGTATATGCAAGGGGTCATATTTATTATATTATTCCGCTGTGATTATTTTATTATGGTTTATTGCCTAGTGACCCCGAAATCTAGACCCCGGCTTTGGAGGGCGTCACATTTGAAGTAGACTCAACAGTTTCTATCTTCATCTCCTTCTCTTTCTCTAACTCAGCAATCAGTGCAATGAACCCTCCTTTCTTTCTCCCTTTCTCCATTCTTTCATCTTGCTCTATTTCAAGCTCATAAGTCTTTATAATGCCATACAGTCTCTCTTGTGTAAACTACTTGTATACTTGTGAATTTCTCAAGGAGACTGTCATTGGTTTCCATTCTTTTGGTAGGGATCTCAGAAATTTGAGGTTAGAATCTTTGGTTTGGTAGACTCTTTCATGCAGCTTTAGAGCATGTAGTAGCTTTTGAAATCTACTAAAGATATCAGTGAGAGTTTCACCTTCTTCAAAGTGGAAATGCTCATATTGCTGAATTAGTAACTGCATCTTATTTTCTCTAACTTGTTCAGTGCCATCACAGATAATCTGAATTGTATCCCAAACTTCCTTGGCAGTTTTGCAATTGATGATGTTGTCAAACATGTCACCATCAACTCCATTGAACAAAATATTCATGACCTTCTTGTCTTTCCTGACTTGTTCAACTGTTTTGGTTTGTATTAGTGCATGTTCCATACTATAACATGTGATCGATCCAGTGTATGCAAGGGGTCATATTTATTATATTATTCCACTGTGGTTATTTTATTATGGTTTATTGGCTAGTGACCCCCAAATCTAGAACCAAGGGTTTGGAGGGCGTCACATTTGAAGTAGACTCAACAGCTTCTATCTTCATCTCCTTCTCTTTCTCTGACTCAGCAATCAGTGCAATGGACCCTCCTTTCTTTCTCCCTTTCTCCATTCTTTCATCTTGCTCTATTTCAAGCTCATAAGTCTTTACATAGCCATACAATCTCTCTAGTGTAAAATCCTTATATTCTTGTGAATTTCTCAAGGAGACTGTCATTGGTTTCCATTCTTTTGGTAGAGATCTCATAAATTTGAGGTTAGAATCTTTGGTTTGGTAGACTCTTCCATGCAACTTTAGAGCATTTAGTAGCTTTTAAAATCTACTAAAGATATAAGTGAGAGTTTCACCTTCTTCAAAGTGGAAATGCTCATATTGTTGAATTAGTAACTGCATCTTATTTTCTCTAACTTGTTCGGTGCCATCACAGATAATCTAAATTGTATCCCAAACTTCCTTGGCAGTTTTGCAATTGATGATGTTGTCAAATATGTCACCATCAACTCCATTGAACAGAATATTCATGGCCTTCTTGTCTTTCCTGACTTGTTCAACTGTTTGTAATAACAGTTGGTTTGTATTAGTGCATGTTCCATACTATAACCTGTGATCGATCCATTGTATCGAGAGAACCCTGTGATGTTTGAATAGCTCACAGCTGCTTACAAGTATGAACAACTAAACTTATAGAGAAATGCTATAGGATACAGCTTACAATTGTTTCTCTGAGAAAATACTTGCTTAGTCTTGTTATTGTTCTACTTGCTACTCTTGGTTTATATATCACCAATATTACACAGTAATAAGATAAGATAATAAAACGAAACCTATCAAGTCTAATACTATGCTGCTTCATCACTCTATTCCATCATCTTTGAATATCTTCATAATAGCATGGAAATGGCAATGCTTTTTTGTTCTCAAAAACCCAGTTGAATAGGATGCCACATTCCTTTTACATACACTCGACGCATGTGACTATGTTGTCACTATCAACGGATGTTTGAATTGATCATCCGCCGGGTACATGATTATCATCTGTCGAGTAGCTTTGTTAATCATCCGTCGGGTAGCTTTGCTAATCACTTGACTCCATTTCATTTATGCAGAATTACAAGACATCATCTATTTACATTTAATCAACCTATTCTGCACATCTACTAACAATCTACATAATTCATAAGCTACTACAGAATTTATACAAAGTTGTTTGCAAAAATGTGCTACATGACTGATTGTTACATAAGCTACTAACTTGATGGATGTCAAATCATCATCCATCCGGACTAGATTGAGTCATCCGTCGGGACTATATTTGATCATCCGTCGAGTGCTACATTTTTCACCAAGTTAAATATACTAAGGTGTTTTGTTAATGAAATCATCAAGTTCACAACATATTCCCAACATTATTTTTCCGAGTAATTAAAAACTATTGTGTACAATTGGGAACCGACCGACTTCACCGTTCTTACATTTTTACAACCCGAAACTCTTCCGAAAACTCCTTCCTAACCTAATTGCAATAGTTAGAGCATTTTCCATATTTTGACTTTTTCGATCTGGCGTACGGTTTTCCCCGTGCAGGTCCCGGCGCAATATTTTTGATACAAAATTCTTTTCGGTAATTCGATAAAACCCGTATTTTCGAGAAACGGGATCTTTTTATTAAACTATTATATTATCATCTCATAATACGTGTAACCAAAGCACTGAGACCAAGACCACAGTTGCAAAATGTACAGATTTGGATAATTATCCTAAAATCGGTACCGTTTTGGATCGGTTTTCTCAAATAAACGTACTATATTATATCTGGTATGATCCAACGGGGTACCAATATTCCGTATATATAAATAACCCTTATCGTATTTTATTTTGTACAAAAAATCATATGCAAATAGTTAAATATATAATTTTACAGAGAAAAACTCTAATTTTATAATAGTTTCTGAGAATCAAACAAGCTTTTGAAGGTGTTATCGAACTTTGTTTGGAAAGCTCGAGTACTCCAAATGAAGGTCTTGATGTGTATTATCAGAATCAACAAGTTTCATAACTGCAGAATTAAAGGTTTATTTTCTGTATTTTTATTTAATTTTGAATTATTTTGAATTAAAATATGAATTTTTGTTCGAGATGTTGTTTGTATGATTTGATGATTGCATGTTGTAGAGCTTTTCTTCTTGATGATTTTGATATTGTTAGGAATATGTTGTGAAGTTGATGATAAGTCAAACAAAACAACTTAGTAGATTTAACTTAGTGGAATTTGTAGCTCTCGATGGATGATCTAATATAGCCCGGACGGATTAACTTTATAATCCCGACGGATGATAATTTGACATCCATCGAGAGTGTAGCTTATGTAACAAATAAGTATTGTAGCATATTTCTGCAAACAATATGTTTTAGTCTGGTAGATTGTGTAGGGTTCTCTAAGTCAGATTGACTACTAGATTGATATGTAGAATAGGTTGACTAATTGTAAATATGAGATGTCTTGTAATTCTGTATAAGTGAAATAGAGTCAAGTGCCAGATAGACTCCTGACGGATGATCTTCAAGACTCCCGACAGATGATCAACAAAGTTCCAGACGGATGACCAACATAGTCCCGACGGATGATCAAATTCAAAATAGCCGTTGACAGTGACAACACAGTCACATACGTTGGGTGTTTGCAAAAGGAATGTGGCAGCCTGTTAAGCAGGATTTTGAGAACAAAGAAGCATTACATTTTCCATGCAAATGTGAAGATATTCAAAGATGCTGGAATAGAGTAGTGAAGCAGCATGGAGTTAGGCTAGATATATTTTGTTTTATTATCTTGTCTTAATATCATGTAACTTGGTGATATATAAATCAAGAGTAGCAAGTAGAACTTTTAACTAAGCAAGTTTATTTTTAGAGAAACATATCAAGTTGTATTCTGCAAGAATTTCTGTGTAGTTTGTTTGTTCAACTTGTAAAGCAGCTGTGAGCTATTCAAAGCTTCACAGAGTTCTCATTCTGATATATATATATCTCTGGTGGACACATTCAAATCCACCAGAAAGTTTTAAAGCCTTGTGTTTTATTACTTGGTGTTTTGATTTCAATTATCTTTCTATTCCGTACTTCAGTAAATCAAACATTGTTATATGTATTGAGTTAGAACATTTTTAAAATCAAGAAAAGAAGCCAGAATTACATTCAACCCCCCTTATGTAATTCTTGTTGTATTATTAGGGAATAACAATTGGTATCAGAGTAAGCTCTTGAAGCACAAAGAGTGTAAAGATTACAACAAACAATAAGATGAACAAAAAGGATGTTGGAGTGAAAATCCCATTTCTGGACAAAGACAATTATCACCCCTGGAAGGTGAAGATGCACCTACATCTTCTTTCCCAAGATGAGGCCTATGTGGACTGCATAGAGAGAGGTCCTCATGTACCTATGAGAGCTGCAACTGGCAATGAACCATATGTTCCAAAACCTAGGCATTAATGGTTGGATCCTGATATTGAGCAAGTCAGGAAGGATAATAAAGCCATGAACATTTTGTTCAATGGTGTTCTTAGTCCATTAACAATATAGAAAGAATTACATAAGGGGGATTGAATGGAATTCTTGAACCTTTTTCTTAAAATAAAAATGTTCAAACTCGAATATAAATATGAGTGTTTTGATTAGCACAATGCGGAATAAAAACTTACGTGAATCAAAACATAAATATTTAAAAACAGGAGTCTTTAAAAACTTTCTGGTGGATTTAAACAATTCCACCAGAGATATATATTATATCGAGAGAACTCTGTATGCAAGAATGCTCACAGCTTCTTACAAATTTGAACTACTGAAAATACAGAGAAATGCTAATAATTCTGCTTACAAATGTTTCTCAATTTTTGTATCTCAGATCTCTGTTTCTATTTACTACTTCTTGGTTTATATATATTACCAAGATTACAAACTCAAAAGATAGAATCATTATAAAAAGTATCAGTTCTAATGCTTTGTTACTTTGTTCTCTATTACCCAGTTAATAGGCTTCCTCATTCCATTTGCATACATCCCGACGCATGTGACCAGTTGTCACTGTCAACTGATGTTTGAATTCTTTATCCGTTGGGTACATGATCATCCGTCAACTTTATGATCATCCGTTGATGGCTTTATTGATCATCCGTCGACTGCTATATTAAACATTCATTGATAGCCATTTGATCATCCGTCGATGGCTTTGTTAATCATCCGTCGGTAGCTATTTTGGTACTTGACTTCATTTCATTTATGCAGAATTACAAGACATCATTTATGTACAATTTAATCAACCTATTCTGCATATCTAGTTAAAGTTAACATGACTTATATGCTACTATAGAATCTATACAAAGGTGTATGCAGAAATGTGCTACAGACTCATTATTACATAAGCTACTCATTCGATGGATAATAAGTCATCATCCGTCGGGACTATTATGAGTTATCCGTCGGGACTAAAATTCTTATCCGTCGAGTGCTACATTATTTCACTAAGTAAAATCTACTTAGGTGTTTTGTTTATGAAATCATCAAGTACACAACATATGTACAACAATCTCCCCCAATTTATGTCTACTGGAATTGTAGCCATAAATTAAGAGATACTTGATGATAACAAAACATCCTAAACATACAACTTTAAAGAAAAGTAGATAATACTGAAAGTGTTTCAAATAATCAAAATGTACAAAGTTTAGCTCACAGTCATTTCAAGATGCTCCTCTAGCCTGAGCAGATTTTTCTAGTTTCTTGAAGGTCTGATTCTTCTTCCAAGCTTTCTGTTATTTTCATCAATCTGATTTTGGAGTTGCCTGTGGAATTTTAGTTCATCAGATTCTGAGAGATTTAGCTTCTATAGCATTTCCATGAGAGTCTCATTGCTAGAGATGCTCAACTGATCTTCTAATCTGAAGAATCTTCTCACCCCTTTGTCATCTATGAACTCCATCAGCCAGTAGGGCCTTAGATGCACTCTTCTCCCTGTGTATGGGATGATTAAAGTCTTTGGGAGTGCGTCTTTAGCTCTAACACTCCTTAGTTCTTCAATATTCTTCAATACTAGTCTTCTTGCAGTGACATTGAACCCAAAGTTCTTCTTGAAGGATGAATAACTTTAATCAGTACAGCTTAGCTCTCTTGAAGAATCCTGTGAAGTGGCCATACAATCTCCTTTCCTCCTTTGTACTTGAACACTAACCTTTCAGGTAGGTTTCTATATGCATCAATTCCCCTCACTTCATCTAGTTCATCCAGATAGAGGTTTAGATCAGAAAATTCTTTGATGTCACACAAGTACAAGTAGTCTCCCTTGTTGACTTTGGGCTGAGCTTTGACTACAAATTTGGATTTGAGAGGAGACAGCTTCACTTTCTTGACTGCCCTTGACTTTGTCCTTTTTGGCTTGCTAAGGATTGGTAGACTGAAGTCAGGAATTGGTATGTTATCCCATTCTATTGGCTCATCCTTGGGCACAATAGGTTCACCATGAATATTCCTGTAGGGATCCACCACCCTTATATCTTCAAATGCCACATAGGGCTTTGATGCTTGAGTTATAGCTGGTGTGGGTTCCTTAGGAAATTGATCTTCCAATTCCTTGTCAACAATATCCAGTTTCCTTTTTGTTCTTTTAGCCAATACTTTCTTCCTTGGAGATTTCTTCTGTTCTTCAACTTGTTCCCTTGATTCAGTGGCTTCAGAAGGTTGAGAGGGAATTTGTTGAGATGAACTCACAGCCTATAGCTTGGCTAAGATAGCAATCTGCTCTTTCTTTTGTTTAGCCTTCTTTGCATCTAGAGTAGCTTGCTTCTTTTCCTGCTTTAATCTGGCTTTTTCTTCTCTCTTTGCTTGAGTAAATTGAGGGTGTCCAGCTATCACACAAATTTCCTTCCCATTTCTGAATATCTTAGCAATCCTCTTTTTAGAAGCTAAATCAGTTGGATCTTTGTAGAAAACAATTGATCTTGATAGAAGCTTCTTTTCATCAGGCTTGGGTGTCTCATACACAGTATCCAAGGGGTTCTTCAAGGATGATTTTGAATAGTTTACCCTTGGTTTAAGGATCATTTCAGCCTTTGGACACTTGATGTAGGAAGATTGTCCTCTTTCTAGATAATTCATGCTCATCTCATTCACACTGATTTGCTTGACTTGAGAGTGATGGATGGCTGACTTAACTGGCTCCTTGACAAGTTGAAACTTCTTCTGTATCTCCTCATCAATCTTCTCCCAGTTGATCAAACTCAACTTTCCTTTCTCAACAACTTTTAAGTTTGCTGCTACTGCTTGAATCAGATCTATACCATCTGCAACTGGTGGCTTTGAGACAGTAATTGAAGGTACAATTACTTTGCTGATTTGTATTTGAAGTTTCTCCCCCTCACTTGGCCCTTTCTCCCCCTTACTTGGTTCTTTCTCCCCCTTTTTGTTATCATCATGTTGAGGAGTCAGGCCTTGTGCTTTAGCCAGTTGCATTAGAAGATTTGTCCAAGACTGTTGATTTTGAAGAATGATGGCCACAAAATTTTCAATAACTTGAACTCTATCTTCCAACTTGGCCAGCTTCTTTTCAGAATCTGATTCTCTTCTCAGTCTCAGTAATAGATCTTGCATGGTACCATATGGCATGACTGAATACAGTTTCTCAGAATTGTAGGTCTTCAAGTCAGCTATATCCTTTTTAAGTTCATCTACAGTCAGATTCTGTCTTAATTGCTGTAGCTTCATTAGATGTAGAGAATCTAGATGAGCTTGAAAAATAGCCTTGGTACCAGCATTTGAGCTCCTCTGAATGGCCTTCTGGATAGTCATGATTTGTTTGACCAAGGATATATTGAGTTGTCCTGGTGTGGACTCCTTTGTCAAGGCCCATTCAGGTAAATCTGGAATGGAACTTGGGCCTTCATCTCCCCCTAAGTTCATGCTTCCATCAAATGAAATAGAGTCATCATCATTAGAATTTACTCCAAATTCCTCAGATGGCTCACCAGCTGTAGGAGGCATCAAATTGACAACATCTTTATCCCTTTGTAGAAATTCTGAAGTATGCATCATATTCAAAGTCTTTTCTGCCTCCTCATTTCCCTGAGCAGTCAACAATTGATAGGCTGACACAGGATGATTAAAAGTGTCAGCATCCAAGGAAATGTTATCAATTACAACTTTGTAATGTTGCTGAAATTGTCTTTCCTTTTCAGCATCATCCACAATCATTGACTCATGAACAATGGCTGGATCCAGCCTTATACCCTCTGTACCTGCTTTTCTATCATGTTCTCTCTTTTGTTTCATCAGGGTCTCACCCTGGCTCCCCACCCTCACACCCTCACCTTCACTTACTAAGGTGGGACTCCTCTCACTCCCTTTTGCCAATCCTGAATAAATGGATTGTTGATTTTCACTCATTTCCTCTCCTTTTTCCTGGGAGCAACCCAGACTCTCACTCATAGCACTCTGCTCTCTCAATCCTAGGAGTGACTGTACAACCACTAGATCTTCTGCACTTGAAATAATTGAAGTTTGAAGTTGTGCAGAGATACTCGACGGATGAGTGATATCCATCGAGTGAGTGGTAGTGCTATCCGACGGATATCTGCTGATAGGCTTATCCGTCGGGATACAATCACTACTTGTTGAATGAGCAATATCTGTCGAGAGAGTAGAATTGAATGAGGTGGGAAGAGAAACTATTGTTGACTCTGTGCTGATTGAAGATATTTGGGGCACAGATGTCACAATAGTTTCTGAAAGAATTGGCAAGTGAGCCAACAAATCATCTAAAAGATGATGCTCACTTGTACTGAATTATGGCTTCCCCAACAGAGTTAAAGAAGGGGAATCAGGAATTGAAGTGTTTATCATATCCACTTCCAGAGAGTTTGTTGGTGAGTATGGTGTATGAGATGCTTCTATAACTAGAGATTTTGGCTGTGATTCCACATTTATTGGAACCACATCAAACTGAATTTGAGAGAGTGCAGGGACTGTGTCTTTAGCACTAGTTTACACTGTTTGTGTGCCCTGTGCATCCCCAGAGGTTTTAGATTTCTTCTTTCTTGTATAAGTTTGGGGTGAGCTTGTGTCCCTAACCCTTTTGGCCTGTGCTCTTGGCTGAGAGCTTTGTTCAATAACTACATCCTTTTGGGAGGATGCAGCTAGAAGTGAGCTTTTATCCTTTTTAAGCACTATAGTTTGTTGGGAAACTGTAGTGTGGCTAGGCTGGGATTCACTCAACTCTCTAACCTTATTCTTGGGGTTTCTTTGATGTTCACCCCTTCCCTCACCTGACTTTCCCTCCTTCACACTCCCCTCTTTTGCTTTTGTGGATTTTTCAATCGGTATCTTTTGAGAGGTACCAGAGGGGGTTTTCTTTGATTTAGATTTGGAAATGGTAGTAGGTTTGGAGGCTTTGGTAGGCAACTGTTTGGTCATTGACACAATTGCCATAGCTACTCCTGAATTCAAAGAAATCGTGGAAGTTGGAATTGTTGTAGGAATGGATGAACTTACCTCACTTACCTGAGGTGCCTGCATTACAGGAAAGTAGAACATTGGCACATCCTTGTGATGATTGGCCCTGTTCAAATCTGTAATGAGTCTTCTCTCTTGAACCCAACAAACCAGTTTGTTGTTTGGGTTCTCAAGCACAATCTCTTCACAGAGGTGGTTAGCCAATAACATTAAAAATCTAGCATAATACATATTCTTATCTCTTTTAGCTAACTCACCTAATATAAAACCTAACTCAAACAAGACAAGGTCACTGAAATCATAGAATATATCTGTAACTAGCATGTATAGCATGTTAAGCATGGAAATATTTACTGATTCAAAATTACTGACTTTTCCAGAGAAAACCTTAGTAACTACATCACACATGAAACTCCACTCCTTCCTCAGACCCATTCCCCTAATATCACTCAGTTTAGAAGTAGGAAGTGCATAATGCATGGAATTAAGCATATTGATAATATCAGTGTCATTGTGTGGTGAAGTCACATTATTATCAGGAATTTTGAAACATGCTTTTATCACATCACTGTTGATACAGAATTCATTACCTTTGATGGTTAGAGTGATGATCTTGTCAGTAGAGTTATAGATAGCAGTGGTCCACATCTCTTCAACAACTTCACAGAAGATTGTGGGTGATTCCAGCATGGCGTAATTTAGCTTGCAATTCTTCACAAAGTCCATCATCTTGTGATAGTCCTCTGATTGCTGAATACCCTTATTGACCAATGCAGTGAAATTGTTCTTCTGATAAATGAACCCAGTTTGAGACATAATCTTTACTACAGGTGCCATTGTTAGAGAATGAAAGCTTGAAGAGAAGTAGAATAATTGCTTGAGAGAGAATGAAATAAAAGCAGTTGAATTTGAGAATGATAAAAGAAAACAATTGCAATAAAATAAGCTTTTATACTATCTCAAAAATAACTGATGAAAATAATAGAGTAAAGTAAATTAACCAATAGAAAATTGCCTAAAATAGCCGTTTAAAGATAAACTGAAAAAATTCCACCCATTATCCGTCGTGTAATGCTTACAAACTGTAAGTATACTCGATGGATAATGTACAGGGAATTAACGGCTGAGATTAAGACAATTCGGTGGATGGGGATAAACTGTTATCCGTCGAGTTTTAAAATATTCCAGAAAAGTAATTGATTTTCATTAGCAAATAGTATATCGACGGATGACTAAACTCGATGGATAAGGGTCATCCGTCGAGATGTAAATTTTGACTTAGCCAAAATTTCATCCAATATTGAAAAATCAATTAAGTTTCTGGCTACATTACAACTAGCAAAATAACTCAGATAAATTTAAGAGTAATTAAGCATACCTAACTCACTTACCAATATTGAAAAGGTGGATTCATCCAGTGGCTTGGTAAAGATATCTGCAAGTTGCTTCTCACTTGGAACAAAATGTATTTCCACAGTACCATTCATTACATGTTCCCTTATGAAATGGTACTTGATATCTATGTGCTTTGTCCTTGAATGTTGCACTGGATTTTCAGTGATGGCAATTGCACTTGTGTTATCACAGAAAATAGGAATTCTCTCAACTTGCAAACCATAGTCTAGCAATTGATTTTTCATCCATAAAATCTATGCACAGCAACTGCCAACAACAATATATTCAGCTTCAACTGTAGAAGTAGAAACTGAGTTTTGCTTTTTACTGAACCAGGACACACGCTTGTTTCCTAGAAATTGACAGGTTCCTGTTGTACTTTATCTATCAATTCTACAACCTGCATAATCTGTATCTGAATAACCAGTTAGATCAAACCCAGAATCTCTAGGGTACCAAATGCCAAGATTTGGTATTCCCTTGAGATATCTAAAAATTCTCTTTATAGCTATCAAGTGAGATTCTCTAGGATCAGCCTGAAATCTAGCACATAAACAAGTAGCAAACATTATATCTGGCCTACTAGCTGTTAA
Organism: Apium graveolens; assembly: GCF_009905375.1. Lineage (NCBI taxonomy): Eukaryota > Viridiplantae > Streptophyta > Magnoliopsida > Apiales > Apiaceae > Apium > Apium graveolens. The sequence goes on along the minus strand of NC_133654.1, from coordinate 81,449,254 downwards.
GTACAGAAGTGAGCCAACCATGCCCCTATAACTTGAGATATCCACAGACTTTTCAGTAGTGTTCAATTCAAGCTTAGTTGCAGTGGTCATGGGAGTTTTTGCAGATGTGCAATCCATTAGATCAAACTTTTTCAAAAGATCAAAAATATATTTAGTTTGACTAATGAATATTCCATCACTAACTTGCTTAACTTGTAAACCAAGAAAATAAGTTAGTTCTCCCATCATACTCATTTCATACTTACTTTGCATCAATTTGGCAAACTTTTTGCAAAATTTCTCATCTATAGAGCCAAAAATAATATTATCTACATAAATCTGAACAAATATGCTAGAGCCATTAACATTTCTGAAAAATAAAGTTTTATCTACAGTACCTCATATGAAGTGATTTTCCAAAAGAAACTTTGATAAAGTGTCATACCAGGCTCTAGGTGCTTGCTTCAGTCCATAAAGTGCTTTCAGAAGATAATAGACATACTCTGGAAAATTTGGATCTTCAAAACCAGGAGGTTGACTGACATATACTTCTTCCTCCAAATCTCCATTCAGAAAGGCACTTTTGACATCCATTTGATAGACCTTGAAATTGGCATGGGCTGCATAGGCTAAGAAAATTCTGATGGCTTCAAGTCTTGCAACAGGAGCAAATGTTTCATCAAAATCTATTCCTTCTTGCTGACAGTAGCCCTTAGCAACCAATCTAGCTTTGTTCCTGACTACTATGCCATTTTCATCCATCTTGTTTCTGAATACCCACTTGGTGTCTATTGGATTCTTTCCTTTAGGTTTGGGTACCAGCTTCCATACATTATTCCTTTCAAATTGGTTTAGCTCCTCCTACATAGCTTAAATCCAATCAGGATCCAACAAAGTTTCTTCTACCTTCTTTGGTTCTTCCTTTGACAGAAAGTTGCTGTATAGACATTCTTCCTGTGGTTGTTCAAGACACAGTATAACCCTTGCTGTCATCTCTAAAAGTAATACTTGGGCCAGCTCTCTCCTTAAACTCTGTGAGCAGGGTAGAATCACCAGTCATGTGTCTTGAACAACCACTATCCAAGTACCAAAGATTCTTTCTGTTTCTCTGCACACATCAAAATCAAATCAAGTTAATTTTGGTACCCAAGTTTCCTTGGGTCCTGCCTTGTTAGCTTTCTTTTTCCGTTTCTTAGGTCTTATCTCATTTGACTTAGGAATTTCAGATTTATCCTTAGTCATTTGGATTGGACCTTTGAAACCATTCATTGCAACAGAATTATCATGCATATTATGACTAACAGGAAATGGCATGCTTGGTGTAAACATGTTATTCCAGTAAGGCATGTTAAATGGCATTTGTGGCATACTATATATAGTATAATAAGGATTAGGTGCGAATGGCATATTAGCAAACTGTGCATTCATGTTCTGTGTAGGCATAGCATTAACAGGCATGGGAGGCATGGCATTCATGTTGAGAAATTGAGACTGAACAGACATGGGAGTAGACATGGCAGATTTGCAATTAACAGATAAATGATTTACACTACCACACTTAACACAGATTTTTCTAGGAGCATATTTATTATGTGTGTAGTTATTGTGTTTGTTAATCCCCACTTTACCATTCCTATTGTTTTTCCTTTTAGTCTCTGTTTTTACCTCAATTTTCTCAAGTCTGTCACTTAACTGTTTGACAGTCATGTGACCAATATTAGCCTTTTTCCCTTTCTTAACTTGACTTGACTCTCCTGAAACAAAGTTCTTGGAAACAGACCCATACTTCTCATTCAACTTGATTAGTTTGGCTGTGCTAATGGGCTTACTCACAGCCGGCAGATGAGGATTTTCATCATTCGACGGATAACACTTTTTGTTATCTGACGGATAGTCCTCATCATCCGTCGAGTCTACATCTATTAGCAGTCCATCTACCAAATTAGGTTCTAGTTTCTCTTTGTTCTTTTTCCAGGCATCATCACAGAAAGACTCAATTCCTTGAACTTTGGTGATTTGAGCATGGACATCCCTGGATGTTTTCCATGCTTTAATCACCTCTTGTTCACGCTTGAGCTGCTTCTTTAAAATTTCTTCCTTTTTCAAAGATTCAGTTAATTCCTCCTTGGCAATCTTACACTCAATTCTTAATTTTTCAAAATAAATAAACTGAGATTCAAGCACATTATTCCTCTCACTTAAAAACAGATTGTTTTCTTTGATTTTAGCATTTTCTTTAGTAAGAGACTTAAGTGTAACACGCAAATGATATAACTTTGTAGACATGTCATTTATGGCATCATTAGAAGTTGATTCAACAGCTTCCATCTTCACTTCCTTCTCCTTTTCCAACTCAGCAAATAGTGCAATGGATCCTCCTTTCTTCTTTCCTCTCTCCATCCTTTCATCCTGCTCTATTTCAAGCTCATAGGTTTTCAGGATGCCATACAGTCTCTTCAAAGTAAACTCCTTATAATCTTATGAGTTTCTTAATGAGACTGTCATTGGTTTCCATTCCTTTGGAAGAGATCTAAGGAATTTCAGATTACAGTCTTTAGTCTGATAGACCCTTCTATGCAACTTGAGAGCGTTTAGTAGTTTTTGAAACCTACTAAAAATGTCAGCGAGTGACTCACTTTCCTCATTGTGAAAATGCTCATATTGTTGAATCAAGAGTTGCATCTTATTTTCTCTGACTTGCTCAGTGCCATCACATATTATTTGTATAGTATCCCAAACTTCCTTGGCAGTTTTGCAGTTGATAATGTTGTCAAACATGTCTGCATCAACTCCATTAAACAGAATATTCATGGCCTTCTTATCCTTCCTGACTTGTTCAATGTCAGGATCAGACCATTCATGCCTTGGCTTGGGGACTGATGGCTCGGTTCCTGTTGCAGCTCTCATTGGAACATGAGGGCCTCTTTCTATGCAGTCCACATAGGCCTCATCTTGAGAAAGCATATGAAGATGCATCTTTACCTTCCAATGATGGTAATTATCTTTATATAGAAAAGGAATCTTGACTCCAACATCCTTCTTGTTCATCTTGCTGAATTATTTTGATCTTTAAACTCTTTGTAGAATAAGAGCTTACTCTGATACCAATTGTTATCCCTTAACAATATAGCAAGAATTACAGAAGGGGGGTTAAATGGAATTCTTGAACCTTTTTCTTAAAATAAAAATGTTCAAACTCGAATACAAATATGAGTGTTTTGATTAGCACAATGCGGAATAAAAACTTACGTGAATCAAAACATAAGTATTTAAAAACAAGAGTCTTTAAAAACTTTCTGGTGGATTTAAACAATTCCACCAGAGATATATATTATATCGAGAGAACTCTGTGTGCAAGAATGCTCACAGCTGCTTACAAATTTGAACTACTGAGAATACAGAGAAATGCTAATAATTCTGCTTACAAATGTTTCTCACTTTTTGTATCTCAGATCTCTGTTTCTATTTGCTACTTCTTGGTTTATATATATTACCAAGATTACAAAGTCAAAAGATATAATCATTATAAAAACTATCAGTTTTTATCCTTTGCTACTTTGTTCTCTATTACCCAGTTAATAGGCTTCCTCATTCCGTTTGCATATATCTCGATGGATGTGACCAGTTGTCACTATCAACTGATGTTTGAATTCTTTATCCGTTAGGTTCATGATCATCCGTCGAGTTAATGATCATCCGTTGGATTGTTGATCATCCGTCGGGTGCTTTGTAGATTATCCGTCGGGTAGCAATCAGGCACTTGACTTTATTTCACTTATGCAGAATTACAAGACATCATCTATGTACAATTAATCAACCTATTATGTATATCTAGTTAAAGTCAACATGACTCATATGCTACTACAAAATCTATACAAAGGTACCAATAACTGAGTCCTTGAAGAAAGAAAATTTTTTAAAGAAGCATCTTGAACGAGAACATGAAGTGATTAAGGCATGGGAATCATCAAGAGATGTTCATGCTCAAATTACTAAAGTTCAAGGTATTGAGTCCTTTTGTGGTGCAGCCTGGAAGAAGAGTGAAGAGAAGCTTGAGTCCAATTTGGTTGAGGGATTGTTGACAGATATGGACTCGACGGATGATGAAAATCATCTGTGAGTTTGGCTTGTAGAGGTCTTCAGCTTGTCGGATAATCAAAAGGATAATTCGTCGAGAGACAAGGAGCCACATCCGTCGGTTGTGAGTAAACTAGTTAGCAAAGCTAAGCTAGCTAAGTTAAATGAGAAATATGGATCAGTTTCTAAAAACTTTATTCCAGGAGAATCAAGCCAAGTTAGAAAAGAAAAGAGAGTTAATGTTGGGCATCTGTCTATCAAGCAATTGAATGACAGATTAGAAAAGATTGAGGTTAAAACAGAAGCTAAAAAGAAAAACAATAGAAATGGGAAAGTAGGAATGTAATAACACCAAATTTTGGAAATTTTTGAAACCCTGATAAATAGTAATTTTTTTCTGATTATGCTGATTAAGGAAAATTATCAGACCACACTATATAGGAGTACTGTTATGGAAATTGTGAGATCGTATTAGTATTCCATAAAGTAAATTAGTGTATGTAAAGGTCGTCAGAATTCGAATCCGGAAACTTTGATTTTCCTGAAAATCCAACAGATACCGAAAGAATTGAGTATAAGGTAACATGATTAAAAGGATTTTTATTTTAGAATTATAGCAGAGGATCATTAAAGGAATATAAGATATTAATAAAGGTTCAGGAAAGCCCAAGTATTAAGATCCCGGATATGATCCCTCAAACTATTAACGAGAACGAGAGTTAAGCGAACCGTAAAACAAATAAGCGACCAAGAGACAAGCTTGAACAAGAAGCCAAGGATTATGACATCATCAAACCACAAGGGATTGACACATGGAAAGAAAGTGATGCATGATGGATGATATCATCAAGGGAGAAAATATTTATGCAAGGAAATCAAAGAAGCTTTTCCATTTTTTCCATTTCATCATTTTGCTCTCGGCCAAAATAATACCAGCAACTTCAAACTGCCATATCTCCTTCAACACTCACTCAAATATTGTGTTCTATACTTCTTGGAAAGGTATTGATATGACCTACAACTCTTGTTCACAAGTCTCATCCAAATAATCAAGGTCAGACCTTAATTGTGACAGTTCTTTAAATCGGACTTTTAGAAACTTCAAAATCTAAACTTTATGTTTTCTTGATTGTTTGTGAGATCCAAGCTTGTATAAGGATTGATCAAGGATTTAAGGCTCCCTAGAAACTTTTCACTCACAAATAAAGGTATAAAAACTTCTTGACCTTTAGTACTAAGCTTGATTGTTTGATTTTTTAGATGAATTGGTAAATATATAGTTAGATCCACTCTTAATAGTGATTTTTGTGAAGTTGTGTTGATTTTGAATGATGAAGTTGTAGTGATTGAATGAGTTGGTAAAACCTTAGAGTGTGGACTGATTTTTCAGTGGCTTAAGTTGTATTTTTTGTGTTATTGATTGTTGGAGGATGGGAGTTAATTGATGAGGATTTAGAGTGGTAATTATTTTGGGAATCGCGTAAACATAGCCGTCGTAATGCCCGATTTACCTTAGACTATTTTTGTGCTTAACTTCAGGACCCATTAACTCACTCTAAGATTCTGAATTCTGCCATTTTTAGCTAGATCATGTCGTAAGCTTCGTTTTGGTATGTGGTTCGCTTAGATCCGATGTACGATTTAGGAGAAACGACCGTTTTAAGTAACGGCATTTCGCGAGCAAATCATTACCCCTCTCTTAATTTTGAAACCTTGTTTAAGGCCCTTAAAAGACTAATTGGATTACAAAACAATTATGTAAGGTAGATTAGGAAGTTGATAAAGTATTCGCGAAAGAGTCGCCTTAGAATTCGTAACGGTTAATTTATTAAAATTAGTGGAGCCGAGGGTACGCGAGCAGTTAACGCAAATCGTTAAGCGTATAAGCGACCAAAAGCGACCGTTAGGGTATGAGTAAGTTTCGACTAGTTTCTTAAGCGACCGTGGTCTAAATCCGACTTATGTTTTTGTTCATAGGTTACCGGACCCACTCTAAGCTTAAGTCTGCCCCGGAACGCTCAGCCAAGTTTTTTACCCGTTATACTGTTGTTGTGATGTAAATATATTGATGCATTATCTTGAGATAAGTGCATGACTGTTATTAGCAAATCTTGTGATATATTGGAGCATGCTTATATGGTATATATATGCATGTTGTGAAATCTTGATATTTTATTATCAATTCAAATGCTTATAAACTGCATAATACCTATGCTAGAGATAAGTAGTAGTTGCGTATACCCTTAGTATAGGGGACCCAAGGGTGTACATTTTTCTAAACTGAGAGTCGATGTTCCTGAGTATAATATATATATATATAGTTTTCTATAACTATTAATCAAATAAGATATATTCGATAGTTTTGAATAATAATCAAACTTGTTTTCGATTATTCAAATAAAGATCATACTTTCGTATAAGTATATCTTTTGTTATTTATTATTTGTTTCAAGTATGAGTTTTTAAAACTTCTACTTCAATTATTTTTATAAAGATTATCCTTTTGGGAATATTATTTAAATAATAATATTCAGATATTTTCTAACATATCGGGAATGATTTATTTTATTAAATCATCATTACTCTAAACATTCTTTAAAACGTTTTCGAGTCTTCAAAATGATTTTAAAAGTTAGAGCGGATCCGAAAACTCGTTTTCAAATTTAAGATCTTCCTTTTAAAGGGGATTTAAATACTCGCTTAAAAATCTGAGGGATCCGGCTCTGTGGTGTATTTTATATTCCCAACGAGGTTGCGGTTTTGATAAAAGAATTTGATTACTTGCCCAATGTTCGGGAAGTAAGTTCATCTAATTGAGTCGGCATAAGCGACAGGCCGGGGTACGGTCTATCGAAGTGTAAGTGGCTGGGTGGCAGTCCATCAACGCGTAAGAGGCCGGGTGGCGGTCCAACACAAGGTCCTGACGCGGCCAGGGTGGTGACCGGTGGGGAATTCATCCATCTACTAGTAGAAAAGGTTACTTATTGGTATCTTTGCCTGATAAGCAAGATATCGGGTTTATGCCAAAGCTTTCTTCTTTCCAAATTCATTGGATATTAAAACTCTGTTTATAATTTTCATAACAGAGGTTTTCAAGGAGTGTATGAGAGATATATATATAGGTGTATATATATATCGGGACTTAATGAAGTATCTCGTAACTTCATTTCTTTCAAATGATATTTTTTAAAGATTGAATCTATTCAAGTGTTATCTTGTAGTCTCATCTATGTGATGAACTTTTGAAACTGTTTATACCTTGAACGGTGGTAGTTCAAGTATTATTCGGAAAAGATATAAGTATATTAGAGTATCTTATAACTTCATCTTTTCAACTTATATCTAGTTAATGATTATCTTATGCATGACAAAGATTTTCAAAAAAATGTTGAGACAAGGTTAGATATATGAGATCACCTTACAACGATATTTTTATACAGTTATAAACGGGAACTCTGTGTATATTATACATGTCAGAGGGTTCCAAAGATTTTGAAAAGTATATATGTATATATATACTTATTGAATATTTTGTGACTTCGTCGCGTTAAGATATCAAAATTGGTTCATATCTGCTTGACCAATACTTTCAAGAGTACTATGAAAATGCTCATATATTGTTAATTATTATACATATTATTTTGGTGGGCTTGTTGCTCACCCTTGATTTCTTCTTTCATCACGCAACAACAGATAGATAAGATGAACAGGACCAAGCTCCCAATTCACGAGCGGATAGGAAACATTCCGCAGTTTCCTATAGGCGTTGATGCCGCTGTAGCTGAGGTAGGAACTACAAATAGGCTAGGCTTTCAACTTTTGATGTACCAGACCTATATATCATTATGAATTGTAATAATGGCAAAGAAATGTAAATTTATTCAGAAACCCTTTTGAGGTATAATTACTTATAATTGTGGAATAAAATGACTTGTGTTATTTTGGTATTCATCTATGAGACTATAACTTGTGGTGTGTATGTTTATTGTGGGGTCACAGTACATAGTAGTTGGTTGTTTATTAAGATTTGGTGTTATTAAGGGAAATGGAACTCGTGACAACCCGGATCCCCGACCCCGGATTTGGGGGTGTTACAAAAATGGTATCAGAGCTAAGCGTTATAAACCTCAGAGATGATGCAACGTTAAGATAAGAAGTTCACTAAGATAATATGAACTCTTGCCAAGTTTATAGTCAGACCACCTAACGTAGTACTGACAGTTAAAACCCTTATGGGAACCCTTATAGATATTGTGATAGAAGCGTAGTTCGTTATCGTAAATGGTAGTGGGACTCCGAACCCTGAAGTTCAAGAGCAATAATACGATGATGTTTTACTATATATTGGGGATCAGATTGTGGATCCAATGGAGCACCCTAATGAGGGACCAGATGATGTTCATATTAAGGATGTAGTAATTAAGGATGTTATCTCAAAAGGGATTGTTGCTGAGAAGGATCCCGTGGAGGATCCTGACAAGAATGAAGAAAGGACCGTTGAGGAATTGATGATCGTGGTTAGGGCGACTACCAGAGGTAGGATTGGCCGGTTATTATCGTAGGTTCGTTCAAGTTTGCAAAGATAGCAACCCATTTAACGCAGCTTACTTGTAAGACTGAGAAGTTCGAATAGACAGAGAAATGCGAGAACAACTTTCAAGAACTGAAGTAAAGATTGGTGACAGCCCCTATGTTGGCATTGCCGGATGGAAAAGGAGATTTTGTGATTTGTAGTGACGCTTCACATAAGGAATTAGGGTGCTTCTAATACAACACAGCAAGGTAATCGCGTACGCGTTAAGACAATTAAGGGAATATAAAATTCGATATCACACCCATGATCTTGGGCTCACGGCAATAGTTTTGCCCTAAAGATTGGAGGCACTACTTATATGAATAGAAGTATGAGATTTATATAAACCATAAGAGCTCAAGTATATTTCCACGCAGAAAGAACTCAACATGCGTCAGAGGAGGTGGTTAGATCTAATCAAGGATTACGATTATGAGATTCTTTATCATCCAAAAAAAGCCAATATGGTGGCTGACGCCCTTAGTAGAAAGGAGAGACTCAAGATGATAATGTCTTCGGAAGAATTGGTAAGAGATTTCGAGAAAATGGAAATAGAAGTGAAGGTAACCGGAGACGGTACCGAAAAGCTGTTTGAGATTGTAATACAGCCCGAATTATTGGAAAAGATCATTTTGTGCCAAGAAGAAGTGATGAATGAAGGCAGAGAGCCAATGAAGGGAGAAGAGATTAATACCGAGAAAGATGATAAGGGAATAATGAGGTATTCCGATAAAAATTGGGTTTCAATGTTCAAGAGCTTAAAGATGAGATTTTAGATGAAAGCCCTAGTTTGAGGAATAAGATTTAGAGCAAACCCTGAATATCATAGTTAGGGAGGTCGCCATCAAGATAACCCTAAATTTTGGAAATTTTTGAAACCTTGATGAATAGTAATTTTTTTCTGATTATGCTGATTAAGGAAAATTATCAGACCACACTATATATAAGTACTGTTATGGAAATTCTGAGATCGTATTAGTATTTCATAAAGTAAAGTAGTGTATGTAAAGGTCGTCAGAATTTGAATCGGGACACTTTAATTTTTTCCGAAAATCCACCAGATACCGAAAGAATTGAGTATAAGGTAACATGATTAAAAGGATTTTTATTTAAGGATTATAGTAGAGGATCATTAAAGGAATATAAGATATTAATAAAGGTTCAGGGAAGCCGAAGTATTAAGATCCCGGATATGATCCCTCAAACTATTAACGAGAACGAGAGTTAAGCGAACCGTAAAACAAATAAGCAACCAAGAGACAAGCTTGTACAAGAAGCCAAGGATTATGACATCATCAAACCACAAGGGATTGACACATGGCAAGAAAGTGATGCATGATGGATTATGTCATCAAGGGAGAAGATATTTATGCAAGGAAATCAAAGAAGCGTTTCAATTTTTTTCATTTCATCATTTTGCTCTCGGCCAAAATAATACCAGCAACTTCAAACTGCCATATCTCCTTCAATACTCACTCAAATATTATGTTCTATAGATCGTTAGAAAGGTATTGAGATGGCCTACAACTATTGTTCACAAGTCTCATCCAAATAATCAGGTTAATACCTTCATTGTTACAGTTCTTTAAATCGGACTTTTAGAAACTTCAAAATCTAAACTTTGTATTTTCTTGATTGTTTGTGAGATCCAAGCTTGTATAAGGATTGATAAAGGTTTTAAGGCTCCCTAGCAACTTTTCAATCATAAATCAAGGTATAAAAACTTCTTGAACTTTAGAACTAAGCTTGATTGTTTGAGTTTTTAGATAAATTGGTAAATATATAGTTAGATCCACGCTTAGTAGTGATTTTTGTGAAGTTGTGTTGATTTCGAATGGTGAAGTTGTAGTGATTGAATGAGTTGGTAAAACCTTAGAGTGTGGACTGATCTTTTAGTGGTTTAAGTTTTATTTGTTGTGTTATTGATTGTTGGAGGATGGGAGTGAATTGATGAGGATTTAGAGTGGTAATTATTTTGGGAATCGCGTAAACATAGTCGTCGTTATACCCGATTTACCTTAGACTATTTTTGTGCTTAGCTTCAGGACCCGTAAACTCACTGTAAGATTCTGAATTTTTCCATTTTTAGCTAGATCATGTCGTAAGCTTCATTTTAGTATGTTGTTCGCTTAGATCGGATGTACGGTTTAGGAGAACGACCGTTTTAAGTAACGGCGTTTCATGAGCGAATCATTACCCCTCGCTTAATTTTGAAACCTTAATTTTGAGGCCCTTAAAAGACTAATTGGATTACGAAACAATTATGTAAGGTGGATTAGGAAGTTGGTAAAGTATTCGTGAAAGAGTCGCCTTAAAATTCGTAATGGTTAATGTTACAACCAGTATTTCCGTGTAATATTATTTATGGATTTGGTATAATATTAAAGCCGAATGAAATATATTCAATGATTGTACGTTTGCGTGAGTGAAAATTTCTGCATTATAAATTTGCTTTATGTAGTATATGATTTTTCAAAGCAGGAGTTTATTTAATTTCTTTATTTTTGATTTATAAGGAATATCCTAAGCCTTGGAAAAATTTTCTTTTAAAAGGTATTTTGTTCACAAATTTTGAAAATGATTTTATAAAGTCTCTAAAAATCCAAGTTATTTTATGGTATAAATTTTATAATTTTTGAACTTGTATTTTATTTTATAAAAATAAATCATTATAAATTTTAGTTGTCATATTTAGCAAATTACAAGAAAGCCCTTGCATGCAAACCACCCTCTCATTCTTTTCAAGGACTAAGAGGACAATTCCAACCCAACTAACTCTTATTTTTCTAGCCAATTTCCTTCTTTACCCTTGCATGCAAAATGAACCAAGTGGAGGGATAGTCTTGTCAATTCTCCTTTCCCCTCAAATTTTGTCAAATCAAATACCATAAAATAAGCAAAGTGTCATGATCATTTTCATACTCCACCTACACCTCACTCTCTCCTCCCTCCCTTCTCCCTCCTCTCGGCCCTCCTTCCCCCCTCACTCTCGGCTTTTAGCCGAGAACCACCTCTCCCCATTTTTCTTCATTCCTCGACCAAGCTTCTACTCTTTATACAAGTAAATGTTATTTCCCATACCATGATCATTCATATTTCAAAGAGTTTTGAATAGAAAATTTAAGTTTTGAAGTTGCATGTTAAGGTTCTAGTTGGAACTCAAAGTACAACCTTGATTCTTGTGAGTTTAGGGTTGTTTTTTAGAGGACTACAAGGAATGGAGAAGTTTCAAGTCTTGAGAGGGAAACTGTTGATGATTAAATGGCCATTCCCATCCATTTCATTCGGCCATGACCATATGGGAGCCGAATGAATGGTCCTTAAGACTATTCTTGTTTCTTAAATCAATTTTTGCATGTTTATGTGATAATGACTTGAATTTTGTGGTGAAAATTTGATAAAACTCTTTGCATGCTAAGTGATCATCTAGGTATAGCTTATGCTAGGCTTGCATGTCAATTTTATGATAGAATATATGTAGAAAATGTGTTGTTTTGGTTTGCAAAACCCGAAGACATGCATGCATGTGGATTTCTCTTAGAATGTTGTAAGATTTTGATCATTTGGAAAGATTTTGTTAGTGAGCCTTAATTTCAGTAGGAATAATGTGTTAATATTGATTTATGCTTCTTGTTGCATGGTAATAATTCATGGTTATCTTTTATAAAAATACATATCTTGTTGTTTCAAAAGCATGAAGATTTGTGATTTGTGAAGTGTAGTTTCTTTTGTTTTGCCATAATTGTACCTTAGGTAAGGATGATCTCACCCAAGGTTATTTTGAGAATAAGGGAGTTAGTTCAGTAGATTACCATGTTTAAGTCTTGGTTTGAGTATTGGGATGTTGGTAGTTGAGTTTGTCAAGTCAAAACCTTGGAGAAAGGAGAGTTATAGTTTCTGCAGAAAATCAGTTTAGAACCCTGAGGTTTAGAGTGAGTTTTGATCATGTCATTGATGTGCACTTTGAGGCCCAAGCCACCAGAAGTTAGTATTGGGAGTATATAAAAGGTTTTAGGTGTTGGTTGGAGGTTTGCATGTCATTTGGTTAGGTGCACAAGTAGAATAACAAAATTTGTCCAGTAGGGGACAGTTTTGTTGCAACTTAGAAATAGGGAGATTTGACCATGTCATGGGTAGGCCCTCATTAGGCCCTGTTGGGCCTTAGTTAGAGGGAGTGTCAGAGAAGTTTTTCCAACCATAGTTCATAGGATATGAGTTAGAACCATGTGTCACAAGTTAATTCAAGTCAGGGCGTTTTCTGCCCAGAAAAAAATAGGGGAAACTTGGACTTTTAGCTTATGCCCAAGAAGGCCCAAGCCAGGCCCTTGAGCCACATCAAGTTTGTGAGATGCCCTTAGGTCAGGAGAGTCTTGTGTAAAAGTTTTGAAGGAAAACTTGTAGTTTAAGAGTGTCTAATGCACTCAAGAAACCATAGTTGTCATTCTGAAATTTGCACCAGTGAGCACTTTCACTTATCACATAGTTTTAGAACACTTAGAAGTGAGTATTAGGTCGACCACCATAGTTGTAAGATATTATAAGGTCAGTAGAGCAAAAGGCACAAGTGAGGGTCAATAGGTTTTGGATATTTTAGGAAAGGCACATCGAGTTAGGAAGCCAAAATTAGAAGACCTTGTCTAGTTTAGCGACCAAGTGACTTAAGTTGTGAGTCGAGATCATCCAAGCCTAGTGTTGCATTATGGTATATATGGTGTTATTGGTATTAATATATGATATGTGATTATGTGGCTATGTATGTACTTTCGTAATTTAAAAGTGAATATAAAATTAGGTGCATATAGGCCTAAGTGCCATCTGTGTTTAATTTCGGGTTGTAAATAGGTTAAGTTAGTGATAATATATTATAATGAGGATTATTATTTACGTAGGATCTCGAGACGAGGGAAAACTTGCCATAAAGGTCGAGTGAAGCTCCAGTTGCTCCTACCAGTCAGACCAGACCAGCCTTTCTCAAGGCAAGTGATTCAACTTGACCTTCGTATTTACTGCTAATAATTCATACATTGCAACAACTATCCTTGTCATTTGATATATTAAATCAAGCGTATCTTACGTTTATCTTTGAATCATATAGAAATGTCATTAATCCTCGAGTACGTATTGCAAGTAGTTCAAAAGTCTTATTCATGATAGTATACTAAACTAATTTGAATGCCATGATAAAGGAAAAGGTAGTTACCATTCTTAGTTGATTCTCTTGATTAACATGCTGATGATTCCTAAGTATTGATATCTCATCCTGATACTTGAACCCCTATAGAACCTTACCTTGAACCCTGAAAGTCAGATACTTATCAAAATGATCCCTCATTGATTGATACCCCTCTTTCCTATCCTAAAGCTTGACAATTCTGATATATCCTGAGCTAAAAATTATATCTTCATACCTTAACACCCTTAGTATTCATGAAGCTTACATCCTTGAAGATCCAGCACTTGAACCTTGATGAGAAACCATTGCTTTAAGCCCAATTTGGCATTTCCCTTCATGATATCCAATAGCCTCACTAAATTTCCTTGTCCAAACTTTGATATATGAAAACCATTCAGTTACTTTAATAGAGTATAGTTTTGTGAATCGTGGCCCTGAGATTTAATACCATATTTCCCGTATTTTGAGTTGATATATAATCCCTTGATAAAGATGTTTACTGTAAAAAGAGATTTTGTCTTAATTCGGCATCAGTTTTTTTTTAAATGAATAAAATATGGGTTTTCAGTCCCAAAGGGGGATAAATGTTTTCTTTGAATGGTGGATCTGTACTGAGACGCGAGTCCTTTCCATACTTATATTAGGCTTAAAAGTTGCCTAGGGATTCCCATTAATGTTTTAGAACCCAGCGAGGTTCGGGATTACTTCGCGGCTTATCACCGGCTGTAATCCGTAGCGTCCTAAAATGATTTTGATTAAGACATGATTTTTGAAATTTGTTTTGATACAAGTAAAAATGATGCCATTACCCAATGTTTTATCTCTTGTTATCTCAGATTATGTCTTCCCATTGACATTCTTTAATTTATATCTCGATTTATGTTTTGTATCGTACTGTTAGCACTTATTGAGCATTTGGCTCACTTCTTGCTTTACCATGATATTACAGCTAGCAGCTATGGTTAGATTCAAGCAGACTGCCCGTAAGACCTGTGATGCTGATGCTTATGTTCGAGCTCAGGTAGAATAAGTAATAATAGTTTGTGTGAGGACTCGGTATTTAAAATCAGATGTAATAGTTGTTAGTGTTGGGATGTTCCAAACCCTAAACTGTAAGATCTTGGAGTTGGTTGTGTATTCTTCTTTTAAAATGTTGTAATAGTTATATTTAATTTGCTGTTTAAGTTGGGGGCGTGATAGGTTTTGGTATCAGAGCTACGGTTTAGAGTCCCTGGATAGCCCAAATAGGTTATAGGATATGTGTGTAGGTTATAGATAATATGCAAGAGAGTAGGATAAGTAAATTTATTATTAATACTCCCCTTATTGGTTGTCAGCAAAGGGCGCATTCCTCGTCATTCTCTGGGTTGGACGACACTATTGCTTTCACAGTATATACTGAGTTGAGGCGCGAGTTCGACATGCTTCAGGGCAAGTACGACCGACTGATAGACCGGATGAAGAACGTGTATCCGGACAGCCGAAACTACGAAGGGAAGCCCAAGGAGCAGATGACTGCGAGACTTGAGACCTTGGTTCAGTACGTCAACACTAAGCTTGAGGAGATGCCAGCGCACCGGGACCGTACCAGCCCGTATGTCATTCAGATGGTGGCGGATGAGCTCCAGAGCATTGTGAAGATGTTTCGAGAGGAAAAGACTACCAAGCCTCGTTCAGATGGAGTGGAGCCTTAGTTCTTTCCATTTACCTTTCATGTTGTTGCACTATCAGACTCTGTGGAATCCCCAGTTATTTCCGTTGTTTCCTTTAAATAAGCCTGTTATTCCTAGAATCAGACTTTGTCCTAATCCTATGTATTGTGACCTTTAAAATTTCAATAATTATGTGCTATTGTTCCATTTGCTCTCAACTGTTATTTTACATTTTTATCATCATATCTGCTTAATTTGGAAACTTGACCCCATATGTAAATAAGAATGTCATGCGATACCCTCGAATCATTTTATCATTCATATCTGTTTTGACACAACTCTTATTTCAGGATCATGCCTCCCAAAAAGAAGAACCCAACAACCACATCCACCACAGACCCAAACATTCTTCGACTACTGGAAACCTTGCAACAACAAACCAATGTTATAGCTCAACAACAACTAACTCTTCAACAACGAATTGAAAACCAAGATAATCGTGAGCCACACCAACCACCTGAACCATTAGTACCACCTAGACAAATTGTCACTTTGAAGGCTTTTCAGAATGTGAATCCACCTGCATTTCATGATACCACTGATCCAGTGATAGCTAACACATGGATCAAGGAGATGGAAAGGGCTTTTGAGTTGGTACAGTTAGGAGACGATCAGAAGACGCCGTATGCTACTTACTTCTTGAAGGGTGAAGTCATCTATTAGTGGGAATCAGTAAAAGCTATGGAAGTCACTCAGCAGGTTTCTTGGGAGAGATTTAAGAAGTTATTTCTGGACAAGTATTACCCTAAGTACATGCAGAATCAGATGGAGCTTAAATTTCTTTAGTTGAAGCAAGGGAACATGACTGTACTGGAGTATGAGAAGAAGTTCACTGAATTGCCAAGGTTTGTGACAAAGTATACCAGCACTGAGAAGGAAAAAGCATAGAAATTTCAGCAAGGATTGGAGCCTTGGATCAGAGATAGAGTGGCTATGTTTGAGCTTGAAACCTACGCGGGAGTAGTACAGAAAGCTGCTCTGATTGAGAATAATGGGACACAGTCAAGGAAGGAAAGGGATAACAAGAAGAGGAAGGTTCCATTTTATGGAGAAAAGTTTGAAGTGGGAAGTTCGCAAGATCGGAATGTAAAGAGGATCGGATTCCAGAAGGGCGGAAATTTTCAAAAGAAAGGAAATTTGGGCAAAAGGCAAGAATCGAAGGGGAACAATCAGGCAAGCCAAGGGCAAGTTGGAGAAAACAGGTTCCAGAGGCCAGAATGCAAGCACTGCGGAAGAAGGCACCCCGGAGTGTGTAATAAGTTGAGCATGACATGCTACAGGTGCAATCAGAAGGGACATTTGGCGAATGAGTGCAAGATGCTGAAGCCAGGAGTTACGTGTTACAAGTGTGGGAAGACTGGACACATAGCTAGGGAGTGCAAGGCAACCGGACCAGTCAAAGCTTTAATGAACGTGGCAAGTACCAGTGCAAGCGTGCCAGCTGAGGTATTGGCATTACCTCCACCACCCGCACCAACCCCGCAAGCAACAGCAAGGACATTTGATCTGTAGATGAAGGATGTTGTTCAGAATTCTGAGGTGATAACTGGTACACTTTTACTCAATAATGTCAAAGCTAAAGTATTGATTGATTCGGGAGCAACAAGATCTTTCATATCAGAATCTTTTGTTGATAAGCTTCAATGTGAGAAAATGATTATGAGTGAGGTAGTAAATGTGGTAATTGCGAACCAAGAGAAGATTCCTCTGAATCAATTTTGTCCAAAGTGTGAGATTGATATTTCGGGGTATAAGTTTTCAGCCGACTTGATACTCTTCAAGTTGGGAGAGTTTGATATAATTTTAGGAACGGATTGGTTAGGAGAGAATAGCGCTCAGATTAATTGTAAGACCAAGAAAGTGTATTTAAAGACAAAGAGTGGAGAGAGGGTAGTATTTAAGGGGCAGAGGCAAGAGCAACTATTTCTTACAATTGTTCAGGCTAAGAAGCTACTTAGAAAAGGTTGTGAGTCGTTCCTAGCTTATGTAGTAGATTCGGAAAAAGGCAGCCCCGGCATGGAAGATATCCCTGTAGTTAACGAGTTCCCGGATGTGTTTCCCGAAGAACTACCAGGCTTACCACCAGATCGACAAATCGAGTTCGAGATCAATCTTGCTCCAGGTACGGAACCAGTTTCAAAGGCCCCATATAGGATGGCACCAGCAGAAATGAAAGAGTTGGCGAGCCAGCTGCAAGAATTGTTGGATAAAGGAGTGATACGACCAAGTACGTCGCCATGGGGAGCACCTGTTCTGTTTGTAAAGAAGAAAGATGGGACTATGTGATTATGCATAGATTATCGGGAGTTGAATAAGGTAACGATCAAGAACCGCTACCCGCTACCAAGAATAGATGACCTTTTTGACCAGTTAAAGGGAGCAAAATGCTTTTCAAAGATGGACTTGAGATCGGGATACCATCAATTAAAGATCAAAGAAGAAGATATTCCCAAGACCGCATTCAGGACCAGATATGGGCTGAATTCCTAGTAATGCTGTTTGGACTGACCAATGCTCCGGCCGCATTTATGGATCTGATGAATCGAGTATTTAAGAAGTATTTGGAAAAATTTGTCATGGTATTCATTGATGACATCCTTATTTATTCTAAGTCGGAAGAAGAACATAAGCAGCACCTCTGGATAGCATTGGAGATACTTCGGAAAGAGAAGTTGTATGCCAAGTTTACCAAATGTGAGTTTTGGTTAAAGGAAGTTCAATTTTTGGGGCATGTCATTGGAAATGAAGGAGTTAAAGTGGATCCGACAAAGATTGAGGCAGTTATTAGTTGGGAGAGGCCAAAGACTCCTACGGAAGTGCGAAGTTTTCTAGGATTGGCAGGATACTACAGAAGGTTTGTCAAGGATTTTTCGAAAATTGTCACGCCATTGACCAAGTTAACCAGAAAGAATCAAAAGTTTTAATGGAGTGCAGAATGTGAGGATAGCTTTCAAGAGTTGAAGCAGAAGTTGGTAACAGCTCCGGTGTTAGTACTACCAGATGATCAAGGGAACTTTGTAATATTCAGCGACGCTTCACATAAGGGTTTGGGTTGTGTGTTGATGCAACACAGTAAATCGCTTATGCGTCAAGACAGTTGAAACTGCATGAGTTAAAGTATCTGACGCATGACTTGGAACTAGCCGCCATAGTGTTCGCACTTAAGATTTGGAGACATTACCTCTACGGGGAGAAGTTTGAAATCTACACGGATCACAAGAGTTTAAAGTACATTTTTACTCAGAAAGAGCTCAATATGAGGCAGAGGAGATGGCTGAAATTGATCAAGGACTATGAATGTTCGATAAATTACCATCCTGAAAAGGCGAATGTAGTGGCCGATGCTCTGAGCAGGAAGGAGAGACTGAATATGATGATAACATCAAAAGAGTTATCTGAAGAAATCGAGAGAATGGGATTGGAACTTTGTGCTTGCGGAAAAGTCGAGGAAGTTTGTCGTGCAATGACCTTTCAGCCAACACTAGTGGAAAAGATAAAGAAGTGTCAAGAAGAAGTAATAGAGAAAGAGAAGAATCAGTTATCTGGAAAGGAGATTAGTACTCAAAGGGATGAGCAAGGGATACTAAGGTTTTCATCCAGAATATGGATTCCTCATGTACCTGAATTAAAGAATGAGATCCTCCATGAAGCCCACAATTCGAAATTTTCAATCCACCCGGGAAGCACCAAGATGTATCGAGACTTAAAGAAGAACTTTTGGTGGCCAAATATGAAGCGAGACGTGGCAGAATGGGTTGCGAAGTGCTATACTTGTCAGAAAGTGAAGGCAGAACATCAACGACCAAGCGGATTAATTCAGCCCCTGAAGATTCCAGAATGGAAATGGGAAAATATCGCTATGGACTTTATAATGGGACTACCGCGAACGAAATCCGGTCATGACGCTATATGGGTTATAGTTGACCGTCTTACGAAGTCGGCGCATTTCCTTCCAATAAACGAGAAGTCGTCATTGGACAAATTGGTTCATCTGTATGTGCGCGAAATCGTACTAAGGCATGGAGTACCCGTATCAATAGTTTCAGACAGAGATCCCCGATTTAACTCGAGATTCTGGAAGCAATTTCAGGAATGTCTTGGTACGAAGTTGAATATGAGCACGGCGCACCACCCACAAACTGATGGCCAGAGTGAAAGGACAATTCCAACAATTGAAGACATGTTGCACAGTTGTGCAATCGATTTTGCAGGAAGTTGGGACGTCCATTTTCCGTTGATTGAATTCTCTTACAACAACAGCTATCATTCCAGTATCGGTATGCCACCATACGAAGCTTTGTACGGGCGAAAATGTAGATCACCAACAAGTTGGGATGAAGTAGGAGAAGGAAGAATTCTCGGCTCGGAATTTGGTACAACAGTTGCATGACTCGGTCAAGTTAATTCAGAAAAGGTTGCTTGCTGCTCAAGATAGACTGAGGAAGTTTGCGGATCCAGCGTGTAAGGATGTTTAATTCCAAATTGTTAACATACAGTTAAAGCTTGGATCTTTAACTGTATGTATGTTAACAGAGTAGCTCTGATACCAACTGTTAGGTCACACACACGCTGTAGAGGGGGTGAATACAGTGTATAGTACACTCAAATCGAACTTTAAGAACTTAAGTAACAGAAAACAAGCTTTATTGAAACAATAAACTATGTTACAGTATGGAACTGTTACCTCTCAGTGATGAACAAATATCACGAGAGCTTCTAGGGTTACAATGAATAATCTTCTCTAATAATGATAACACTTATAGTGTAAACCCTATGTCTGTGTTTATATACTACACAGTTACAAGATAATCGCTAATTGATATGGAATATAATTCTGCTTCCTAAAATATATCAATCAGATGTCTTTTCTTCCAAGTATTCCATTCTTCACGGAATTCCTTCTTCATGCATATCTCTTCTTATGTTTATCTCAATCTTCTTTCCTTTAATCAGCTACTGTCCTTATCTGATTATCCTTCAGCACTTAAGTTCTGATATCTATCTTCTGATGATTATCTCTTGATAACATACGTACTGATATCCTTAAGTCCTGACTTCTAGTATAAGTACTGATCAACAGTTAAGTACTGATTTATCCTGTTCAGTAAGATCTGAAAGCTAAACATAAAACATATTAGCCATGACATTATCAAATATATCTAACAATCTCCCCCAACTTGTAAATTAACATAATATACAAGTTTAACAGATATTTGATGATGTCAAAAACATTAAGTACAAATGCATGAGAATTAGACTAGATAACTACAACTTACAGTCCTTAAAGTTTTTACCAATTTCAACTTCTGATAACAATTTCAGTCTGTATAAATATCGGAATTTAAGCAGTTGTAGATCTTCGACTTGGCTTCTTCATTTTCTGATCTCTCTGATGTCAGGAGTTGTTCTGAGATAGTTCTTCAATAAACATTTCTCAGCATATCTTAGTTCATCAATCATTCTCCTTTTAACATCTTTAAGCTCTGCAGTATCTTCACCAGTTTGAAAGATTGCAGCTCTGAGATCATTGATCTTTGCTTTTCTCAACTCCTGATCTAGTCTTATAACATAAGCTTTATCAGACTCTAGATTGAATTCAAGTCCCTTAATACCAAGATATATTCTGATCTGTGCAGTATTAGGCTTCATATCAACAATATCACCATTGTGATCTCTGTACTTTGGAACATATATGCTGTCAGACTTAACAGAATAAAGCCTTTTATGTCTCTGAATCTGTTCTTTTAAGTAGTTTGTAGCAGTCCCTGTTATTCTGTCATCTACTTGAAGTAAGAAAAGTACATGCTCCAATTTTTCAAAATACTTTAATGGAATGGCATTTTGTCTTATATGATAAACCCTACCATCTGTCATGAAATACAACATGATATATTCTTTCAAGTAGGTATGGTAAACCATCTGTACAGATTCCAGTTGATTCAATCTCTCAGGAGTTGCTCCAATACCTGGTTCACTCGAGGAAGTTGGATCATTGGTAGTGTTGTGTACTCTTCTTTCATCAGTACTTCCCATTCCAATTTTATCTCTAGCTTCCTTTCCAGTAACTACTCTTGCTTCAAAACCACTTGCAGTAGTCTTCAAAGATTGAGTCTGTTTTGCTTTAGTGAATCCTGGTAGGAGCGTCTTTGATCTATTTTCTGATATCAAGTTAACTTGAGCTCTGTCAGAGGTTACTTGCTTCTTCTGAATATCAGAACTTACAATTTCTTGACTCTGAACAACTTGAGCCATGTCAGAGGTTGTTTTAAGAACTTTTCTTGAATTCAGAGCAAGATCATCTTTTTCATCAGCAATTTCTTCTTCCTCAGGAGGTACATAAACCTTGATAGGTTCACCAACCTTTTCTTTACCCTTGGATCTTGGATCTATCTGTGGTTGTCATCTAGCCAATGTTGCTTCAGTATGTGTCCTTTCTTTGATCACAATGCCTTTAAGTTTTGGAAGTGACTTTTTACCAGAAGCTTCAGATTTAGATGTGACTTTCTCTGATTTAAGTCTGGCTTCTTCTTCCTTTAAACTTTCCAAGTCCATTCCTGGATTTTCTTGAAGAAATAACTGTCTTGACATTTCTTCATCAAGATCTAGAAGTTCATCACAACTTATCCTTTTACCAGCAGCAGAACTTATTCTTTTCCCAGTATCAGAACTTGTCCTGTGACTAGCTTATCTTGATGTAAACCTTCTATCTTGACTATGACCACTACCCATTCCAGAGTATCCTTGATCATCATTTCCATCATCCTTTCCTTGCAGTGTCTTGTTAGTTTTGCATTAGTCCTAGCTAAGAAGCTTGACAAAGCTGATGATGAAGAAAAACAGGAAGAAGACGAGATTAAGTCATCTTCTTCTTCCTACTCTCGACAAACAGAATGGCGAGTCTGATGATTCGCTCTTGTTGGCGGAGAGCTTCCAGCCTTTCCTCCTCCAATCGCTCCAGATGGCGATGGTAGTCCATATAGAAGAACAGGATGCGTGTCGGTACCTCCTGTGGGACAGAGTTCCATATCTCCTCAGGAATGGTTGTGACATGCCATTCCTGCTGCCACTCGGCACAACTTAGCTCCATATTGAAGGTTTGGTAGTTCAAAAACATGTTGTATCTGACCATTGTGTTTTTGAAAGAAAAAAAGGAGGATAAGTGTGTGAGAAGAATGTGATGGAAAGACTGATGTGAAGTGGTTGCTTATATAGACAAGAGAATGCCAGGAGACACAAAGAAATTTAATGCTGACAGATAGAATTAATTCTACCTCGTCTCCCTAGACTTTGAAAAAAAATAACATTCATTGGAAAGAGAAATCATGGTTTAAACCGCACAAGACACAAGAAACAGTGGACTATTCAAGTACGAATACCATTAATCCTAATCATAGTGACTATTAATCTTCCACTTCAACATATTCAATTATTAACTGAGACTGTTATTAAATTTTATTCACAGATAAGTCAAGTAAAACATTAGACTGTAATATCAGAACTTAGACTTATATCAGAACTTAACAGTCATCAGAACATAATTTCTTAACTCGAAAAAGGAATGCCCATCTTAGTAAATACTCATACAAGTTCTGAGTTATAGACTTCAGAACTTAATCATTAGAACATGTAACTAGAACTTGTCCTCAGAATTAGTGCAATGTGACACAATGACTGTTTATCTAAAATAACATAGACCACCACAGAATTTTTCATCATTCAGATGGAGTGATTAGTGTGTGCATTAAGCTAAATAACAGACAAAGAGTAAAGTCTGATTCACTTCAGTACATCTTAGAAATAAGGCATAACTAAAATTTTGCTAAGGAGCTGTCATTGTCCTAAAACCTACTGATGAATGAGTTTATGCTTGAGTCCACCTCAACTGTTTTGTACTAATTTTATGCATCTTTTGAAATTCTATTTTACAGTGGCTTCTCAGTGTAAGTGAGTCACGACTGTTTATCAGAATTTATGCTATTATCAGAGTATTTCTCCAGTAATCATAGAGTGTGAAAAGTCACCAAGAAAATATTTTGCTTTTCTAATGCATATTTACTTAATACCAGCAATGCACTTGGGTCGTCCCTTCCACATTTTTACTCTAGATCTCAAAGGAGTACCTGATTTTATTCTTTGATCTTTTTGCTTTTTCTTTTGATAAGTGAGGTTTATCAGCACTTAGTACATTCAGCAGTTTTACTAGTATCAGAACTTAACAGATGAGTAGCATTATTCTAATTTGTGACTTAGTAATAAGATATACAAAGTAAACTTAACTAAGCTCAATTATCAGAATTTGCTAGTGTCATAAGATTTCCACTGAAATAATTACTTCTTACATGGAATCATTTGTTTATTGAAGACTACTAGGTCAGTATCTAGCACAGTTATCCTCATAGGATTGAATAGGTACTAGAACAGACATATCACTTATCAGAGTTTAGAAACATATATCAGACAACAGTCAATACTTAAAGACATTTATCAATTAAGCACAGAATATACAATGAGATTAATTCTGTAAATACTGAGCATAAAGTTTGATAACACAGAACAAGTCTAAGCAGATTTAGAGAAAGAACCTGAAACCATTCCAAGTTCATTTACCAATCTTGTAAAAGTAGCTTCACACAGTGGTTTTGTGAAGATATCTGCCAGTTGTTGATATGTGGGAACAAAATGCAATTCCACTGTACCTTCATCCACATGTTCCCTGATGAAGTGGTACCTGATGCTGATGTGCTTTGTCATAGAGTGTTGAACTGGATTACCTGTCATAGCAATAGCACTTTGATTATCACAGTAAATAGGGATTTTAAAATATGTTAACCCATAATCCAGTAACTGATTCTTCATCCAAAGAATCTGTGCACAACAGCTTCCTGCAGCAATATACTCTGCTTCTACAGTTGATGTGGAAATTGACTTTTGTTTCTTGCTGTACCAAGAAACCAATCTGCCTCCAAGAAATTGGCAGCTTCCACTTGTGCTTTTCCTGTCAATTTTGCACCCTGCAAAATCTGCATCTGAGTAACCTATTAGTTTAAAATCTGATTCTCTAGGATACCATAATCCCAGAGCAGCTGTTCCTTTAAGATACTTAAAGATTCTTTTTACAGCTGTTAAGTGAGGTTCTCTTGGATCTGCTTGAAATCTTGCACAAAGACAGGTAGCATACATGATATCAGGTCTACTAGCAGTTAGATAGAGTAGAGAGCCACTCATACCTCTGTAGTCAGTAATATCTACTGATTTACCGGTATCCTTATCCAGTTTTGTAGCAGTGGCCATTGGAGTGGATGCAATTGAACAATCTTGCATTCCAAATTTCTTCAGCAAGTTTCTGGTGTACTTGGTTTGACAAATAAAAGTGCCTTCCTCATTCTGCTTGACTTGAAGGCCCAGAAAATAGCTAAGTTCCCCCATCATACTCATCTGATATCTTGACTGCATTAGTTTGGCAAACTTCTTACAAAGTTTGTCATTTGTAGATCCAAAAATGATATCATCAACATAAATCTGGACCAGAAGTAAGTCCTTTCCATGGTTGAGGTAGAACAGTGTTTTGTCTATTGTCCCTCTGTTGAATCCACTTTCCAGAAGAAACTGAGCTAAAGTCTCATACCATGCTCTAGGAGCTTGCTTAAGTCCATAAAGTGCTTTATCAAGCCTGTAGACATAATCTGAATGTTTGGTATCTACAAAACCTGGAGGTTGTTCAACATATACCTCTTCCTCCAATTCTCCATTGAGAAAAGCACTTTTCACATCCATTTGAAAGAAAGTAAACTTTTTGTGAGCAGCATAAGCCAAAAATATCCTTATGGCTTCTAACCTAGCAACTGGTGCAAATGTTTCATCATAATCAATTTCCTCCTGTTGAGAATATCCTTTTGCAACCAGCCTTGCCTTATTCCTTGTAATTATGCCATCACTGTCAGTTTTGTTTCTGAATACCCACTTTGTACCAACAACAGATCTATTCTTTGGTCTTGGCACTAGGGTCCAGACTTTGTTTCTTTCAAATTCATTCAAGTCTTCCTGCATTGCTTGCACCCAATCAGCATCTTGAAGAGCTTCTTCCACTTTCTTTGGCTCAGTCTGAGAGAGAAAAGATTTGTAACAACATTCATTTGAAGTACCTGTTCTAGTTCTGACACCTGCATCAGGATTTCCAATTATCAAATCAGGTGTATGTGATTTTGTCCACTTCCTTGCAGATGGAAGGTTTTCTCTAGAACTGGATGCTCCCCCATGATCCATGCTATCTTCATTTTCATTTTATGATGCTCCCCCTGAAACTATGCTCTCTGAGTTGGATTCTTCAGTATTTAGATTTTCAGCACTATCAGAACTTGGCTTATCAGAACTTGACGAATCAGAACTTGAAGAGCCAGATGCATGTTCTGATGTTTCTTGAGATGTGGTAGGATCTTGAGTATGCTCCCCCTGCATAGGTGCATCTTCCTTTGACGTAGTCACCACAGTTTTAATAACATCAGAGTTTAATCCATCAGAGTTTACAGTATCAGGACTTAGACTGTCAGGATTTTCAGTATCATAATTTGAGTCTTCATTTTCAAATCTCAGCTGATCATGGTCAATGAAATCTTCAAGACCAGTAATCTTCTTGTCATCAAAAGAGACATTGATAGATTCCATGACCACTTTTGTTCTCAAATTATAGACTCTGAAGGCTTTTGTGGAAAGTGGATATCCAACAAAGATTCCTTCATCAGCTTTTAGATCAAACTTTGATAGCTGTTCAGGATGAGTCTTGAAAACAAAACACTTGCATCCAAATACATGAAAATATTTCAGATTTGGCTTCTTTTTCTTCACCATCTCATATGGTGTTTTTCCATGCTTGTTAATGAGTGTTGCATTTTGAGTAAAACAAGCAGTCTGCACAGCTTCAGCCCAGAAATAGGTTGGAAGCTTTGCTTCTTCAAGCATTGTACGTGCAGCTTCAATGAGAGTTCTATTCTTCCTTTCAACAACTCCATTTTGTTGTGGACTTCCAGGAGCAGAAAATTCCTGCTTTATTCCACGGCTTTTGCAGAACTCTTCCATTATCAAATTCTTGAACTCAGTGCCATTATCACTCCTTAAAACTTTCACAGAATCTTTGACCATTTTATCCAGATGTTTGATATGATCAATCAAGGTTGATGCAGTTTCACTTTTTGTATGCAAGAAATATACCCATGTGTATCTGGTGAACTCATCCACTATGACCAACACATACTTCTTCTTTGCAATTGACATGACATTTACTGGACCAAATAGATCAACATGTATTAGATGATAAGGCTTAAGAATTGATGATTCAGTCTTGCTCTTGAATGAAGATTTTCTTTGTTTGGCTTTCTGACATGAATCACAAAGACCATCAGGAGCAAATACTGTGTTTGGCAATCCTCTCACAAGATCTTTCTTGACCAGTTCATTTATATTATTGAAATTTAAATGAGAGAGTTTCTTATGCCAATTCCAGCTTTCTTCAATTGATGCTCTACTCATCAGACAGATTGCAGAACCATCAGTACTTGTTGAAAGCTTAGCTTCATAAATGTTACCACGCCTGTATCCTTTCAGAACAACTTTGCCTTTAGATTTACTCACAATTTCACAGTGTTCTTCAAAGAAATCAACATGATAACCTCTGTCACAGATTTGACTTATACTCAGTAGGTTGTGTTTAAGTCCTGAGACCAGAGCTACTTGTTTAATTATGACATTTCCAAGATTGATATTTCCATATCCCAATGTTTTTCCAATGTTGCCATCTCCATAAGAAACACTTAGGCCAGCTTTCTCCTCAAAGTCTGATAGCAGGGCCTTATTTCCAGTCATATGTCCTGAACATCCACTGTCCAGAACTAGAATATTTTTCCTGTTGCCCTGCAATCACAAAGACCACTAATTATTAGTTTTAAGGACCCAGACTTGCTTGGATCCTTTGGCCTTATTAAGTTTGTTAACATTTGCAGCGGATTTAGCATCAGAGTTTATGTTAACATTTTTCGTATCAGAACTTACACTATCAGACTTTGAATCAGAATTTACACTAGAAGGAACAATGGAAACTTTCTTCAAAGAAGGTTTTATTTGATAATAATCATAGTACAAACTATGATATTCCTTACAGGTATAAATGGAATTCCATAAACTACCATAATGAAAACAAGGATTTTGTGGTTTGTATCTAACAGACTGACTCTTAACTCCTGATTTTGAAGGTAAGGAGTTAATATTCTTATTCTTCCTGCAAAAAGAAGCCAGATGGTTAGAACTTCCACAGTTATGACATGTTTTCCTAGGAGCATCAGGAACAGGTTTATAATCATTGCTTTTATTCACACCTTCCTTTCCATTCCTATTTTTCCTAGGTGATTTTACCTTGTTTGCATTCTTAACATCTTTCAGCTTATGTTTAAGCTGCTTCTTCGTCATTAAGCCTATGTTCACTTCAGCTGTCTTTTCCTGTTTTAGTTTGTCAGAAGTTGATTCCTTTGTAACTTCTGATTTTTCATTTTCAGACTTTACAGTTACAAACTTAACAGGTTTTAACTTTGGCTTTTGCTTATCAACAGACTTAATTTCTTCAGTTCCTTTATCTTTCTTATCTTCTCCATAACCTAAGCCCTTTTTCCAGTTTCCACTACTTAGCAAATTTTGAGTTGTTTTGCCAGAGTTAGTCCAAGTCCTGATAATCTCTCTTTCCTTTTCTAACTCAGTTTTTAGAGATTCATTTAATTTTAGCACTTCATTCCTAACATAAAAAGCATCATCTCTATCCTTCTGAGTTTGATGGAACATGACTAACTCTTTTTCTAAGAAATCATTCCTTTTCTTACATGCAAGATTTTCAGAAGTTAATCTTTCACATGTTAAAGTTTGATCTCTATAGCTAACAAACATGGTTTTAAGATATCTTCTCAACTCATTAATATCATCAGTATGAAAAGCATAAGTAGTCTGAGGTACCTTTGTTTCAGCAGCTTCAGAACTGCTCTCAGCACTTTCTTTATCAGCATTTGCCATCAATGCATAGTTCTCCTCACTTTCAGAATCTGAGGTGTCTGTCCAGCTTTTCTGCTTTGTGACAAGAGCCTTGCCTTTGTCACCCTTTACCTTCTTGCAGTCAGGAGATATGTGGCCTTTCTCACCACAGTTATAGCATTTAACATTGGTGTAATCTCCTCTGTCAAATTTTCCTCCTCTGCCTTCAGATCTTCTGAAATTCTTCTTATCAGAACTTATGCCTTTCCTGGAAAACTTCTTTCCCTTCCTGAACTTCCTGTAAGCAATTTTTGTGATTCCTTTCACCATAAGAGCACACAGCTTCATCATCTCCTCATCAGCATCAGTCTCAGGCAAGCTTTCAGAATCTGAGTCATCATTACTCTCAGAACTTGATGACTCAGTATCAGACTTTATGAAAAGAGCTTTACCCTTGTCTTTCTTTGAGGAAGCTGCTTTGGGGAATTCTTCTTCAGCCTTAAGAGCAACTGTCCTTGACTTTCCTCCTTTCCTCTTGCTTCTTTGTTCCATCTCCAGCTCATGAGTCTTGAGCATTCCATAGATTTCGTCAAGAGTTGTTTCATCAAGATTGTAGTTGTCTCTTATTGTTGTTGCCTTCAAATCGCAGCATTCAGGAAGAGCTAACAGGAACTTAAGGTTTGAATCTTCAAGATCATACTCTTTATCAACCAATGACAAATCATTCAAAAGTTTGACAAATCTATCATATAAATCATTCAATGACTCATTAGCGTTTGAGTCAAAGTGTTCATACTCTTGAGTGAGTATTGTCTTCCTGTTCTTAATTGTGTCAGTTCCCTGACACCTTATTTCCAGAGCATCCCATATCTCCTTAGCAGTCTTGCAGTTGATTACCCTGTTTGACATTACATTATCAATGGCACTATGCAGTAAGTGTCGTACCTTAGCATCCTTAGCAATTGATGCTATGTCTTCAGTAGTATAATCACTCTTCTCCTTTGGTACGGTCTTTGCTGCTTCACCTGCAACTGCAACAGCGAGCTTGGTTGGTTTGTGAGGGCCTTCCTTGATTCTATCAAGGTATTCTGCATCTGTTGCTTCCAGGAACATGGCCATCCTTACCTTTCATATGGGATATTCAGATGGTCTCAGTATGGGGACTCTGATGGTCTCATACCGACTCTGAATTTGTGTCTTTGGTGGTTCCTCAGTTGTGGTAGGCTTAGTTGGAGTTTCTGTGTCCGACATGATTGTGTTTGGATCTTTAACTGTATGTGTGTTAACAGAGTAGCTCTGATACCAATTGTTAGGTCACACACACACTGTAGAGGGGGTGAATACAGTGTATAGTACACTCAAATCGAACTTTAAGAACTTAAGTAACAGAAAACAAGCTTTATTGAAACAATAAACTCTGTTACAGTATGGAACTGTTACCTCTCAATGATGAACAAATATCACGAGAGCTGCTAGGGTTACAATGAATAATCTTCTCTAATAATGATAACACTTATAGTGTAAACCCTATGTCTGTGTTTATATACTACACAGTTATAAGATAATCGCTAATTGATATGGAATATAATTCTGCTTCCTAAAATATATCAATCAGATATCTTTTCTTCCAAGTATTCCATTCTTCACGAAATTCCTTCTTCATGCATATCTCTTCTTATGTTTATCTCAATCTTCTTTCCTTTAATCAGCTACTGTCCTTATCTGATTATCCTTCAGCACTTAAGTTCTGATATCTATCTTTTGATGATTATCTCCTGATAACATACGTACTGATATCCTTAAGTCCTGACTTCCAGTATAAGTACTGATCAACAGTTAAGTACTGATTTATCCTGTTCAGTAAGATCTGAAAGCTAAACATAAAACATATTAGCCATGACATTATCAAATATATCTAACAACCACCCCTCCCCATTTTTCTTCATTCCTCAACCAAGATTCTACTCTTTATACAAGTAAATGTTATTTCCCATACAATGATCATTCATATTTCAAAGAGTTTTGAATAGAAAATTTATGTTTTGAAGTTGCATGTTAAGGTTCTAGTTGGAACTCAAAGTACAACCTTGATTCTTGTGAGTTTAGGGTTGTTTTTGAGAGGACTACAAGGAATGGAGAAGTGCCAAGTCTTGAGAGGGAAACTCTTGATGATTAAATGGCCATTCCCATCCATTTCATTCGGCCATGACCATATGGGAGCCGAATGAATGGTCCTTAAGACTATTCTTGTTGCTTAAATCAATTTTTGCATGTTTATGTGATAATGACTTGAATTTTATGGTGAAAATTTGATAAAACTCTTTGCATGCTAAGTGATCATCTAGTTATAGCTTATGCTAGGCTTGCATGTCAATTTTATGATAGAATATATGTAGAAAATGTGTTGTTTTGGTTTGCAAAACCCGAAGACATGCATGCATGTGGATTTCTCTTAGAATGTTGTAAGATTTGGATCATTTGGAAAGATTTTGTTAGTGAGCCTTAATTTCAGTAGGAATAATGTGTTAATATTGATTTATGCTTCTTGTTGCATTGTAATAATTCATGGTTATCTTTTATAAAAATGTATATCTTGTTGTTTCAAAAGCATGAAGATTTGTGATTTGTGAATTGTACCTTAGGTAAGGATGATCTCACCCAAGGTTATTTTGAGAATAAGGGAGTTAGTTCAGTAGATTACCATGTTTAAGTCTTGGTTTGAGTATTGGGATGTTGGTAGTTGAGTTTGTCAAGTCAAAACCTTGGAGAAAGGAGAGTTATAGTTTCTGCAGAAAATCAGTTTAGAACCCTGAGGTTTAGAGTGAGTTTTGATCATGTCATTGATGTGCACTTTGAGGCCCAAGCCACCAGAAGTTAGTATTGGGAGTATATAAAAGGTTTTAGGTGTTGGTTGGAGGTTTGCATGTCATTTGGTTAGGTGCACAAGTAGAATAACAAAATTTGTCCAGTAGGGGACAGTTTTGTTGCAACTTAGAAATAGGGAGATTTGACCATGTCATGGGTAGGCCCTCATTAGGCCCTGTTGGGCCTTAGTTAGAGGGAGTGTTTGAGAAGTTTTTCCAACCATAGTTCATAGGATATGAGTTAGAACCATGTGTCACAAGTTAATTCAAGTCAGGGCGTTTTCTGCCCAGAAAAAAACAGGGGAACCTTGGACTTTTAGCTTAGGCCCAAAAAGGCCCAAGCCAGGCCCTTGAGCCAAATCAAGTTTGTGAGATGCCCTTAAGTCAGGAGAGTCTTGTGTAAAAGTTTTGAAGGAAAACTTGTAGTTTAAGAGTGTCTAATGCACTCAAGAAACCATAGTTGTCATTCTGAAATTTGCACCAGTGAGCACTTTCACTTATCACATAGTTTTAGAACACTTAGAAGTGAGTATTAGGTTGACCACCATAGTTGTAAGATAGTATAAGGTCAGTAGAGCAAAAGGCACAAGTGAGGGTCAATAGGTTTTGGATAGTTTAGGAAAGGCACATCGAGTTAGGAAGCCAAAATTAGAAGACCTTGTCTAGTTTAGCGACCAAGTGACTTAAGTTATGAGTCGAGATCATCCAAGCCTAGTGTTGCATTATGGTATATATGGTGTTATTGGTATTAATATATGATATGTGATTATGTGGCTATGTGTGTACTTTCATAATTTAAAAGTGAATATAAAACTAGGTGCATATTGGCCTAAGTGCCATCCATGTTTAATTTCGGGTTGTAAATAGGTTAAGTTAGTGAGAATATATTATAATGAGGATTATTATTTACGTAGGATCTCGAGACGAGGGAAAACTTGCCATAAAGGTCGAGTGAAGCTCCAGTTGCTCCTACCAGTCAGACCAGACCAGCCTTTCTCAAGGCAAGTGATTCAACTTGACCTTCGTATTTACTTCTAATAATTCATACATTATAACAACTATCCTTGTCATTTGATATATTAAATCAAGCATATCTTACGTTTATCTTTGAATCATATAGAAATGCCATGAACCCTCGAGTACGTATTGCAAGTAGTTCAAAAGTCTTATTCATGATAGTATACTAAACTAATTTGAATGCCATGACAAAGGAAAGGGTAGTTACCATTCTTAGTTGATTCTCTTGATTAACATGCTGATGATTCCTAAGTATTGATATCTCATCCTGATACTTGAACCCCTATAGAACCTTACCTTGAACCCTGAAAGTCAGATACTTATCAAAGTGATCCCTCATTAATTGATACCCCTCTTTCCTATCCTAAAGCTTGACAATTCTGATATATCCTGAGCTAAAAATCATATCTTCATACCTTAACACCCTTAGTATTCATGAAGCTTACATCCTTGAAGATCCGGCACTTAAACCTTGATGAGAAACCATTGCTTTAAGCCCAATTTGGCATTTCCCTTCATGATATCCAATAGCCTCACTAAATTTCCTTGTCCAAACTTTGATATATGAAAACCATTCAGTTACTTTAATAGAGTATTGTTTTGTGAATCGTGGCCCTGAGATTTAATACCATATATTCCGTATTTTGAGTTGATATATAATCCCTTGATAAAGATGTTTACTGTAAAAAGAGATTTTGTCTTAATTCGGCATCAGTTTTTTTTGAAATGAATAAAATGTGGGTTTTCAGTCCCAAAGGGGGATAAATGTTTTCTTTGAATGGTGGATCTGGACTGAGACGCGAGTCCTTTCCACACTTATATTAGGCTTAAAAGTTTCCTAGGGATTCCCATTAATGTTTTAGAACCCAGCGAAGTTCAGGATTACTTCGCGGCTGATCACCTGCTGTAATCCGTAGCGTCCTAAAATGATTTTGATTAAGACATGATTTTTGAAATTTGTTTTGATACAAGTAAAAATGATGCCATTACCTAATGTTTTATCTCTTGTTATCTCAGATTATGTCTTCCCATTGACATTCTTTAATTTATATCTCGATTTATGTTTTGTATCGTACTGTTAGCACTTGTTGAGCATTTGGCTCACTTCTTGCTTTACCCTGATATTACAGCTAGCAGCTATGGTTAGATTCAAGCAGACTGCTCGTAAGACCTGTGATGCTGATGCTTATGTTCGAGCTCAGGTAGAATAAGTAATAATAGTTTGTGTGAGGACTCGGTATTTAAAATCAGATGTAATAGTTGGTAGTATTGGGCTATTCCAAATCCTAAACTGTAAGATCTTGGAGTTGGTTGTGTATTCTTCTTTTAAAATGTTGTATTAGTTATATTTAATTTGCTGTTTAAGTTGGGGGCGTGACAGGTTTTGGTATTAGAGCTACGGTTTAGAGTCCCTGGACAGCCCAAATAGGTTATAGGATATGTGTGTAGGTTATAGATAATATGTGAGAGAGTAGGATAAGTAAATTTATTATTAATACTCCTCTTTTTGGTTGTCAGCAAAGGGCGCATTCCTCGTCATCCTCTGGGTCGGACGACACTATTGCTTTCACAGTGTATGCTGAGTTGAGGCGCGAGTTCGACATGCTTCAGGGCAAGTACGACCGACTGATAGACCGACTGAAGAATGTGTATCCGGACAGCCGAAACTACGAAGGGAAGCCCAAGGAGCAGATGACTGCGAGACTTGAGACCTTGGTTCAGTACGTACCAGCCAGTATGTCATTCAGATGGTGGCGGATGAGCTCCAGAGCATTGTGAAGACGCTTCGAGAGGAAAAGACTACCAAGCCTCGTTCAGATGGAGTGGAGCCTTAGTTCTTTCCATTTACCTTTCATGTTGTTGCAGTATCAGACTCTGTGGAATCCCCTGTTGTTTCCGTTGTTTCCTTTAAATAAGCCTGTTATTCCTAGAATCAGACTTTGTCTTAATCCTATGTATTATGACCTTTAAAATTTCAATAATTATGTGCTATTGTTCCATTTGCTCTCAACTGTTATTTTACGTTTTTATCATCATATCTGCTTAATTTGGAAACTTGACCCCATATGTAAATAAGAATGCCATGCGATACCCTCGAATCATTTTATCATTCATATCTGTTTTGACACAACTCTTATTTCAGGATCATGCCTCCCAAAAAGAAGAACCCAACAACCACATCCACCACAGACCCAAATATTCTTCGACTACTGGAAACCTTGCAACAGCAGACCAATGTTATAGCTCAACAACAACTAACTCTTCAACAACGAACTGAAAACCAAGATAACCATGAGCCACACCAACCACCTGAACCATCAGTACCACCTAGACAAATTGTCACTTTCAAGGCTTTTCAGAATGTGAATCCACCTGCATTTCATAATACCACTGATCCAGTGATAGCTAACACATGGATCAAGGAGATGGAAAGGGCTTTTGAGTTGGTACAGTTAGGAGACGATCAGAAGACGCCATATATTACTTACTTCTTGAAGGGTAAAGTCATCTATTGGTGGGAATCAGTAAAAGCTATGGAAGTCACTCAGCAGGTTTCTTGGGAGAGATTTAAGAAGTTATTTCTGGACAAGTATTACCCTAAGTACATGCAGAATCAGATGGAGCTTAAATTTCTTGAGTTGAAGCAAGGGAACATGACTGTGCTGGAGTATGAGAAGAAGTTTACTGAATTGTCAAGGTTTGTGACAAAGTATACCAGCACTGAGGAGGAAAAAGCAAAGAAATTTCAGCAAGGATTGGAGTCTTGGATCAGAGATAGAGTGGCTATTTTTGAGCTTGAAACCTACGCGGGAGTAGTACAGAAAGCTGCTCTGATTGAGAATAATGGGACGCAGTCAAGGAAGGAAGGGGATAACAAGAAGAGGAAGGTTCCATTTTATGGAGAAAAGTTTGAAGTGGGAAGTTCACAAGATCGGAATGTAAAGAGGATCGGATTCCAGAATGGCGGAAATTTTCAAAAGAAAGGAAATTTGGGCAAAAGGCAAGAATCGAAGGGGAACAATCAGGCAAGCCAAGGGCAAGTTGGAGAAAACAGGTTCCAGAGGCCAGAATGCAAGCACTGCGGAAGAAGGCACCCCGGAGTGTGTAATAAGCTGAGCATGACATGCTACAGGTGCAATCAGAAGGGACATTTAGCGAATGAGTGCAAGATGCCGAAGCCAGGAGTTACGTGTTACAAGTGTGGGAAGACTGGACACATAGCTAGGGAGTGCAAGGCAACCGGACCAGTCAAAGCTTTAATGAACGTGGCAAGTACCAGTGCAAGCGTGCCAGTTGTGGTATTGGCATTACCTCCACCACCCGCACCAACCCCGCAAGCAACAGCAAGGACATTTGATCTGAAGATGAAGGATGTTGTTAAGAATTTTGAGGTGATAGCAGGTACACTTTTACTCAATAATGTCAAAGCTAAAGTATTGATTGATTCGGGAGCAACAAGATCTTTCATATCAGAATCTTTTGTTGATAAGCTTCAATGTGAGAAAATGATTATGAGTGAGGTAGTAAATATGGTAATTGCGAACCAAGAGAAGATCCCTGTGAATCAATTTAGTCCAAAGTGTGAGATTGATATTTCGGGGTATAAGTTTTCATCCGACTTGATACTCTTCAAGTTGGGAGAGTTTGATATAATTTTAGGAATGGATTGGTTAGGAGAGAATAGCGTTCAGATTAATTGTAAGACCAAGAAAGTGTATTTAAAGACAAAGATTGGAGAGAGGGTAGTATTTAAGGGGCAGAGGCAAGAGCAACTATTTCTTACAATTGTTCAGGCTAAGAAGCTACTTAGAAAAGGTTGTGAGTCGTTCCTAGCTTATGTAGTAGATTCGGAAAAAGGCAGCCCCGGCATGGAAGATATCCCTGTAGTTAACGAGTTCCCGGATGTGTTTCCCGAAGAACTACCAGGCTTACCACCAGATCGACAAATCGAGTTCCAGATCAACCTTGCTCCAGGTACGGAACCAGTTTCAAAGGCCCAATATAGGATGGCAACAGCAGAAATGAAAGAGTTGGCGAGCCAGCTGCAAGAATTGTTGGATAAAGGAGTGATACGACCAAGTACATCGCCATGGGGAGCACCTGTTCTGTTTGTAAAGAAGAAAGATGGGAGTATGCGACTATGCATAGATTATCGGGAGTTGAATAAGGTAACGATCAAGAACCGCTACCCGCTACCAAGAATAGATGACCTTTTTGACCAGTTGAAGGGAGCAAAATTCTTTTCAAAGATTGACTTGAGATCGGGATACCATCAATTAAAGATCAAAGAAGAAGATATTCCCAAGACCGCATTCAGGACCAGATATGGGCATTATGAATTCCTAGTAATGCCGTTTGGACTGACCAATGCTCTGGCCGCATTTATGGATCTGATGAATCGAGTATTTAAGAAGTATTTGGACAAATTTGTCGTGGTATTCATTGATGACATCCTTATTTATTCTAAGTCGGAAGAAGAACATAAGCAGCACCTCTGGATAGCATTGGAGATACTTTGGCAAGAGAAGTTGTATGCCAAGTTTACCAAATGTGAGTTTTGGTTAAAGGAAGTTCAATTTTTGGGGCATGTCATTGGAAATGAAGGAGTTAAAGTGGATCCGGCAAAGATTGAGGCAGTTACTAGTTGGGAGAGGCCAAAGACTCCTACGGAAGTGCGAAGTTTTCTAGGATTGGCAGGATACTACAGAAGGTTTGTCAAGGATTTTTCGAAAATCACCACGCCATTGACCAAGTTAACCAGAAAGAATCAAAAGTTTGAATGGAGTGCAGAATGTGAGGATAGCTTTCAAGAGTTGAAGCAGAATTTGGTAACAGCTCCGTTGTTAGTGCTACCAGATGATCAAGGGAACTTTGTAATGTTCAACGACGCTTCACATAAGGTTTGGGTTGTGTGTTGATGCAACACAGTAAAGTGATCGCTTATGCGTCAAGACAGTTGAAACCGCATGAGTTAAAGTATCGGACGCATGACTTGGAACTAGTCGTCATAGTGTTCGCACTTAAGATTTGGAGACATTACCTCTACGGGGAGAAGTGTGAAATCTACACGGATCACAAGAGTTTAAAGTACATTTTTACTCAGAAAGAGCTCAATATGAGGCAGAGGAGATGGCTGGAATTGATCATGGACTATGACTGTTCGATAAATTACCATCCTGGAAAGGCGAATGTAGTGGCCGATGCTCTGAGCAGGAAGGAGAGACTGAATATGATGATAACATCAAAAGAGTTATCTGAAGAAATCGAGAGAATGGGATTGGAACTTTTTGCTTGCGGAAAAGTCAAGGAAGTTTATCGTGTAATGACCTTTCAGCCAACACTAGTAGAAAAGATAAAGAAGTGTCAAGAAGAAGTAATGGAGAAAGAGAAGAATCAGTTATCTGGAGAGGAGATTAGTACTCAAAAGGATGAGCAAGGGATAC
Source organism: Apium graveolens (assembly GCF_009905375.1). Taxonomy (NCBI): domain Eukaryota; kingdom Viridiplantae; phylum Streptophyta; class Magnoliopsida; order Apiales; family Apiaceae; genus Apium; species Apium graveolens. The sequence goes on along the minus strand of NC_133654.1, from coordinate 81,411,410 downwards.
TAAGGTTTTCATCCAGAATATGGATTCCTCATGTACCTGAATTAAAGAATGAGATCCTCCATGAAGCCCACAATTTGAAATTTTCAATCCACCCGGGAAGCACCAAGATGTATCGAGACTTAAAGAAGAACTTTTGGTGGCCAAATATGAAGCGAGACGTGGCAGAATGGGTTGCGAAGTGCTATACTTGTCAGAAAGTGAAGGCAGAACATCAACGACCAAGCGGATTAATTTAACCCCTGAAGATTCCAGAATGGAAATGGGAAAATATCGCTATGGACTTTATAGTGGGACTACCGCGAATGAAATCCTGTCATGACGCTATATGGGTTATAGTTGACCGTCTTACGAAGTCGGCGCATTTCCTTTCAATAAACGAGAAGTCGTCATTGGACAAATTGGTTCATCTGTATGTGCGCGAAATCGTACTAAGGTATGGAGTACCCGTATCAATAGTTTCAGACAGAGATCCCCGATTTAACTCGAGATTCTGGAAGCAATTTCAGGAATGTCTTGGCACGAAGTTGAATATGAGCACGGCGCACCACCCGCAGACTGATGGCCAGAGTGAAAGGACAATTCAAACAATTGAAGATATGTTGTGCAGTTGTGCAATCGATTTTGCAAGAAGTTGGGAAGACCATTTTCCGTTGATTGAATTCTCTTACAACAACAGCTATCATTCCAGTATCGGCATGCCACCATACGAAGCTTTGTATGGGCGAAAATGTAGATCACCAACAAGTTGGGATGAAGTAGGAGATGGAAGAATTCTCGGCTTGGAATTTGGTACAACAGTTGCATGACTCGGTCAAGTTAATTCAGAAAAGGTTGCTTGCTGCTCAAGATAGACAGAGGAAGTATGCCGATCCAGCGTGTAAGGATGTTCAATTCCAAATTGGCGAAGCTGTGTTGCTGAAGGTGTCACCTAGAAAAGGGTTGATGAGATTTGGCAAGAAAGGGAAGTTAGCACCTAGATACATAGGTCCTTTTGAGATTTTGAGTCAAGTGGGAAAGGTGGCCTATGAGTTGGCTTTACTACTTCAGTATCAGCATGTGCATAATGTGTTCCATGTGTCGTTGCTTAAGAAGTACAATCCTGACGCTAGCCATGTGATAGAATATGAACCTGTAGAAATTCAGGCAGACCTGTCATTTGTGGCGCAACCGGTTAAAATACTCGACTGGAAAGAGAAAAACCTTAGAAATAAGTCAGTAAAGTTAGTAAAAAGGCTTTGGAGGAACCCTAAGGTCGAAGAATCGACTTGGGAGTTAGAGTCTGTCATGCGTTCCCGGTATCCTCATCTGTTCTCTTAGATTCTGGGGACAGAATCCCTTAAGGGGGAGAGGATGTTACAACCGGTATTTTCGTATAATATTATTTGTGGATTTGGTATAATATTAAAGCTGAATGAAATATATTCAATGATTGTACGTTTGTGTGAGTGAAAATTTCTGCATTATAAATTTGCTTTATGTAGTATATGATTTTTCAAAGCAAGAGTTTATTTAATTTCTTTATTTTTGATTTATAAGGAATATTCTAAGCCTTGGAAAAATTTTCTTTTAAAAGGTATTTTGTTCACAAATTTTGAATATGATTTTATAAAGTCTCTAAAAATCCAAGTTATTTTATGGTATAAATTTTATAATTTTTGAACTTGTATTTTATTTTAGAAAAATAAATCATTATAAATTTTAGTTGTCATATTTAGCAAATTACAAGAAAGCCCTTGCATGCAAACCACCCTCTCATTCTTTTCAAGGACTAAGAGGACAATTCCAACCCCACTAACTCTTATTTTTCTAGCCAATTTCCTTCTTTACCCTTGCATGCAAAATGAACCAAGTATAAGTGGAGGGATAGTCTTGTCAATTCCCCTTTCCACTCAAATTTTGTCAAATCAAATACCATAAAACAAGCAAAGTGTCATGATCATTTTCATACTCCACCTACACCTCGCTCTCTCCTCCCTCCCTCCTCCCTCCTCCCGGCCCTCCTTCCCCCCTCACTCTCGGCTTTTAGCTAAGAACCACCCCTCCCCATTTTTCTTCATTCCTCAACCAAGATTCTACTCTTTATATAAGTAAATGTTATTTCCCATACCATGATCATTCATATTTCAAAGAGTTTTGAATAGAAAATTTAAGTTTTGAAGTTGCATGTTAAGGTTCTAGTTGGAACTCAAAGTACAACCTTGATTCTTGTGAGTTTAGGGTTGTTTTTGAGAGGACTACAAGGAATGGAGAAGTGCCAAGTCTTTAGAGGGAAACTCTTGATGATTAAATGGCCATTCCCATCCATTTCATTCGGCCATGACCATATGGGAGCCGAATGAATGGTCCTTAAGACTATTCTTGTTGCTTAAATCAATTTTTGCATGTTTATGTGATAATGACTTGAATTTTGTGGTGAAAATTTGATAAAACTCTTTGCATGCTAAGTGATCATCTAGGTATAGCTTATGCTAGGCTTGCATGTCAATTTTATGATAGAATATATGTAGAAAATGTGTTGTTTTGGTTTGCAAAACCCGAAGACATGCATGCATGTGGATTTCTCTTAGAATGTTGTAAGATTTTGATCATTTGGAAAGATTTTGTTAGTGAGCCTTAATTTCAGTAGGAATAATGTGTTAATATTGATTTATGCTTCTTGTTGCATGGTAATAATTCATGGTTATCTTTTATAAAAATGCATATCTTGTTGTTTCAAAAGCATGAAGATTTGTGATTTGTGAAGTGTAGTTTCTTTTGTTTTGCCATAATTGTACCTTAGATAAGGATGATCTCACCCAAGGTTATTTTGAGAATAAGGGAGTTAGTTCAGTAGATTACCATGTTTAAGTCTTGGTTTGAGTATTGGGATGTTGGTAGTTGAGTTTGTCAAGTCAAAACCTTGGAGAAAGGAGAGTTATAGTTTCTGCAGAAAATCAGTTTAGAACCCTGAGGTTTAGAGTGAGTTTTGATCATGTCATTGATGTGCACTTTGAGGCCCAAGCCACCAGAAGTTAGTATTGGGAGTATATAAAAGGTTTTAGGTGTTGGTTGGAGGTTTGCATGTCATTTGGTTAGGTGCACAAGTAGAATAACAAAATTTGTCCAGTAGGGGACAGTTTTGTTGCAACTTAGAAATAGGGAGATTTGACCATGTCATGGGTAGGCCCTCATTAGGCCCTGTTGGGCCTTAGTTAGAGGGAGTGTCAGAGAAGTTTTTCCAACCATAGTACATAGGATATGAGTTATAACCATGTGTCACAAGTTAATTCAAGTCAGGGCGTTTTCTGCCCAGAAAAAAACAGGGGAACCTTGGACTTTTAGCTTAGGCCCAAGAAGGCCCAAGCCAGGCCCTTGAGCCACATCAAGTTTGTTAGATGCCCTTAGGCCAGGAGAGTCTTGTGTAAAAGTTTTGAAGGAAAACTTGTAGTTTAAGAGTGTCTAATGCACTCAAGAAACCATAGTTGTCATTCTGAAATTTGCACCAGTGAGCACTTTCAGTTATCACATAGTTTTAGAACACTTAGAAGTGAGTATTAGGTCGACCACCATAGTTGTAAGATAGTATAAGGTCAGTAGAGGAAAAGGCACAAGTGAGGGTCAATAGGTTTTGGATAGTTTAGGAAAGGCACATCGAGTTAGGAAGCCAAAATTAGAAGACCTTGTCTAGTTTAGCGACCAAGTGACTTAAGTTGTGAGTCGAGATCATCCAAGCCTAGTGTTGCATTATGGTATATATGGTGTTATTGGTATTAATATATGATATGTGATTATGTGTGTACTTTCGTAATTTAAAAGTGAATATAAAATTAGGTGCATATAGGCCTAAGTGCCATCCGTGTTTAATTTTGGGTTGTAAATAGGTTAAGTTAGTGAGAATATATTATAATGAGGATTATTATTTATGTAGGATCTCGAGACGACGGAAAACTTGCCATAAAGGTCTAGTGAAGCTCAAGTTGCTCCTACCAGTCAGACCAGACCAGCCTTTCTCAAGGCAAGTGATTCAACTTGACCTTCGTATTTACTGCTAATAATTCATACATTGCAACAACTATCCTTGTCATTTGATATATTAAATCAAGCATATCTTACGTTTATCTTTGAATCATATAGAAATGCCATGAACCCTCGAGTACGTAGTACAAGTAGTTCAAAAGTCTTATTCATGATATTATACTAAACTAATTTGAATGCCATGATAAAGGAAAGGGCAGTTACCATTCTTAGTTGATTCTCTTGATTAACATGCTGATGATTCCTAAGTATTGATATCTCATCCTGATACTTGAACCCCTATAGAACCTTACCTTGAACCCTGAAAGTCAGATACTTATCAAAGTGATCCCTCATTGATTGATACCCCTCTTTCCTATCCTAAAGCTTGACAATTCTGATATATCCTGAGCTAAAAATCATATCTTCATACCTTAACACCCTTAGTATTCATGAAGCTTACATCCTTGAAGATCCAACACTTGAACCATGATGAGAAACCATTGCTTTAAGCCCAATTTGGCATTTCCCTTCATGATATCCAATAGCCTCACTAAATTTCCTTGTCCAAACTTTGATATATGAAAACCATTCAGTTACTTTAATAGAGTATGGTTTTGTGAATCGTGGCCCTGAGATTTAATACCATATTTCCCGTATTTCGAGTTGATATATAATCCCTTGATAAAGATGTTTACTGTAAAAAGAGATTTTGTCTTAATTCGGCATCAGTTTTTTTTTGAAATGAATAAAATGTGGATTTTCAGTCCCAAAGGGGGATAAATGTTTTCTTTGAGTGGTGGATCTAGACTGAGACGTGAGTCCTTTCCACACTTATATTAGGCTTAAAAGTTGCCTAGGGATTCCCATTAATGTTTTAGAACCCAGCGAGGTTCGGGATTACTTCGCGACTGATCACCGGCTGTAATCCGTAGCGTCCTAAAATGATTTTGATTAAGACATGATTTTTGAAATTTGTTTTGATACAAATAAAAATGATGCCATTACCCAATGTTTTATCTCTCGTTATCTCAAATTATGTCTTCCCATTGACATTCTTTAATTTATATCTCGATTTATATTTTGTATCGTACTGTTAGCACTTGTTGAGCATTTGGCTCACTTCTTGCTTTACCCTGATATTACAGCTAGCAGCTATGGTTAGATTCAAGCAGACTGCCCGTAAGACCTGTGATGCTGATGCTTATGTTCGAGCTCAGGTAGAATAAGTAATAATAGTTTGTGTGAGGACTCGGTATTTAAAATCAGATGTAATAGTTGGTAGTGTTGGGCTGTTCCAAACCCTGAACTGTAAGATCTTGGAGTTGGTTGTGTATTCTTCTTTTAAAATGTTGTAATAGTTATATTTAATTTGCTGTTTAAGTTGGGGGCGTGACAGTTAATTTATTAAAATTAGTGGAGCCGAGGGTACGCGAGCAGTTAACGCAAATCATTAAGCGTATAAGCGACCATAAGCGATCGTTAGGGTTTGAGTAAGTTTTGACTAGTTTCTTAAGTGTCCTGGTCTAAATCTGACTTATGTTTTTGTTCATAGGTTACCGGACCCACTCTAAGCTTAAGTCTTCCCTGGAACGCTAAGGCAAGTTTTCTACCCGTTATACTGTTGTTGTGATGTAAATATATTGATGCATTATCTTGAGATAAGTGCATGACTGTTATTAGCAAATCTTGCGATATATTAGAGCATTTTGATATGGTATATATATGCATAATACCTATGCTAGATATAAGCAGTAGTTGCGTATACCCTTAGTACAGGGGACCCAAGGGTGAACATATTTCTAAACCGGGAGTCGATGTTCTCGAGTATAATATATATATATATATAGTCTTCTATAACTATTAATCGAATAAGGTATATTCGATAGTTTTGAATAATAATCAAACTTATTTTCGATAGATCGTACTTTCGTATAAGTATATCTTTTGTTATTTATTATTCGTTTCAAGTATGAGTTTTTTAAACTTCTACTTCAATTATTTTTATAAAGATTATCCTTATGGGAATATTATTTAAATAATAATATTCAGATATTTTCTAACATATCTGGAATAATTTATTTTATTAAATCATCATTACTCTAAACATTCTTTAAAATGTTTTCGAGTCTTCAAAATGATTTTAAAAGTTAGAGCGGATCCCAAAACTCGTTTTCAAATTTAAGATCTTCCTTTTGAAGGGGATTTAAATACTTGCTTAAAAATCTGAGGGATCCCGCTCTGTGGTGTATTTTATATTCCCAACGAGATTGCGGTTTTGATAAAAGAATTTGATTACTTGCCCAACGTTCGGGAAGTAAGTCCATCTAATTGAGTCGGCATAAGCGACAGACCGGGGTACGGTCTATCGAAGTGTAAGTGGCAGGGTGGCAGTCCATCAACGCGTAAGAGGCCGGGTGGCAGTCCAACACAAGGTCCTAATGCGGCCAGGGTGATGACCGGTGGAGGATTCATCCATCTACTAGTAGAAAAGGTTACTTATTGGTATCTATAACGCCCTCCAGACCCGGGGTATAGGTCTGGGGGTTACTAGCTAATCACCAAACCCGTACAATCTAATTAACAATTAATAAAGAAATAAAACTAGACCCCTTTAACACTAACCAGGATCTTTTTAGGTTGAAGTATGAAAACAAGAACAACTAACTACTTTTATTACAAACCAAATTCAAAATCTCACAAACTCTCTTTATTACAAACCATTTTCTAATCAGTTTTAAAACTAAGTTCATCTTTTATTCAAACACACACACTAACTATCTACACTCCACCTGTTCGGGAAACTCAAAGCTTTCTTCCTGGATTGGGATCAATACCTTGGGCATGAGAGGATCCCGAGGCTTTACCCGCTTCTTTACCACTCGAGTCCTGATAATTTTCATACTCCTTCTTAACTGAAAACAATAAGGTGAATAACAACAAAAAGGGTGAGCCAAAAATTGCTCAACAAGTCTTCAAAATATAAACAGTGTTAAAGCAATTTAAATGTATCCGTAACCCGGGTATATCTGCAAAGATATCACCCCATAAAAATAGAAAGAAGGCCATTACTGGCGAGTACAAATGAACTAAACTGGACACAAGTTCGCATCTATATTCTGCTGATCAATCAGAATATAATGCAGATCTATATCTCCATATATAGATCCAGTCGGGTACCCATGCACTACGGCCCATATCGAGGCACCAGTCATATCCCAGTCCTCAGGGTTAAGACACACTCAATCCCCAAAATATCAGTATCCAGTCCATCACTTAGCAACCGGAACAATCGATATGCTCTGATATATTCTAATCACCAGAACATATCAATCTCAATGTGTAACCAATGAATTATGAATCAAGAATCCAAGGAAACTGAGAAATCAAGAATCGAAATGAAATATGAACAAAGGAATAGCAAGTGTGTATCAGTGATTATGAACAAGTATCAAAAGAGTGCAAATGTGATAAACATCTGATGAAATGTCACTATTCTGAAAGTATAATAGGGGAAAAACTTTTCTTCTGCGCGACTTACTGCAAATGCGTCACCTTTGTCTATTACCGACTCAACCTGCCTTGTTGTCTTAATTTCTATTAGAGAAATAGACTGATTTAGTCATTTCGTACTTCAATTGCATCTTGAATGGACTTCATACCGTTCCTTACGTCTACCCATGCGCTTATGACTGATTCATCTATTATTTATTAACAAGTAAGACTAGATTAACCACATAATACACATAAGCACACAAGCACATAATCATTTTTATAGTTAAAATAATTTTTAGAACCAAAATCGACTCGTTGATCGCTCAACTGATCATCATCTGACTCGTTTCCCGTTTTCCGGAATTTTTCGGACTCGTCTCAGCACGCATTTCGACTGACAATCAAACAAGTAACAAGGTCAACTAATTTCTAGAAAAAATTAGGCTTTAATATTATTTTTAATGAAAAGAATTCATTTTTTCTGAGTAAAAGGGCTTTCGTTTCGCTCGAATCGGACTAACGGTGTAATTATTATCAATTAAACACTGATAATTCAATTTATTATTCAATATAAATAATTATTACTAATTTTTAAAACCCTAAAATAATTTTTAAATATTTATTTAAGAAAAATCAGAATTAAAAATGATATTTCTATAATTTTTGGAATTAAAATGAATTTATAATGATTTATTGAAAATTATTTGATTAATTATCAAAATAACTAATCATTTTTAAATAATTAATAAATAATAAATAACTAATAAAGAAATAATAAATAATTGAGAAAATAATTAAATCTGATTTTTAGAAAATATTATAGAATTATTTATAATATAAATCAATTAATTAAGTAATTAATTAATCAATTTATAAAATAAATAAAACTAATTTTTAAAATTAATAAAATAAAAATTAAAAATCCAAAAACATTTGTCAGAATCAGAATATCTGACAATTCAGATCAAAACCGGGTAATTTGAACGGGTCAAAATCCGGGTCGTGAAGAATACGCCGGATTTTGCCCAGAATCCGGCCACCGGAGAAGATTCCGGTGGGCCAATTTCAGGCCAAAAATGTAACACCCCCAAATCCGGGGTCGGGGATCCGGGTTGTCACGAGTTCCACTTCCCTTAACAACACCCAATCTTATTAAACAATCAACTACTCTTTACTGTGACCCCACAATGTACACACACACACCACAAGTTATAGTCTCAGAGATGAATACTCAAAAAAATAACACAAGTCGTTTTATTCCACAATTATATGTCAATACACCCTAAAAAGGTTTCTAAATAAATTTACATTTCTTTGCCATTATTACAATTCATAATTATACAAAAGTCTGGTACATCATAAGTTGAAAACCTAGCCTATTGGTAGTTCCTACCTCAGCTACAGCGACATCCACGCCTACAGGTTACTGCGGAATGTTTCCTATCCGCCTGCGAATTGGGAGCTTAGTCATGTTCATCTTTTCTATCTGTTGTTGTGTGATGAAAGAAGAAAGCAAGGGTGAGCAGCAAGCCCACCAAAATAATATGTATAATGATTTACAGTATATGAGCCTTCTCATAGTACTCATGAAAGTCTTGGTCAAAAGAAATGAACCAAGTTTAATATCTTAATGCGATGAAGTCGCAAAATATTCAGTATATATACATATATACTTTTCAAAATATGGGAAGTCCTCTTCCATACATAATACACACAGAGTTCCAGTGTATAACTGTATAAAAAAATATCGTTGCAAGGTGATCTCATATATCTAACCTTGTCTCAACGCTTTTCTGAAAATCTTTGTCATTCATAAGACAATTATTAACTAGATATAAGTTTAAAAGATGAAGTTACCAAATACTTCACTACACTTATATCATTTATAAGGCTACTTGAACTACCATTGTTCAAAGTATAATGAGCTTTCAACAGTTCATCACATAGATGAGACTACAAGACAAGATTTGAATAGATTAAATCTTTAAAATATTATTAAAGGAAATGAAGTTATGATATACTTCATTAAGTTCTGATATATATATATATCCACATATACATCTTCCTTTATACATTTCCTGAAAACCTCTGTCATGTGAAGTATGAACAGAGTTTGAAACATCCAATGAATTTTGGAAGGGAAAAGAATTTTGGCATAAACCAGATATCTTGCTGATCAGGCAAAGATACCCATAAGTAACCTTTTCTACTAGTAGATGGACGAATTCCCCACTGGTCATCACCCTGGTCGAAATAGGACCTTATGCTGGACTGCCACTCAGCCACTTATGCATTTGATGGACTCCCACTGAGCCACTTACACTATCATGGACGCCCACTGAGCCCATGTTGCTTATGCCGACTCGATAGATGGACTTACTTCCCGAACGTTGGGTAACTAATCAATTCATTTACCAAAACTGCAACCTTATTACGAATATAAAATACACCACAGAGCCGGATCCCTTAGATTTTTTTTTTGAGCGAGTATTCAAGTCCCCTTAAAATGGAAGATCTTGAATTTGAAAACAAGTTTTGGGATCCGCTCTACCTTTTAAATTCATTTTGAAGACTCGAAAACATTTTTAAGAATGTTTGGAGTAATACTGATTTATTAAAATAAATCAGTCCCGATATGAAAAAAATATCTGAATATTATTATTTAAATAATATTCCCATAAGAATAATTGAGGTAGAAGTTGGAAAACTTATACTTGAATGAATAGCAAATAAGCAAAGATATACTTATACGAAAGTAATATCTTTATTTGAATAATCAAAAATAAGTTTGATTATCGAACATTATTCTTTTATTAAAATAAAAAATATTATTCAGTAATAAGTGGAGTCTTAATACCTCGAATGAATATTATAAATAATATTCATTAAATAAAAATAAAGGAGTCATACATCCTCAAATGAATATTCAAATAATATTCAATTAATACAATAAAAGGAGTCATAAGTCCTCCGATGAATATTCAAAATAGTATTCAATTAATAAAATAAAAGTTATCGAATAAACCTCATTCGATTAATAGTTTGGAAAACTATAACCATATATATATAAATATATATATATATATATATTTATACAAAATCTACTCGGGATCCTCGACTCCCGGTTTTAAAAATCGTTTTCACCTTTGGGTCCCTATACTAAGGGTATATGCAAATTACCGCTATTCTCTAGCATAGGTATTATCAACTGAATCAACAGATATATATGGAAAGAATACGAAACAGGCATGCATATATATATACCATAGCAGCATGCTTCAATATATTGCAACATTTGCTAATTAACCAACATGCATCTATCGCAAGATAATGCATATACATATATACATCACAACAACAGTTATAACGGGTAGAAAACTTGCCTGAGCGACTGGGGGTTACGAATGGCTCGGGACGAGTCTGGTAACCTATAAGCAAAAAGTAAGTTGGAATTAAACCAAAGTCACTTGTAAATCTATACTCTAACCAACTCAGACTCTAACGCTCGTTTTGTGCTTACTGATTCTCTTAAGTCACTCGAGTACCCTCGGCTCCACCATTTTTAATAATTTAACCTTTACGAGTTTTAAGGCGATTCCTTCGCGAGTGTCTTACCAACTGCCTAACACACTTAACATAAATGTTTCATACATTAATTAACCCTTTTTGGTCTTTAACCTATGTTTCAAAGTAAGGCGAGGTGAAATGTTTCGTTCGCGAAACGCCGTTACTTGAAACGGTCGTTTCTCCTAAACCGTGCATCGGAATCGAACGAACTACATATCAAAACGAAGCTCGTAACATGAGCTATCTAAACATGGCAATGATAATAATCTAGCAGGGGGTTCTCGGGTGCTAATTTTATGCACAAAAACAGTCTAAAGAAAATCGGACGTTACGACGGCTATGTTTACGCGATTTCCCAATTTAAAACCATTCAAAACCAACCCAATTCAACCTAAAATCAAACATACAACCAACATCCATCCTTATCACCTCATATCAGCCCCAAAAAATTCAATTTTAACATTCATACTTATGCCTAAGCTTGAATTTAACTATACTACAATCTTTTAACCAAAACAACAACATTTACCATTCCATTTCAATACCATTTCAATCCCAAACTCTAAATCACAAACATTAAGCTACAATATCACCCTACTAATCAAAATCATCTTATAATACATAGGAATCTAGGGTTTGGAGATGATATACCTTCCTTGAAGTGGTGGGAGGAGCTAGGAAGCCTTAAGAAGCTTTGAGAAGTCTTAGGAATGCTTGGATCTTCAAGGAAATCAAGAAAAATTTCAAGTTAAAAACTTGAAAACACTATTCATTGTCTTGTTCATTGATTAAATGAAGAAGATTGAGAAGGAATTGATGGCTTAAACTCATGATATAGCCCTAACTATGCATAAGGATGATTAGGGAATTAACTCACCAATTTAGGAAGCTTGGATCTTTGATTTTTGAATTTTTCTCCCTTTGCAATAGTAAAAAGCCGAGAGCTAAGAAGAACAATGCCTTGGTTTCTTTTTGATTTTGAAAAAAGTGATTTGCTTGGCTTGGTTGGTTTGATTTTGTGTTTGTTTTAGTTAATTACCTATTTGCCCTTGATTTTGTGTGGTTAAAAAGCCACCACATCTCCTTCCTTCCCATGTCATGCCTATGTCATGATGTGACGTCATCTTTCCCTCCTTGTCCTCTTCCCATTGGTTGGGTGACATCATCCTCTCTAATCCCTTTGATTAACTTCCTAATTGTTTGCCTAAGGACCGCTGATCTGTTATACGGTTCGTTTAACTTTCGTTTTCGTTTATCGTTTGAAGGATCATATCCGGGATCTTATTACTTAGGTTCCCTTAACCTTTCTTAATACATTATATTCCTTTTTTTTATGATCCTCTATTACAATCCTTTAATTTAAATCCTTTACATCCTGTTACCTTATACTCAATTCTTTCCGTATTTATTGGATTTCCGGGAAAATCAAAGTGTTCAGAATTCGATTCTGACGATCTTTGCATACACTTATATACCATATAGAATACTCATAAAATCTCAGAATATCCATATCAGAACCCCTACATAGTGTGGCATGAAAAGTTTTCTCATTCAGCAAAAACACTATTCATAAAGGTTTCAAAAATTTCCCAAAAATTGGGGTTATTACAGTCTCCCCTCCTTAAAAGGATTCCGTCCCGGAATCAGATAGAAATGAATAGGGATACTTTCTTAGTATTGCACTTTCTAACTCTCAAGTCAATTTTCCCACATTGTGGTTCTACCATCAAACTCTTACTAGTTTGATAACCCTTCTCCTAAGCACTCGTTCCTTCTTAATCTATACCCTTCCTGGTTGCTCCATATAGGTTACGTCTGGTTGCATGTCTATGCGCTCCTATGCCCCTATTTGTCTGGAATCCGAATTACACTTCCTTAACATTGATACGTGGAACACGTTATGAACTTGCTACAGGTTCGGGGGTAGGGCTAGCTCGTATGCTAACTTCCCAATATGTCTTAATATATCCAACGGTCCAACAATTCATGGACTTAGCTTCCTTCCTTTCCAAGGGAATACCTATAACAACACTAGGTCCCCTACTTCCTATTCTTTGTCCTTTCGTGTCAATTCAACATACTTCTTATGTCCATCTTGGGCTACTACCAGCCATCCTCTGATTAGATCTATTATATCCTTGGTCCTTTGGACTACTGCGGGTCCGAGCATCTTGCGCTCTACAACTTCATCCTAACATAAGGGAGATCGACATTGTCTTCCCTCAAGGATCTCATAAGGAGATACCTCGATACTAACATACGATCAATTATCGTGAGATAACTTAATCTGCATTAAGTGATCATTCCAAATTCTTTCAAGTCTATTGCACTGGCTCTCGTCATAGCTTCTAGCATTATATCTTTTGCTTCTCACTACCCATCCTTTTCCAGTTCGTAGTCGTTACTCTCTTCCATACATAATATTATACTGGTTACACTTTTGCTCGTTAGCGTTCTATAACCTTTTAATAACCATGTCAACCTTAGTATCACGAACGTGTTTCCATTCTAAATACCACCATAACTTTACTACTCCTTTTTCAGTTGCTTCTATCTTTGGAAGCTTGATCAATCATATAGAAGTAAAGGAATTTGTTGAGAGATCACTATGATCATGAACACTTGTTATATCGCATAGTTAGTACAGAAGGTGGCCAGCCTTTAGTACTTGACAAGCAATTAAACAATAGATGGTATCCTACTAGGCTTCTATCACACAGATAGATAGTCATTCGGCAATACCTCCCCTTCTGGAAGGGTTGTTCTTCTCAGCTTACATGAAATGAAAAGAAGAGAAAAGAGCGAACTGAAGAGAATTGTATATATATGTAAAAAAATATTGCCATAAAATATCTGGCTTGGAATCTACCTCTGAATTATAGAGGTTTGTCATAGGAGAACAAAACATATATGTATTTATATCAACATCGAGTATTATAGCATCGTATTTCACATGCCTAAATATTTTCGCTATCCCGTCCATCATTCTATGGACCCATGCTCTTCCTCGAGCTTATACACAATTACCTTTGAAACTCCCTCGACATCGAAAATCGAATCTGGGATCTCATTCTATATATCACCGTTACTAGGATTCTATGCTCGCACCGCAACCTTCCTCATATAGTAATATGACTCTCTATTGATAAGAAGGAGTAAATATTCAATAGGTAGATACTCTACTTAATTAGTCTATCAATGATAACTTATACACTACCACGACCCGATTAGTGGTACTTAATCTCAACATCCATTCCAATACAACTCTCATGGTTGTAATCAGCTCATTACTCGCAGAATCATTGCTGCCTTACTATGGTCCACCACTGACCTACTGTCATCATTCACTTTCCATGAAATCTTAATATCTAACCATACGGAGTCCATACATCTCGTATCTAATTCTCCTAAGGAGGTAACATGATCACCGTTCATGATTCATGAAGAACACTCCTGAACTTGACGTACTTTCATGACATGAAGTAGATAAAATTGCAGGAGAGTTTCAGTCAAAGCAACGATAGCAGGTTAATACCATTCTTAATCGTATGCCTTAAATAGAAGACTTAACTCAAAGGTTCGTTTCGTCCTTTTTGAAACATGGTCCTGGATTATTCTCAAGATAGTACCTTATGAGATAGATAGCCTTTACCGAACTACTATTACGGTTGGGTATTGCACAGTCATCAGAAGGAATGTCAATCTTCCAAACCATAATACAACCTTCATAGCTTTAACCATCATCACTGTATTCCTTTGGCACAAGCGCCTATAATTATCCTCTTATCTTTAAAGTGTCGGCCACCTCTTTGGCCTTTCCTGATAGTAAAATTTCCTTACAGTCAATGTCATTTTAACCACCTCCAAATAAATTTTCTACCTTATTTCAATCACAGCTTATGTGAAAATGCTTTCCTTAAAATCTGATGAGTAAAAAAAAATTACCATTTTTCCATAAGTTATCCCCTCAGTCTTTAGAGGTTAATCACTGTCATGACTGACTCTCAATCATAATTAGAACATCTTTTATCTTAAGTCCTAATTACCCTGAACAAGTTCGACCAATACTGGTTCTATCCATACTTTCTCGTGGTTTAACACGTGCCCCACTTGGCAACATTATAATTACGTCATATTTCCTTTATCAACATTTCTATTCTTGAGAATTTTGAATATTACCTTTCTCCTTGTAAAACCTCTAAGGTTATCCTTCAATCGTTCCTCCTGTATTCCCTAGATACAGGGCATATCAAAATACCATTTACTATTACTAGAACCATTGTCTATATACTTCTAAAAAAATTTCTCCACTGATTCTTAAAGGTTGTTGTTACCTTAACCCTTTCCAAATCATACTGTCAAAACTCATATTGTCCCTATTAAGGGTGAAATGCCAACCTTTATGCATTCCCCTAGGATTCATTTTAAGTTACCGATGTTCTATCCTTAATTCCACCTTTAAAAGGTACCTGCGTCCATCCATGGATAAATCAAGTCATATATCCTTGATAGATTATCTTATTCATCATTCCCACCTCGATAGTCTATACCTAACTTCATAATAGCATCCTTATTCAAATTGAGGTCAATCCATATGGCCTCCAAAAGATAACAATGGTCATCCGCTTTTCTTTCCTAATTTGGTAATGATAACATGGATGTTCTGGAAGATATTGGTCATGTTCAACGTGAACTTCTTCTTAATAATTCCTTATTTACTTTTGTTGTTTATCTCAACAGTCATCTCAATGTTGGGATACCTCTCATACCTGGCGTCTCCCTTTCTGGGTATCGAGCCACCGGTCTTACATTTCACATTATTGAAGGTCACTTCCTTCATCCAATTTTCCTACTTTCTTACTTTCTTGTCTCCTTAGTCTATCCGCGTCTTATTATTTATCCTTCTAACTATTTAAAGGTTTCCTTGAATCCCCCCAACTTATAGGGGATAAAATATGTGTATCTCTTATTCCTTCAATCATCAACTTTAACTCATGGTGAATCACCCTCATCCTGACGATTACATACTTTTCTATTTCTATTGCTACGAGTCTTTAGGGTTTCCTCATACCCGACTCCCTTATCATTCCTCAAACTCTATTGCCTTTATATTCCTTTCCACTTCAGTTTCTTTTTATTTTCCTTTCTCTTATCATTATTTCATGAACTAACACAACATAAGTATTGATTCCAAACATCCCGTCATTCTGGATTCGTGTCCTCAGAACGAATCTTAATAACTTTTACAACTTAGATTCATAATTCATCATACTCATCCACTTTTGTTCTAGCTCCAAAGCTTTTACACTATCTCCTTATCTTTGGGAATTACTTTCCCGATAACAATTGACTGAACTTAAATCAGTTTATTCTAACCTCTGGCTCCGTGCCTTTCTTGGTCTTTCACCAGCGGGTGGTCTCTCTCTTAGGAGGGTAAGTGACAAAAACAGTCTTTTGTGGTTCGTCAATCATTTAGAATCTCAAATGATTCCTATATTTCCTTTAGCCAGGCTCTTGCCTCGACTGGGTCAGCTTGTTCCTTGGAACTCTGAGAGCTTAGCGACTTAAAGGTCCTGAAAGAATTTCACACCACATTGTTTCCTCAAGGTGGTGGTTGGGAATAAAATATAAGTTCTGTTTAGACAGGTCCATGAATTTCCGTATAGGAGTACCGTCTCGGGTCTCCTTATCTCGCTCGACTTTTGCTTTCTTAGTCTAAATATTTCTTCCTACTCCCCATAATTGGGGTCATCTTTTAATTTAAATCTTCATTTTCCACTTTATTATATTCCGGGTTCTTTATATCTTAATTGTGACCTCCCTGATTATCACATTCAAGGTTTGCCCCTAATCTTATTCCTTGTGGGGGCATATTACTTGGAAATTTTTTTTGAGAATCTCTGGATATTTGTCTTACTTACTTTGCTTAAGTCTTTCCCTCGTTCAGTCCTTGCACGATTGCGAATTATGAATTCTCAAGTTCTATAAACTTCATGACACTCTCTTAAGTGTTAATAGAGCAATTAACAATGTGATCTTATCACAACAAACTGATCTGAACTGAAATTAACGAATATATACATAACCATTTGTTCGAGGGTACAACAACTGAACACATTAAAGAGAATTACATCATTTGATCTGATCGCTTCTATCCCGAAGGTATTATCATAGATAATCATCTAGTCATTAAAACTAATCATCCGTAACTTAGGCTAATCCTCTAAAAGCGGTGCTACATGAAACCCTTGTTTGATTGCTCTGGCTCTACACACTACCATGGATTAAGAGATGCGAGCACACACGACATCCCTAACCTGCTCCATCACAGAGGTGATGAGGTCTAAGATAGTCGCAAGTAGAGCTGGATCAACCTGACCCTCAAGATGGCCTCTAGCTGTAACACGGGTGGTAGCCTCAATCCTTTCCATGCTATACGCTAATCCTGCCGGAAGTATCCCACCCTCAATCCTTGGTGCAGTAAGTCGATCCAACAGATCACTCCTAACATTCCGGGCCTCTGACAGGCCACCCAAAGTCATATGATAATCAGCGATAAGAGAAGCCTGAGTGGTAGCATCTAGCAGTCCATGGGGTGCAGGTGATGCAGTCCCAGGAGATCCAAACGGATAACCAAGCACGGTATCAGGTGACAATGGTGCAGGAGATAAAGGTGGCATTTCCTCAGTATGTGCTGGGCTCTGTACAGGGGAGGGAACAGGAATTGGTGGAACCTCATGGATGTCTACAGAAACCTCTGGAAGAGGGTCTGATACTGGTATAATTAGTGTCGTGGAAGGCCCCACTCCTTCTGCCCTCATTAACCTTTGTGCACTTGGTAACTCTTCATCCTCTAGTGCCACCCTCGCGGCCATTCTTGCTCTGGTAGTCGCCCTGACTACGGTCATCAATTCCTCAGCGGTCCTCTCTTCATTCTCATCAGGATCCTCCATGAGATCCTCCTCAGCCACAATCCTTTCCGGAATAACATCCTCAACCACAACATTCTCAATCTGAACCCCATCCGGTCCCTCATTGGGGTACTCTATCAGATTCACAATTTGATCTCCAACTTGTAATAAAACATCCGCATGCTGATGCTCCTGAACCTCAGGGTTCGGTGCCCCGCTGCCCTATACGAGAACGAACTATGTTACTATCACGATACTTATAAGGGTTCCCGTAAGGGTTTTAACTGTCAATACTACGTTAGGTAGCCCGACTATGAACTTGGCAAGAGTTCTTATTATCTTAGTGAACTTATTATCTTTACGTCACATCATCTCTGAGGTTTATAACGCTTGGCTCTGATACCATTTTTGTAACACCCCCAAATCCGGGGTCGGGGATCCGGGTTGTCACGAGTTCCACTTCCCTTAACAACACCCAATCTTAATAAACAATCAACTACTCTTTACTGTGACCCCACAATGTACACACACACACCACAAGTTATAGTCTCAGAGATGAATACTCAAAAAAATAACACAAGTCATTTTATTCCACAATTATATGTCAATACACCCTAAAAAGCTTTTTGAATAAATTTACATTTTTTTGCCATTATTACAATTCATAATTATACATAAGTCTGGTACATCATAAGTTGAAAACCTAGCCTATTGGTAGTTCCTACCTCAGCTACAGCAACATCCACGCCTACAGGAAACTGCGGAATGTTTCCTATCCGCCTGCGAATTGGGAGCTTAGTCCTGTTCATCTTTTCTATCTGTTGTTGTGTGATGAAAGAAGAAAGCAAGGGTGAGCAGCAAGCCCACCAAAATAATATGTATAATGATTTACAGTATATGAGCCTTCTCATAGTACTCATGAAAGTCTTGGTCAAAAGAAATGAACCAAGTTTAATATCTTAATGCGATGAAGTCGCAAAATATTCAGTATATATACATATATACTTTTCAAAATATGGGAAGTCCTCTTCCATGCATAATACACACAGAGTTCCAGTGTATAACTGTATAAAAAAATATCGTTGCAAGGTGATCTCATATATCTAACCTTGTCTCAACGCTTTTCTGAAAATCTTTGTCATTCATAAGACAATTATTAACTAGATATAAGTTTAAAAGATGAAGTTACCAAACACTTCACTACACTTATATCATTTATAAGGCTACTTGAACTACCATTGTTCAAAGTATAATGAGCTTTCAACAGTTCATCACATAGATGAGACTACAAGACAAGATTTGAATAGATTAAATCTTTAAAATATTATTAAAGGAAATGAAGTTATGATATACTTCATTAAGTTCTGATATATATATATATATATATATATATATCCACATATACATCTTCCTTTATACATTTCCTGAAAACCTCTGTCATGTGAAGTATGAACAGAGTTTGAAATATCCAATGAATTTTGGAAGGGAAAAGAATTTTGGCATAAACCAGATATCTTGCTGATCAGGCAAAGATACCCATAAGTAACCTTTTCTACTAGTAGATGGACGAATTCCCCACTGGTCATCACCCTGGTCGAAATAGGACCTTATGCTGGACTGCCACTCAGCCACTTATGCATTTGATGGACTCCCACTGAGCCACTTACACTATCATGGACGCCCACTGAGCCCATGTTGCTTATGCCGACTCGATAGATGGACTTACTTCCCGAACGTTGGGTAACTAATCAATTCATTTACCAAAACTGCAACCTTATTGCGAATATAAAATACACCACAGAGCCGGATCCCTTAGATTCTTTTTTTTGAGCGAGTATTCAAGTCCCCTTAAAATGGAAGATCTTGAATTTGAAAACAAGTTTTGGGATCCGTTCTACCTTTTAAATTCATTTTGAAGACTCGAAAACATTTTTAAGAATGTTTGGAGTAATACTGATTTATTAAAATAAATCAGTCCCGATATGAAAAAAATATCTGAATATTATTATTTAAATAATATTCCCATAAGAATAATTGAGGTAGAAGTTGGAAAACTTATACTTGAATGAATAGCAAATAAGCAAAGATATACTTATACGAAAGTAATATCTTTATTTGAATAATCAAAAATAAGTTTGATTATCGAACATTATTCTTTTATTAAAATATAGAAATATTATTCAGTAATAAGTGGAGTCTTAATACCTCGAATGAATATTATAAATAATATTCATTAAATAAAAATAAAGGAGTCATACATCCTCAAATGAATATTCAAATAATATTCAATTAATACAATAAAAGGAGTCATAAGTCCTCCGATGAATATTCAAAATAGTATTCAATTAATAAAATAAAAGTTATCGAATAAACCTCATTCGATTAATAGTTTGGAAAACTATAACCATATATATATAAAAAAAATATATATATATATATTTATACAAAATCTACTCGGGATCCTCGACTCCCGGTTTTAAAAATCGTTTTCACCTTTGGGTCCCTATACTAAGGGTATATGCAAATTACCGATATTCTCTAGCTTAGGTATTATCAACTGAATCAACAGATATATATGGAAAGAATACGAAACAGGCATGCATATATATATACCATAGCAGCATGCTTCAATATATTGCAACATTTGCTAATTAACCAACATGCATCTATCGCAAGATAATGCATATACATATATACATCACAACAACAATTATAACGGGTAGAAAACTTGCCTGAGCGACTGGGGGTTACGAATGGCTCGGGACGAGTCTGGTAACCTATAAGCAACAAGTAAGTTGGAATTAAACCAAAGTCACTTGTAAATCTATACTCTAACCAACTCAGACTCTAACGCTCGTTTTGTGCTTACTGATTCTCTTAAGTCACTCGAGTACCCTCGGCTCCACCATTTTTAATAATTTAACCTTTATGAGTTTTAAGGCGATTCCTTCGCGAGTGTCTTACCAACTGCCTAACACACTTAACATAAATGTTTCATACATTAATTAACCCTTTTTGGTCTTTAACCTATGTTTCAAAGTAAGGCGAGGTGAAATGTTTCGTTCGCGAAATGCCGTTACTTGAAACGGTCGTTTCTCCTAAACCGTGCATCGGAATCGAACGAACTACATATCAAAACGAAGCTCGTAACATGAGCTATCTAAACATGGCAATGATAATAATCTAGCAGGGGGTTCTCGGGTCCTAATGTTATGCACAAAAACAGTCTAAAGAAAATCGGACGTTACGACGACTATGTTTACGCGATTTCCCAATTTAAAACCATTCAAAACCAACCCAATTCAACCTAAAATCAAACATACAACCAACATCCATCCTTATCACCTCATATCAGCCCCAACCAATTCAATTTTAACATTCATACTTATGCCTAAGCTTGAATTTAACTATACTACAATCTTTTAACCAAAACAACAACATTTACCATTCCATTTCAATACCATTTCAATCCCAAACTCTAAATCACAAACATTAAGCTACAATATCACCCTACTAATCAAAATCATCTTATAATACATAGGAATCTAGGGTTTGGAGATGATATACCTTCCTTGAAGTGGTGGGAGGAGCTAGGAAGCCTTAAGAAGCTTTGAGAAGTCTTAGGAATGCTTGGATCTTCAAGGAAATCAAAAAAATTTCAAGTTAAAAACTTGAAAACACTATTCATTGTCTTCTTCATTGATTAAATGAAGAAGATTGAGAAGGAATTGATGGCTTAAACTCATGATATAGCCCTAACTATGCATAAGGATGATTAGGGAATTAACTCACCAATTTAGGAAGCTTGGATCTTTGATTTTTGAATTTTTCTCCCTTTGCAATAGTAAAAAGCCGAGAGCTAAGAAGAACAATGCCTTGGTTTCTTTTTGATTTTGATGAAAAGTGATTTGCTTGGCTTGGTTGGTTTGATTTTGTGTTTGTTTTAGTTAATTACCTATTTGCCCTTGATTTTGTGTGGTTAAAAAGTCACCACATCTCCTTCCTTCCCATGTCATGCCTATGTCATGATGTGACATCATCTTTCCCTCCTTGTCCTCTTCCCATTGGTTGGGTGACATCATCCTCTCTAATCCCTTTGATTAACTTCCTAATTGTTTGCCTAATGACCGCTGATCTGTTATACGGTTCGCTTAACTTTCGTTTTCGTTTATCGTTTGAAGGATCATATCCGGGATCTTATTACTTAGGTTCCCTTAACCTTTCTTAATACATTATATTCCTTTTTTTATGATCCTCTATTACAATCCTTTAATTTAAATCCTTTACATCCTGTTACCTTATACTCAATTCTTTCCGTATTTATTGGATTTCCGGGAAAATCAAAGTGTTCAGAATTGGATTCTGACGATCTTTGCATACACTCATATACCATATAGAAGTACTCATAAAATCTCAGAATATCCATATCAGAACCCCTACATAGTGTGGCATGAAAAGTTTTCTCATTCAGCAAAAACACTATTCATAAAGGTTTCAAAAATTTCCCAAAAATTGGGGTTATTACAGTCTCCCCTCCTTAAAAGGATTCCGTCCCGAATCAGATAGAAATGAATAGGGATACTTTCTTAGTATTGCACTTTCTAACTCTCAAGTCAATTTTCCCACATTGTAGGTTCTACCATCAAACTCTTACTAGTTTGATAACCCTTCTCCTAAGCACTCGTTCCTTCTTAATCTATACCCTTCCTGGTTGCTCCATATAGGTTATGTCTGGTTGCATGTCTATGCGCTCCTATGCCCCTATTTGTCTGGAATCCGAATTACACTTCCTTAACATTGATACGTGGAACACGTTATGAACTTGCTACAGGTTCGGGGGTAGGGCTAGCTCGTATGCTAACTTCCCAATATGTCTTAATATATCCAACGGTCCAACAATTCATGGACTTAGCTTCCTTCCTTTCCAAGGGAATACCTATAACAACACTAGGTCCCCTACTTCCTATTCTTTGTCCTTTCGTGTCAATTCAACATACTTCTTATGTCCATCTTGGGCTACTACCAGCCATCCTCTGATTAGATCTATTATATCCTTGGTCCTTTGGACTACTGCGGGTCCGAGCATCTTGCGCTCTACAACTTCATCCTAACATAAGGGAGATCGACATTGTCTTCCCTCAAGGATCTCATAAGGAGATACCTCGATACTAACATACGATCGATTATCGTGAGATAACTTAATCTGCAGTTAAGTGATCATTCCAAATTCTTTCAAGTCTATTGCACTGGCTCTCGTCATAGCTTCTAGCATTATATCTTTTGCTTCTCACTACCCATCCTTTTCCAGTTCGTAGTCGTTACTCTCTTCCATACATAATATTATACTGGTTACACTTTTGCTCGTTAGCGTTCTATAACCTTTTAATAACCATGTCAACCTTAGTATCACGAACGTGTTTCCATTCTAAATACCACCATAACTTTACTACTCCTTTTTCAGTTGCTTCTATCTTTGGAAGCTTGATCAATCATATAGAAGTAAAGGAATTTGTTGAGAGATCACTATGATCATGAACACTTGTTATATCGCATAGTTAGTACAGAAGGTGGCCAGCCTTTAGTACTTGACAAGCAATTAAACAATAGATGGTATCCTACTAGGCTTCTATCACACAGATAGATAGTCATTCGGCAATACCTCCCCTTCTGGAAGGGTTGTTCTTCTCAGCTTACATGAAATGAAAAGAAGAGAAAAGAGCGAACTGAAGAGAATTGTATATATATGTAAAAAAATATTGCCATAAAATATCTGGCTTGGAATCTACCTCTGAATTATAGAGGTTTGTCATAGGAGAACAAAACATATATGTATTTATATCAACATCGAGTATTATAGCATCGTATTTCACATGCCTAAATATTTTCGCTATCCCGTCCATCATTCTATGGACCCATGCTCTTCCTCGAGCTTATACACAATTACCTTTGAAACTCCCTCGACATCGAAAATCGAATCTGGGATCTCATTCTATATCACCGTTACTAGGATTCTATGCTCGCACCGCAACCTTCCTCATATAGTAATATGACTCTCTATTGATAAGAAGGAGTAAATATTCAATAGGTAGATACTCTACTTAATTAGTCTATCAATGATAACTTATACACTACCACGACCCGATTAGTGGTACTTAATCTCAACATCCATTCCAATACAACTCTCATGGTTGTAATCAGCTCATTACTCGCAGAATCATTGCTGCCTTACTATGGTCCACCACTGACCTACTGTCATCATTCACTTTCCATGAAATCTTAATATCTAACCATACGGAGTCCATACATCTCGTATCTAATTCTCCTAAGGAGGTAACATGATCACCGTTCATGATTCATGAAGAACACTCCTGAACTTGACGTACTTTCATGACATGAAGTAGATAAAATTGCAGGAGAGTTTCAGTCAAAGCAACGATAGCAGGTTAATACCATTCTTAATCGTATGCCTTAAATAGAAGACTTAACTCAAAGGTTCGTTTCGTCCTTTTTGAAACATGGTCCTGGATTATTCTCAAGATAGTACCTTATGAGATAGATAGCCTTTACCGAACTACTATTACGGTTGGGTATTGCACAGTCATCAGAAGGAATGTCAATCTTCCAAACCATAATACAACCTTCATAGCTTTAACCATCATCACTGTATTCCTTTGGCACAAGCGCCTATAATTATCCTCTTATCTTTAAAGTGTCGGCCACCTCTTTGGCCTTTCCTGATAGTAAAATTTCCTTACAGTCAATGTCATTTTAACCACCTCCAAATAAATTTTCTACCTTATTTCAATCACAGCTTATGTGAAAATGCTTTCCTTAAAATCTGATGAGTAAAAAAAAATTACCATTTTTCCATAAGTTATCCCCTCAGTCTTTAGAGGTTAATCACTGTCATGACTGACTCTCAATCATAATTAGAACATCTTTTATCTTAAGTCCTAATTACCCTGAACAAGTTCGACCAATACTGGTTCTATCCATACTTTCTCGTGGTTTAACACGTGCCCCACTTGGCAACATTATAATTACGTCATATTTCCTTTATCAACATTTCTATTCTTGAGAATTTTGAATATTACCTTTCTCCTTGTAAAACCTCTAAGGTTATCCTTCAATCGTTCCTCCTGTATTCCCTAGATACAGGGCATATCAAAATACCATTTACTATTACTAGAACCATTGTCTATATACTTCTAAAAAAATTTCTCCACTGATTCTTAAAGGTTGTTGTTACCTTAACCCTTTCCAAATCATACTGTCAAAACTCATATTGTCCCTATTAAGGGTGAAATGCCAACCTTTATGCATTCCCCTAGGATTCATTTTAAGTTACCGATGTTCTATCCTTAATTCCACCTTTAAAAGGTACCTGCGTCCATCCATGGATAAATCAAGTCATATATCCTTGATAGATTATCTTATTCATCATTCCCACCTCGATAGTCTATACCTAACTTCATAATAGCATCCTTATTCAAATTGAGGTCAATCCATATGGCCTCCAAAAGATAACAATGGTCATCCGCTTTTCTTTCCTAATTTGGTAATGATAACATGGATGTTCTGGAAGATATTGGTCATGTTCAACGTGAACTTCTTCTTAATAATTCCTTATTTACTTTTGTTGTTTATCTCAACAGTCATCTCAATGTTGGGATACCTCTCATACCTGGCGTCTCCCTTTCTGGGTATCGAGCCACCGGTCTTACATTTCACATTATTGAAGGTCACTTCCTTCATCCAATTTTCCTACTTTCTTACTTTCTTGTCTCCTTAGTCTATCCGCGTCTTATTATTTATCCTTCTAACTATTTAAAGGTTTCCTTGAATCCCCCCAACTTATAGGGGATAAAATATGTGTATCTCTTATTCCTTCAATCATCAACTTTAACTCATGGTGAATCACCCTCATCCTGACGATTACATACTTTTCTATTTCTATTGCTACGAGTCTTTAGGGTTTCCTCATACCCGACTCCCTTATCATTCCTCAAACTCTATTGCCTTTATATTCCTTTCCACTTCAGTTTCTTTTTATTTTCCTTTCTCTTATCATTATTTCATGAACTAACACAACATAAGTATTGATTCCAAACATCCCGTCATTCTGGATTCGTGTCCTCAGAACGAATCTTAATAACTTTTACAACTTAGATTCATAATTCATCATACTCATCCACTTTTGTTCTAGCTCCAAAGCTTTTACACTATCTCCTTATCTTTGGGAATTACTTTCCCGATAACAATTGACTGAACTTAAATCAGTTTATTCTAACCTCTGGCTCCGTGCCTTTCTTGGTCTTTCACCAGCGGGTGGTCTCTCTCTTAGGAGGGTAAGTGACAAAAACAGTCTTTTGTGGTTCGTCAATCATTTAGAATCTCAAATGATTCCTATATTTCCTTTAGCCAGGCTCTTGCCTCGACTGGGTCAGCTTGTTCCTTGGAACTCTGAGAGCTTAGCGACTTAAAGGTCCTGAAAGAATTTCACACCACATTGTTTCCTCAAGGTGGTGGTTGGGAATAAAATATAAGTTCTGTTTAGACAGGTCCATGAATTTCCGTATAGGAGTACCGTCTCGGGTCTCCTTATCTCGCTCGACTTTTGCTTTCTTAGTCTAAATATTTCTTCCTACTCCCCATAATTGGGGTCATCTTTTAATTTAAATCTTCATTTTCCACTTTATTATATTCCGGGTTCTTTATATCTTAATTGTGACCTCCCTGATTATCACATTCAAGGTTTGCCCCTAATCTTATTCCTTGTGGGGGCATATTACTTGGAAATTTTTTTTGAGAATCTCTGGATATTTGTCTTACTTACTTTGCTTAAGTCTTTCCCTCGTTCAGTCCTTGCACGATTGCGAATTATGAATTCTCAAGTTCTATAAACTTCATGACACTCTCTTAAGTGTTAATAGAGCAATTAACAATGTGATCTTATCACAACAAACTGATCTGAACTGAAATTAACGAATATATACATAACCATTTGTTCGAGGGTACAACAACTGAACACATTAAAGAGAATTACATCATTTGATCTGATCGCTTCTATCCCGAAGGTATTATCATAGATAATCATCTAGTCATTAAAACTAATCATCCGTAACTTAGGCTAATCCTCTAAAAGCGGTGCTACATGAAACCCTTGTTTGATTGCTCTGGCTCTACACACTACCATGGATTAAGAGATGCGAGCACACACGACATCCCTAACCTGCTCCATCACAGAGGTGATGAGGTCTAAGATAGTCGCAAGTAGAGCTGGATCAACCTGACCCTCAAGATGGCCTCTAGCTGTAACACGGGTGGTAGCCTCAATCCTTTCCATGCTATACGCTAATCCTGCCGGAAGTATCCCACCCTCAATCCTTGGTGCAGTAAGTCGATCCAACAGATCACTCCTAACATTCCGGGCCTCTGACAGGCCACCCAAAGTCATATGATAATCAGCGATAAGAGAAGCCTGAGTGGTAGCATCTAGCAGTCCATGGGGTGCAGGTGATGCAGTCCCAGGAGATCCAAACGGATAACCAAGCACGGTATCAGGTGACAATGGTGCAGGAGATAAAGGTGGCATTTCCTCAGTATGTGCTGGGCTCTGTACAGGGGAGGGAACAGGAATTGGTGGAACCTCATGGATGTCTACAGAAACCTCTGGAAGAGGGTCTGATACTGGTATAATTAGTGTCGTGGAAGGCCCCACTCCTTCTGCCCTCATTAACCTTTGTGCACTTGGTAACTCTTCATCCTCTAGTGCCACCCTCGCGGCCATTCTTGCTCTGGTAGTCGCCCTGACTACGGTCATCAATTCCTCAGCGGTCCTCTCTTCATTCTCATCAGGATCCTCCATGAGATCCTCCTCAGCCACAATCCTTTCCGGAATAACATCCTCAACCACAACATTCTCAATCTGAACCCCATCCGGTCCCTCATTGGGGTACTCTATCAGATTCACAATTTGATCTCCAACTTGTAATAAAACATCCGCATGCTGATGCTCCTGAACCTCAGGGTTCGGTGCCCCGCTGCCCTATACGAGAACGAACTATGTTACTATCACGATACTTATAAGGGTTCCCGTAAGGGTTTTAACTGTCAATACTACGTTAGGTAGCCCGACTATGAACTTGGCAAGAGTTCTTATTATCTTAGTGAACTTATTATCTTTACGTCACATCATCTCTGAGGTTTATAACGCTTGGCTCTGATACCATTTTTGTAACACCCCCAAATCCGGGGTCGGGGATCCGGGTTGTCACGAGTTCCACTTCCCTTAACAACACCCAATCTTAATAAACAATCAACTACTCTTTACTGTGACCCCACAATGTACACACACACACCACAAGTTATAGTCTCAGAGATGAATACTCAAAAAAATAACACAAGTCATTTTATTCCACAATTATATGTCAATACACCCTAAAAAGCTTTTTGAATAAATTTACATTTTTTTGCCATTATTACAATTCATAATTATACATAAGTCTGGTACATCATAAGTTGAAAACCTAGCCTATTGGTAGTTCCTACCTCAGCTACAGCAACATCCACGCCTACAGGAAACTGCGGAATGTTTCCTATCCGCCTGCGAATTGGGAGCTTAGTCCTGTTCATCTTTTCTATCTGTTGTTGTGTGATGAAAGAAGAAAGCAAGGGTGAGCAGCAAGCCCACCAAAATAATATGTATAATGATTTACAGTATATGAGCCTTCTCATAGTACTCATGAAAGTCTTGGTCAAAAGAAATGAACCAAGTTTAATATCTTAATGCGATGAAGTCGCAAAATATTCAGTATATATACATATATACTTTTCAAAATATGGGAAGTCCTCTTCCATGCATAATACACACAGAGTTCCAGTGTATAACTGTATAAAAAAATATCGTTGCAAGGTGATCTCATATATCTAACCTTGTCTCAACGCTTTTCTGAAAATCTTTGTCATTCATAAGACAATTATTAACTAGATATAAGTTTAAAAGATGAAGTTACCAAACACTTCACTACACTTATATCATTTATAAGGCTACTTGAACTACCATTGTTCAAAGTATAATGAGCTTTCAACAGTTCATCACATAGATGAGACTACAAGACAAGATTTGAATAGATTAAATCTTTAAAATATTATTAAAGGAAATGAAGTTATGATATACTTCATTAAGTTCTGATATATATATATATATATATATATATATATATCCACATATACATCTTCCTTTATACATTTCCTGAAAACCTCTGTCATGTGAAGTATGAACAGAGTTTGAAATATCCAATGAATTTTGGAAGGGAAAAGAATTTTGGCATAAACCAGATATCTTGCTGATCAGGCAAAGATACCCATAAGTAACCTTTTCTACTAGTAGATGGACGAATTCCCCACTGGTCATCACCCTGGTCGAAATAGGACCTTATGCTGGACTGCCACTCAGCCACTTATGCATTTGATGGACTCCCACTGAGCCACTTACACTATCATGGACGCCCACTGAGCCCATGTTGCTTATGCCGACTCGATAGATGGACTTACTTCCCGAACGTTGGGTAACTAATCAATTCATTTACCAAAACTGCAACCTTATTGCGAATATAAAATACACCACAGAGCCGGATCCCTTAGATTCTTTTTTTTGAGCGAGTATTCAAGTCCCCTTAAAATGGAAGATCTTGAATTTGAAAACAAGTTTTGGGATCCGTTCTACCTTTTAAATTCATTTTGAAGACTCGAAAACATTTTTAAGAATGTTTGGAGTAATACTGATTTATTAAAATAAATCAGTCCCGATATGAAAAAAATATCTGAATATTATTATTTAAATAATATTCCCATAAGAATAATTGAGGTAGAAGTTGGAAAACTTATACTTGAATGAATAGCAAATAAGCAAAGATATACTTATACGAAAGTAATATCTTTATTTGAATAATCAAAAATAAGTTTGATTATCGAACATTATTCTTTTATTAAAATATAGAATATTATTCAGTAATAAGTGGAGTCTTAATACCTCGAATGAATATTATAAATAATATTCATTAAATAAAAATAAAGGAGTCATACATCCTCAAATGAATATTCAAATAATATTCAATTAATACAATAAAAGGAGTCATAAGTCCTCCGATGAATATTCAAAATAGTATTCAATTAATAAAATAAAAGTTATCGAATAAACCTCATTCGATTAATAGTTTGGAAAACTATAACCATATATATATAAAAAAAAAATATATATATATATATTTATACAAAATCTACTCGGGATCCTCGACTCCCGGTTTTAAAAATCGTTTTCACCTTTGGGTCCCTATACTAAGGGTATATGCAAATTACCGATATTCTCTAGCTTAGGTATTATCAACTGAATCAACAGATATATATGGAAAGAATACGAAACAGGCATGCATATATATATACCATAGCAGCATGCTTCAATATATTGCAACATTTGCTAATTAACCAACATGCATCTATCGCAAGATAATGCATATACATATATACATCACAACAACAATTATAACGGGTAGAAAACTTGCCTGAGCGACTGGGGGTTACGAATGGCTCGGGACGAGTCTGGTAACCTATAAGCAACAAGTAAGTTGGAATTAAACCAAAGTCACTTGTAAATCTATACTCTAACCAACTCAGACTCTAACGCTCGTTTTGTGCTTACTGATTCTCTTAAGTCACTCGAGTACCCTCGGCTCCACCATTTTTAATAATTTAACCTTTATGAGTTTTAAGGCGATTCCTTCGCGAGTGTCTTACCAACTGCCTAACACACTTAACATAAATGTTTCATACATTAATTAACCCTTTTTGGTCTTTAACCTATGTTTCAAAGTAAGGCGAGGTGAAATGTTTCGTTCGCGAAATGCCGTTACTTGAAACGGTCGTTTCTCCTAAACCGTGCATCGGAATCGAACGAACTACATATCAAAACGAAGCTCGTAACATGAGCTATCTAAACATGGCAATGATAATAATCTAGCAGGGGGTTCTCGGGTCCTAATGTTATGCACAAAAACAGTCTAAAGAAAATCGGACGTTACGACGACTATGTTTACGCGATTTCCCAATTTAAAACCATTCAAAACCAACCCAATTCAACCTAAAATCAAACATACAACCAACATCCATCCTTATCACCTCATATCAGCCCCAACCAATTCAATTTTAACATTCATACTTATGCCTAAGCTTGAATTTAACTATACTACAATCTTTTAACCAAAACAACAACATTTACCATTCCATTTCAATACCATTTCAATCCCAAACTCTAAATCACAAACATTAAGCTACAATATCACCCTACTAATCAAAATCATCTTATAATACATAGGAATCTAGGGTTTGGAGATGATATACCTTCCTTGAAGTGGTGGGAGGAGCTAGGAAGCCTTAAGAAGCTTTGAGAAGTCTTAGGAATGCTTGGATCTTCAAGGAAATCAAAAAAATTTCAAGTTAAAAACTTGAAAACACTATTCATTGTCTTCTTCATTGATTAAATGAAGAAGATTGAGAAGGAATTGATGGCTTAAACTCATGATATAGCCCTAACTATGCATAAGGATGATTAGGGAATTAACTCACCAATTTAGGAAGCTTGGATCTTTGATTTTTGAATTTTTCTCCCTTTGCAATAGTAAAAAGCCGAGAGCTAAGAAGAACAATGCCTTGGTTTCTTTTTGATTTTGATGAAAGTGATTTGCTTGGCTTGGTTGGTTTGATTTTGTGTTTGTTTTAGTTAATTACCTATTTGCCCTTGATTTTGTGTGGTTAAAAAGTCACCACATCTCCTTCCTTCCCATGTCATGCCTATGTCATGATGTGACATCATCTTTCCCTCCTTGTCCTCTTCCCATTGGTTGGGTGACATCATCCTCTCTAATCCCTTTGATTAACTTCCTAATTGTTTGCCTAATGACCGCTGATCTGTTATACGGTTCGCTTAACTTTCGTTTTCGTTTATCGTTTGAAGGATCATATCCGGGATCTTATTACTTAGGTTCCCTTAACCTTTCTTAATACATTATATTCCTTTTTTTATGATCCTCTATTACAATCCTTTAATTTAAATCCTTTACATCCTGTTACCTTATACTCAATTCTTTCCGTATTTATTGGATTTCCGGGAAAATCAAAGTGTTCGGAATTGGATTCTGACGATCTTTGCATACACTCATATACCATATAGAGTACTCATAAAATCTCAGAATATCCATATCAGAACCCCTACATAGTGTGGCATGAAAAGTTTTCTCATTCAGCAAAAACACTATTCATAAAGGTTTCAAAAATTTCCCAAAAATTGGGGTTATTACAGTCTCCCCTCCTTAAAAGGATTCCGTCCCGAAATCAGATAGAAATGAATAGGGATACTTTCTTAGTATTGCACTTTCTAACTCTCAAGTCAATTTTCCCACATTGTAGTTCTACCATCAAACTCTTACTAGTTTGATAACCCTTCTCCTAAGCACTCGTTCCTTCTTAATCTATACCCTTCCTGGTTGCTCCATATAGGTTATGTCTGGTTGCATGTCTATGCGCTCCTATGCCCCTATTTATCTGGAATCCGAATTACACTTCCTTAACATTGATACGTGGAACACGTTATGAACTTGCTACAGGTTCGGGGGTAGGGCTAGCTCGTATGCTAACTTCCCAATATGTCTTAATATATCTAAGGGTCCAACAATTCGTGGACTTAGCTTCCTTCCTTTCCAAGGGAATACCTATAACAACACTAGGTCCCCTACTTCCTATTCTTTGTCCTTTCGTGTCAATTCAACATACTTCTTATGTCCATCTTGGGCTACTACCAGCCGTCCTCTGATTAGATCTATTATATCCTTGGTCCTTTGGACTACTGCGGGTCCGAGCATCTTGCGCTCTACAACTTCATCCTAACATAAGGGAGATCGACATTGTCTTCCCTCAAGGATCTCATAAGGAGATACCTCGATACTAACATACGATCGATTATCGTGAGATAACTTAATCTGCGTTAAGTGATCATTCCAAATTCTTTCAAGTCTATTGCATCGGCTCTCGTCATAGCTTCTAGCATTATATCTTTTGCTTCTCACTACCCATCCTTTTCCAGTTCGTAGTCGTTACTCTCTTCCATACATAATATTATACTGGTTACACTTTTGCTCGTTAGCGTTCTATAACCTTTTAATAACCACGTCAACCTTAGTATCACGAACGTGTTTCCATTCTGAATACCACCATAACTTTACTACTCCTTTTTCAGTTGCTTCTATCTTTGGAAGCTTGATCAATCATATAGAAGTAAAGGAATTTGTTGAGAGATCACTATGATCATGAACACTTGTTATATCGCATAGTTAGTACAGAAGGTGGCCAGCCTTTAGTACTTGACAAGCAATTAAACAATAGATGGTATCCTACTAGGCTTCTATCACACAGATAGATAGTCATTCGGCAATACCTCCCCTTCTGGAAGGGTTGTTCTTCTCAGCTTACATGAAATGAAAAGAAGAGAAAAGAGCGAACTGAAGAGAATTGTATATATATGTAAAAAAATATTGCCATAAAATATCTGGCTTGGAATCTACCTCTGAATTATAGAGGTTTGTCATAGGAGAACAAAACATATATGTATTTATATCAACATCGAGTATTATAGCATCGTATTTCACATGCCTAAATATTTTCGCTATCCCGTCCATCATTCTATGGACCCATGCTCTTCCTCGAGCTTATACACAATTACCTTTGAAACTCCCTCGACATCGAAAATCGAATCTGGGATCTCATTCTATATATCACCGTTACTAGGATTCTATGCTCGCACCGCAACCTTCCTCATATAGTAATACGACTCTCTATTGATAAGGAGTAAATATTCAATAGGTAGATACTCTACTTAATTAGTCTATCAATGATAACTTATACACTACCACGACCCGATTAGTGGTACTTAATCTCAACATCCATTCCAATACAACTCTCATGGTTATAATCAGCTCATTACTCGCAGAATCATTACTGCCTTACTATGGTCCACCACTGACCTACTGTCATCATTCACTTTCCATGAAATCTTAATATCTAACCATACGGAGTCCATACATCTCGTATCTAATTCTCCTAAGGAGGTAACATGATCACCGTTCATGATTCATGAAGAACACTCCTGAACTTGACGTACTTTCATGAAATGAAGTAGATAAAATTGCAGGAGAGTTTCAGTCAAAGCAACGATAGCAGGTTAATACCATTCTTAATCGTATGCCTTAAATAGAAGACTTAACTCAAAGGTTCGTTTCGTCCTTTTTGAAACATGGTCCTGGATTATTCTCAAGATAGTACCTTATGAGATAGATAGCCCGCTCCTGGCGATTACACGAATTAAACCTTTACCGAACTACTATTACGGTTGGGTATTGCACAGTCATCAGAAGGAATGTCAATCTTCCAAACCATAATACAACCTTCATAGCTTTAACCATCATCACTGTATTCCTTTGGCACAAGCGCCTATAATTATCCTCTTACCTTTAAAGTGTCGGCCACCTCTTTGGCCTTTCCTGATAGTAAAATTTCCTTACAGTCAATGTCATTTTAACCACCTCCAAATAAATTTTCTACCTTATTTCAATCACAGCTTATGTGAAAATGCTTTCCTTAAAATCTGATGAGTAAAAAAAAATTACCATTTTTCCATAAGTTATCCCCTCAGTCTTTAGAGGTTAATCACTATCATGACTGACTCTCAATCATAATTAGAACATCTTTTATCTTAAGTCCTAATTGCCCTGAACAATTTCGACCATTACTGGTTCGATCCATACTTTCTCGTGGTTTAACACGTGCCCCACTTGGCAACATTATAATTATGTCATATTTCCTTTATCAACATTTCTATTCTTGAGAATTTTGAATATTACCTTTCTCCTTGTAAAACCTCTAAGGTTATCCTTCAATCGTTCCTCCTGTATTCCCTAGATACAGGGCATATCAAAATACCATTTACTATTACTAGAACCATTGTCTATATACTTCTGAAAAAATTTCTCCACTGATTCTTAAAGGTTGTTGTTACCTTAACCCTTTCCAAATCATACTGTCAAAACTCATATTGTCCCTATTAAGGGTGAAATGCCAACCTTTATGCATTCCCCTAGGATTCATTTTAAGTTACCGATGTTCTATCCTTAATTCCACCTTTAAAAGGTACCTGCGTCCATCCATGGATAAATCAAGTCATATATCCTTGATAGATTATCTTATTCATCATTCCCACCTCGATAGTCTATACCTAACTTCATAATAGCATCCTTATTCAAATTGAGGTCAATCCATATGGCCTCCAAAAGATAACAATGGTCATCCGCTTTTCTTTCCCGATTTGGTAATGATAACATGGATGTTCTGGAAGATATTGGTCATGTTCAACGTGAACTTCTTCTTAATAATTCCTTATTTACTTTTGTTATTTATCTCAACAGTCATCTCAATGTTGGGATACCTCTCATACCTGGCGTCTCCCTTTCTGGGTATCGAGCCACCGGTCTTACATTTCACATTATTGAAGGTCACTTCCTTAATCCAATTTTCCTACTTTCTTAATTTCTTGTCTCCTTAGTCTATCCGCGTCTTATTATTTATCCTTCTAACTATTTAAAGGTTTCCTTGAATCCCCCCAACTTACAGGGGATAAAATATGTGTATCTCTTATTCCTTCAATCATCAACTTTAACTCATGGTGAATCACCCTCATCCTGACGATTACATACTTTTCTATTTCTATTGCTACGAGTCTTTAGGGTTTCCTCATACCCGACTCCCATATCATTCCTCAAACTCTATTGCCTTTATATTCCTTTCCACTTCAGTTTCTTTTTATTTTCCTTTCTCTTATCATTATTTCATGAACTAACACAACATAAGTATTGATTCCAAACATCCCGTCATTCTGGATTCGTGTCCTCAGAACGAATCTTGATAACTTTTACAACTTAGATTCATAATTCATCATACTCATCCACTTTTGTTCTAGCTCCAAAGCTTTTACACTATCTCCTTATCTTTGGGAATTACTTTCCCGAAAACAATTGACTGAACTTAAATTAGTTTATTCTAACCTCTGGCTCCGTGCCTTTCTTGGTCTTTCACCAGCGGGTGGTCTCTCTCTTAGGAGGGTAAGTGACAAAAACAGTCTTTTGTGGTTCGTCAATCATTTAGAATCTCAAATGATTCCTATATTTCCTTTAGCCAGGCTCTTGCCTCGACTGGGTCAGCTTGTTCCTTGGAACTCTGAGAGCTTAGCGACTTAAAGGTCCTGAAAGAATTTCACACCACATTGTTTCCTCAAGGTGGTGGTTGGGAATAAAATATAAGTTCTGTTTAGACAGGTCCATGAATTTCCGTATAGGGATACCGTCTCGGGTCTCCTTATCTCGCTCGACTTTTGCTTTCTTAGTCTAAATATTTCTTCCTACTCCCCATAATTGGGGTCATCTTTTAATTTAAATCTTCATTTTCCACTTTATTATATTCCGGGTTCTTTATATCTTAATTGTGACCTCCCTGATTATCACATTCAAGGTTTGCCCCTAATCTTATTCCTTGTGGGGGCATATTACTTGGAATTTTTTTTTGAGAATCTCTGGATATTTGTCTTACTTACTTTGCTTAAGTCTTTCCCTCGTTCAGTCCTTGCACGATTGCGAATTATGAATTCTCAAGTTCTATAAACTTCATGACACTCTCTTAAGTGTTAATAGAGCAATTAACAATGTGATCTTATCACAACAAACTGATCTGAACTGAAATTAACGAATATATGCATAACCATTTGTTCGAGGGTACAACAACTGAACACATTAAAGAGAATTACATCATTTGATCTGATCGCTTCTATCCCGAAGGTATTATCATAGATAATCATCTAGTCATTAAAACTAATCATCCGTAACTTAGGCTAATCCTCTAAAAGCGGTGCTACATGAAACCCTTGTTTGATTGCTCTGGCTCTGCACACTACCATGGATTAAGAGATGCGAGCACGCATGACATCCCTAACCTGCTCCATCACAGAGGTGATGAGGTCTAAGATAGTCGCAAGTAGAGCTGGATCAACCTGACCCTCAAGATGGCCTCTAGCTGTAACACGGGTGGTAGCCTCAATCCTTTCCATGCTATACGCTAATCCTGCCGGAAGTATCCCACCCTCAATCCTTGGTGCAGTAAGTCGATCCAACAGATCACTCCTAACATTCCGGGCCTCTGACAGGCCACCCAAAGTCATATGATAATCAGCGATAAGAGAAGCCTGAGTTGTAGCATCTAGCAGTCCATGGGGTGCAGGTGATGCAGTCCCAGGAGATCCAAACGAATAACCAAGCACGGTATCAGGTGACAATGGTGCAGGAGATAAAGGTGGCATTTCCTCAGTATGTGCTGGGCTCTGTACAGGGGAGGGAACAGGAATTGGTGGAACCTCATGGATGTCTACAGAAACCTCTGGAAGAGGGTCTGATACTGGTATAATTGGTGTCGTGGAAGGCCCCACTCCTTCTGCCCTCATTAACCTTTGTGCCCTTGGTAACTCTTCATCCTCTAGTGCCACCCTCGCGGCCATTCTTGCTCTGGTAGTCGCCCTGACTACGGTCATCAATTCCTCAGCGGTCCTCTCTTCATTCTCATCAGGATCCTCCATAAGATCCTCCTCAGCCACAATCCTTTCCGGAATAACATCCTCAACCACAACATTCTCAATCTGAACCTCATCCGGTCCCTCATTGGGGTACTCTATCGGATTCACAATTTGATCTCCAACTTGTAATAAAACATCCTCATGCTGATGCTCCTGAACCTCAGGGTTCGGTGCCCCGCTGCCCTATACGAGAACGAACTATGTTACTATCACGATACTTATAAGGGTTCCCGTAAGGGTTTTAACTGTCAGTACTACGTTAGGTAGCCCGACTATGAACTTGGCAAGAGTTCTTATTATCTTAGTGAACTTATTATCTTTACGTCACATCATCTCTGAGGTTTATAACGCTTGGCTCTGATACCATTTCTGTAACACCCCCAAATCTGGGGTCGGGGATCTGGGTTGTCACGAGTTCCACTTCCCTTAACAACACCCAATCTTATTAAACAATCAACTACTCTTTACTATGACCCCACAATGTACACACACACACCACAAGTTATAATCTTAGAGATGAATACTCAAAAAAATAACACAAGTCGTTTTATTCCACAATTATATGTCAATACACCCTAAAAAGGTTTTTGAATAAATTTACATTTCTTTGCCATTATTACAATTCATAATTATACATAAGTCTGGTACATCATAAGTTGATAACCTAGCCTATTGGTAGTTCCTACCTCAGCTACAGCGACATCCACGCCTACAGGAAACTGCGGAATGTTTCCTATCCGCCTGCGAATTGGGAGCTTAGTCCTGTTCATCTTTTCTATCTGTTGTTGTGTGATGAAAGAAGAAAGCAAGGGTGAGCAGCAAGCCCACCAAAATAATATGTATAATGATTTACAGTATATGAGCCTTCTCATAGTACTCATGAAAGTCTTGGTCAAAAGAAATGAACCAAGTTCAATATCTTAATGCGATGAAGTCGCAAAATATTCAGTATATATACATATATACTTTTCAAAATATGGTAAGTCCTCTTACATGCATAATACACACAGAGTTCCAGTGTATAACTGTATAAAAAAATATCGTTGCAAGGTGATCTCATATATCTAACCTTGTCTCAACGCTTTTCTGAAAATTTTTGTCATTCATAAGACAATTATTAACTAGATATAAGTTTAAAAGATGAAGTTACCAAATACTTCACTACACTTATATCATTTATAAGGCTACTTGAACTACCATTGTTCAAAGTATAATGAGCTTTCAACAGTTCATCACATAGATGAGACTACAAGACAAGATTTGAATAGATTAAATCTTTAAAATATTATTAAAGGAAATGAAGTTATAATATACTTCATTAAGTTCTGATATATATATATATCCACATATACATCTTCCTTTATACATTTCCTGAAAACCTCTGTCATGTGAAGTATGAACAGAGTTTGAAACATCCAATGAATTTTGGAAGGGAAAAGAATTTTGGCATAAACCAGATATCATGCTGATCAGGCAAAGATACCCATAAGTAACATTTTCTACTAGTAGATGGACGAATTCCCCACTGGTCATCACCCTGGTCGAAATAGGACCTTATGCTGGACTGCCACTCAGCCACTTATGCATTTGATGGACTCCCACTGAGCCACTTACATTATCATGGACGCCCACTGAGCCCATGTTGCTTATGCCGACTCGATAGATGGACTTACTTCCCGAACGTTGGGTAAGTAATCAATTCATTTACCAAAACTGCAACCTTGTTGCGAATATAAAATACACCACAGAGCCGGATCCCTTAGATTTTTTTTTGAGCGAGTATTCAAGTCCCCTTAAAATGGAAGATCTTGAATTTGAAAACAAGTTTTGGAATCCGCTCTACCTTTTAAATTCATTTTGAAGACTCGAAAACATTTTTAAGAATGTTTGGAGTAATACTGATTTATTAAAATAAATCAGTCCCGATATGAAAAAAAATATCTGAATATTATTATTTAAATAATATTCCCATAAGAATAATTGAGGTAGAAGTTGGAAAACTTATACTTGAATGAATAGCAAATAAGCAAAGATATACTTATACGAAAGTAATATCTTTATTTGAATAATCAAAAATAAGTTTGATTATCGAACATTATTCTTTTATTAAAATAAAGAATATTATTCAGTAATAAGTGGAGTCTTAATAACTCGAATGAATATTATAAATAATATTCATTAAATAAAAATAAAGGAGTCATACATCCTCAAATGAATATTCAAATAATATTCAATTAATACAATAAAAGGAGTCATAAGTCCTCCGATGAATATTCAAAATAGTATTCAATTAATAAAATAAAAGTTATCGAATAAACCTCATTCGATTAATAGTTTGGAAAACTATAACCATATATATATAAAAAAAAAATATATATATATATATTTATACAAAATCTACTCGGGATCCTCGACTCCCGGTTTTAAAAATCGTTTTCACCTTTGGGTCCCTATACTAAGGGTATATGCAAATTACCGCTATTCTCTAGCATAGGTATTATCAACTGAATCAATAGATATATATGGAAAGAATACGAAATAGGCATGCATATATATATACCATAGCAGCATGCTTCAATATATTGCAACATTTGCTAATTAACCAACATGCATCTATCGCAAGATAATGCATATACATATATACATCACAACAACAGTTATAACGGGTAGAAAACTTGCCTGAGCGACTGGGGGTTACGAATGGCTCGGGACGAGTCTGGTAACCTATAAGCAACAAGTAAGTTGGATTTAAACCAAAGTCACTTGTAAATCTATACTCTAACCAACTCAGACTCTAACGCTCGTTTTGTGCTTACTGATTCTCTTAAGTCACTCGAGTACCCTCGGCTCCACCATTTTTAATAATTTAACCTTTACGAGTTTTAAGGCGATTCCTTCGCGAGTGTCTTACCAACTGCCTAACACACTTATCATAAATGTTTCATACATTAATTAACCCTTTTTGGTCTTTAACCTATGTTTCAAAGTAAGGCGAGGGGAAAAGTTTCGTTCGCGAAACGCCGTTACTTGAAACGGTCGTTTCTCCTAAACCGTGCATCGAAATCGAACGAACTACATATCAAAACGAAGCTCGTAACATGAGCTATCTAAACATGGCAATGATCATAATCTAGCAGGGGGTTCTCGGGTCCTAATGTTATGCACAAAAACAGTCTAAAGAAAATCGGACGTTACGACGGCTATGTTTACGCGATTTCCCAATTTAAAACCATTCAAAACCAACCCAATTCAACCTCAAATCAAACATACAACCAACAACCATCCTTATCACCTCATATCAGCCCCAACCAATTCAATTTTAACATTCATACTTATGCCTAAGCTTGAATTTAACTATACTACAATCTTTTAACCAAAACAACAACATTTACCATTCCATTTCAATACCATTTCAATCCCAAACTCTAAATCACAAACATTAAGCTACAATATCACCCTACTAATCAAAATCATCTTATAATACATAGGAATCTAGGGTTTGGAGATGATATACCTTCCTTGATGTGGTGGGAGGAGCTAGGAAGCCTTAAGAAGCTTTGAGAAGTCTTAGGAATGCTTGGATCTTCAAGGAAATCAAGAAAAATTTCAAGTTAAAAACTTGAAAACACTATTCATTGTCTTCTTCATTGATTAAATGAAGAAGATTGAGAAGGAATTGATGGCTTAAACTCATGATATAGCCCTAACTATGCATAAGGATGATTAGGGAATTAACTCACCAATTTAGGAAGCTTGGATCTTTGATTTTCAATTTTTCTCCCTTTGCAATAGTAAAAAGCCGAGAGCTAAGAAGAACAATGCCTTGGTTTCTTTTTGATTTTGATAAAAGTGATTTGCTTGGCTTGGTTGGTTTGATTTTGTGTTTGTTTTAGTTAATTACCTATTTGCCCTTGATTTTGTGTGGTTAAAAAGCCACCACATCTCCTTCCTTCCCATGTCATGCCTATGTCATGATGTGACGTCATATTTCCCTCCTTGTCCTCTTCCCATTGGTTGGGTGACATCATCCTCTCTAATCCCTTTAATTAACTTCCTAATTGTTTGCCTAATGACCGCTGATCTGTTATACGGTTCGCTTAACTTTCGTTGTCGTTTATCGTTTGAAGGATCATATCCGGGATCTTATTACTTAGGTTCCCTTAACCTTTCTTAATACATTATATTCCTTTTTTTATGATCCTCTTTTACAATCCTTTAATTTAAATCCTTTACATCCTGTTACCTTATACTCAATTCTTTCCGTATTTATTGGATTTCCGGGAAAATCAAAGTGTTCGGAATTGGATTCTGACGATCTTTGCATACACTCATATACCATATAAAGTACTCATAAAATCTTAAAATATCCATATCAGAACCCCTACATAGTGTGGCATGAAAAGTTTTCTCATTCAGCAAAAACACTATTCATAAATGTTTCAAAAATTTCCCAAAAATTGGGGTTATTACAAAAAACAACACTGTTTGGTGTGTTTTTCACTGGGTTTTCATTCCTGGCAACTACCCTAATCTATTCCCGGCCAAAACGAACCAAAAACATCCCTGAAACTTCATCTCTGATCAAACCGACTTCAATTTCCGGCCAAAATTCTATCTTTTGATTTTGTAAACCAAACTCAACGTTCTATAGTGCAAATCAAAGCTAAGAACACATACAAACTAACCCCTAACATCACAAGAACCAAATATTCACAGAAATCATCGAGTTGTAATTTGAAAATTCGATATAAACCCTAGAAATCGTACTTTGCTATCTGAGTATCGTTTGATCAATTAAATACCATGAATCAACTGTAAATCATCTAACAAAGCTATATCAATCATCAAAACATCAAAATAACCCTGAAATCAAAAATCAAAAACAATGCATTAAAACATGAAATTGATATCGAAAACTGAAAGAACAGATCAAAACCTTTGATTTGAGTACTTGAACTGCTTGATTTGGTGAAGAAATCAGATCAAAATCACAGTTTAATTCCTCGACCCGACTTGGTTCTTCCCGACCTGGTTTGCAGAAAAAATCAATTAATTTCTGATTTTTAGTTAATAATTAATAATAATTAAATAAAATTAGGCTATTTATAGTAGTAAAATTAATACTCCTAAATAAAATTAAGGCCCTAATTCTACACTTTTTAAAATTAATAGGCCGCTAATTTTATAATTTTTGAGTATTAAAATTTAATTTATAAATATTTTATATATACAATATATATGCCAAAATTTCCTAAAAATTGAGAATAATGCAAAAATACAAAGAAATAATATAAATGAAAGTCCTATAATTTTATAAAAATAAAAATGTGATTTTTGTGGGGTTTTTAACACCCAATGGGGCCCGGAAAAGTCATTTTTCAGAAAACGAGAAAATTTATAAAATGCCTAAATATTTAGAATAATGCGATGGTAAAAGCCGTTTGAGGAAAAATAAGGCCCGTTATTTTATTTGAAATACTTGCTTTAAAATCATGGTTTGGGTCGTAAAACGTTTAAAATGAAAGCGATAAATGCAAAATAAAATATCTGAAAAGCATCTTAAAAATACCGGAATGACTCAGAATGCACGTAACACGTAACAACTAGGGTTTGACAAATACTTACACATAAATGACGCATCAACACACATAATTTATTATAAATATGATATAATACAGACGTAGATTTCCCAGACGTTACAGTATCTTTGTCTGATAAGCAAGATATCGGGTTAATGCTAAAGCTTTCTTCTTTCCAAATTCATTGATATTAAAACTCTGTTTATAATTTTCATAACAAAGGTTTTCAAGGAGTGTATAAGAGATATATATATATAGGTGTATATATATATGTTGGGACTTAATGAAGTATCTCATAACTTCATTTCTTTCAAATGATATTTCAAAGATTGAATCTATTCAAGTCTTATCTTGTAGTCTCATCTATGTGATGAACTTTTGAAACTGATTATACCTTGAACGGTGGTAGTTCAAGTAGTATTCGGAAAAGATATAAGTATATTGGAGTATCTTGTAACTTCATCTTTTTAACTTATATTTAGTTAATGATTATCTTATGCATGACAAAGATTTTCAAAAAAAACATTGAGACAAGGTTAGATATATGAGATCACCTTACAACGATATTTTTATACAGTTATAAACGAGAACTCTGTGTATATTATACATGTCAGAGGGTTTCAACGATTTTGAAAAGTATATATATATATATAACTGTATATATATATATATATATATATATATATATATATATATATATATATATATATACTGAATATTTTGTGACTTCATCGCGTTAAGATATCAAACTTGGATCATATCTGCTCTACCAAGACTTTCATGAGTATTATGAGAATGCTCATATATTGTTAATTATTATACATATTATTTCGGTGGGCTTGTTGCTCACCCTTGATTTTTTCTTATTGTGCATATGTTGTGTACTTGATGATTATATAAACATAACACCTGAGTAGATTTTACTTAGTGAAATAATGTAGCACTCGACGGATAAGAATTTTAGTCTCGGCGGATAACTCATTATAGTCCCGACGGATGATGACTTATTATCCATCGAGTGAGTAGCTTATGTAATAATGAGTCTGTAGTACATTTCTGCATACACCTTTGTATAGATTCTGTAGTAGCATATAAGTCATGTTGACTCTAACTAGATATGCTGAATAGGTTGATTAATTGTACATAGATGATGTCTTGTAATTCTGCATAAATGAATTAAAGTCAAGTGCCAAAATAGCTACTGACGGATGATTAACAAAGCCACCGACGGATAATCAAATAGCTATCAACGGATGTTTAATATAGCAGTCGACGGATGATCAATGAATCCATCAACGGATGATCATAAAGTCGACGAATGATCATGTACTCAACGGATAAAGAATTCAAATATCAGTTGACAGTGACAACTGGTCACATGCGTCGAAGTGTATGCAAATGGAATGAGGAAGCCTATTAACTGGGTAATATAGAACAAAGTAGCAAAGCATTAGACCCGATAGTTTTTATAATGATCCTATCTTTTGACTTTGTAATCTTGGTAATA
Source organism: Apium graveolens (assembly GCF_009905375.1). NCBI lineage: Eukaryota > Viridiplantae > Streptophyta > Magnoliopsida > Apiales > Apiaceae > Apium > Apium graveolens. Next base: position 81,366,638 of record NC_133654.1, on the reverse strand, counting down.
TATAAACCAAGAAGTAGCAAATAAAAAAAGATATGAGATACAAAAAAAAGTGAGAAACATTTGTAAGCAGAATTATTAGCATTTCTCTGTATTCTCAGTAGTTCATATTTGTAAGCACCTGTGAGCATTCTTGCACACAGAGTTCTCTCGATATAATATATATCTCTGGTGGAATTATTTAAATCCACCAGAAAGTTTTTAAAGACTCTTGTGTTTAATTACTTGTGTTTTGGTTCACTTAAGTTTTTATTCCGCATTGTGCTAATCAATACACTTATATTTATATTCGAGTTCGAACATTTTTATTTTAAGAAAAAGGTTCAATAATTCCATTCAACCCCCCTTCTGTAATTCTTGCTATATTGTTAAGGGACAAACAATTGGTATCAGAGCAAGCTCTTAACTTACAAAGAGTTTAAAGATCAAAACAATTCATCAAGATGAACAAGAAGGATGTTGGAGTCAAGATTCATTTTCTAGATAAAGATAATTACCATCATTGGAAGGTAAAAATGCATCTTTATATGCTTTCTCAAGATGAGGCCTATGTGGACTGCATAGAAAGAGGCCCTCATATTCCAATGAGAGCTGCAACAGGAAACGAGCCATCAGTCCCCAAGCCAAGGTATGAATGGTCTGATCCTGACATTGAACAAGTCAGGAAGGATAAAAAGGCCATGAATATTCTGTTTAATGGAGTTGATGCAGACATGTTTGACAACATTATCAACTGCAAAACTGCCAAGGAAGTTTGGGATACTATACAGATAATCTGTGATGGTACTGAGCAAGTCAGAGAAAATAAGATGCAACTCTTGATTCAGTAATATGAGCATTTTCACAATGAGGAAAGTGAGTCACTCACTGACATTTTTAGTAGGTTTCAAAAACTACTAAATGCTCTTAAGTTGCATGGAAGGGTCTATCAGACTAAAGACTCTAATCTAAAATTCCTTAGATCTCTTCCAAAGGAATGGAAACCAATGACAGTCTCATTACGAAACTCACAAGATTATAAGGAGTTTACTTTGGAGAGACTGTATGGCATCCTAAAAACCTATGAGCTTGAAATAGAGCAGGATGAAAGGATGGAGAGAGGAAAGAAGAAAGGAGGATCCATTGCACTAGTTGCTGAGTTGGAAAAGGAGAAGGAAGTGAAGATGGAAGCTGTTGAATCAACTTCAAAGGTCTGTGAAAACAAGGGCAAGGGGATTGCAGTAGAAAGTGAAGATTCATTGATCCAAGATGACATGGAGGACATTGATGAACACCTGGCATTTCTTTCCAGGAGATTTTCCAAGCTCAAGTTCAGGAAGAACTTTTGAGCAGCGAAGCCAAATAGAAACATGGTGGATTAGTCAAAATTTAAATGTTTCAAATGTGGCTTGGCAGGGCATTTTGCCAGTGAGTGTAGGAAGTCAGATTCCAGTAAGAAAAAAGTTTGAGTCTGTGGATTATAAGCAAATATATTTTGATCTACTCAAGCAGAAGGAACCGGCTTTTATTACACAAGAAAATGATTGGGCAGTAGATGGTCTAGATGAAGATGAAGATGTCAGCTATGTCAATCTAGCCATAATGGCCAAGTCTGATGAGACAAAGACAAGTTCCTCAAGCAATCAGGTAATTACTACAAACCTTGCACATTTATCTAAAGCTGAGTGTAATGATGCTATTAATGACATGTCTACAGATTTATATCATTTGCGTGTTACACTTAAGTCTCTTACTAAAGAAAATGCTAAAATCAAAGAAAACAATTTGTTTTTAAGTGAGAGGAATAATGTGCTTGAGTCTCAGTTTATTGATTTTGAGAAATTAAGAATTGAGTGTAAGATTGCTAAGGAGGAATTAACTGAGTCCTTGAAAAAGGAAGAAATTTTAAAGAAGCAGCTCGAGCGTGAACAAGAGGTGATTAAAGCATGGAAAACATCCAGGGATGTCCATGCTCAAATCACCAAAGTTCAAGGAATCGAGTCTTTCTGTGATGAAGCCTGGAAAAAGAACAAAGAGAAACTAGAACCTAATTTGGTAGATGGACTACTAACAGATGTAGACTCGACGGATGATGAGGACTATCCGTCGGATAACAAAAAATGTTATCCGTCGAATGATGAAAATCCTCATCCGTCGGCTGTGAGCAAGCCCATTAGCAAAGCCAAACTAGTTAAGCTGAATGAGAAGTATGGGTCTGTTTCCAAGAACTTTGTTTCAGGAGAGTCAAGTCAAGTTAAGAAAGGGAAAAAGGCTAATGTTGGTCACATGACTGTCAAACAGTTAAGTGACAGACTTGAAAAGATTGAGGTAAAAACAGAGACTAAAAGGAAAAACAATAGAAATGGTAAAGTAGGGATTAACAAACACAATAACTACATACCTGATAAATATGCTCCCAGAAAAATCTGTGTCAAGTGTGGTAGTGTAAATCATCTGTCTGTTAATTGCAAATCTGCCATGCCTACTTCCATGTCTGTGTAGCCTCAATTTCCTAACATGAATGCCATGCCTCCCATGCATGTTAATACTATGTCTACACAGACCATGAATGCACAGTTTGCTAATATGCCATTTGCACCTAATCCTTATTATGCTGCATATAGTATGCCACAAATGCCATTTAGCATGCCTTACTGGAATAACATGTTTACCCTTAGCATGCCATTTCCTGTTAGTCAGAATATGCATGATAATTTTGTTGCAATGAATGGTTTCAAAGGCCCAACTCAAATGACTAAAGATGAATCTGAAATTCCTAAGTCAAATGAAATAAGGCCTAAGAAACAGAAAAAGAAAGCTAACAAGGCAGGACCCAATGAAACTTGGGTACCAAAATCAACTTGATTTGATTTTGATGTGTGCAGGGAAACAGAAAGAATCTTTGGTACTTGGATAGTGGTTGTTCAAGACATATGACTGGTGATTCTACCCTGCTCACAGAGTTCAAGGAGAGAGCTGGCCCAAGTATTACTTTTGGAGATGATAGCAAGGGTTATACTGTGGGATATGGCTTGATTTTAAAGGACAATGTCATCATTGAGGAGGTTGCCTTAGTGGATGGTCTCAAACACAATTTGTTGAGTATCAGCCAGCTTTGTGACAAAGGCAATTCAGTAACCTTCAACTCAGAAGCCAGTGTTGTGACTAATAAAAGAAACAACAAAGTGGTTCTCACTGGTGTGAGAAAAGAAAATGTGTACCTAGCTGATTTCAACTCATCTAATGCAGAATCTGTAACTTGTCTTCTCAGTAAAGCAATTCAAGATGAAAGTTGGTTATGGCACAAGAAGCTATCCCATTTAAACTTCAAGACCATGAATGAGCTGGTAAAGAAAGAACTGGTAAGAGGCATTCCTCTAGTGGAGTTTTCAAAGGATGGACTGTGTGATGCTTGCCAAAAAGGGAAGCAGATTAAAGCATCATTCAGGAAGAAACTTAATTCAACAATTGAAGAACCTTTGCAACTGCTTCACATGGATTTGTTTGGACCAGCCAATGTATTATCCATCTCAAGGAAAAGATTTTTCCTAGTAATTGTAGATGATTTCTCAATGTTCTCTTGGACATATTTCCTAAAGTCTAAAGATGAGGCTAGTGAAATCATCATCAATCATATAAGGCAAGTCAATAATCATCCTGATTTTAAGGTTAGAAGAATCAGGAGTGACAGTGGAACTGAGTTCAAGAATTCAGTCATGAGAGCATTTTGTGAGGAAAATGGGATTCTGCATGAGTTTTCAGCAGCAAGGACTCCACAACAGAATGGAGTAGTGGAAAGGAAGAACAAATCACTTATTGAAGCTGCAAGGACAATGCTTGAAGAATCTAAACTGCCTACATATTTCTGGGCTGAAGCTGTAAATACGGCATGCTACACTCATAATATTTCTCTGGTTAATCAAGCAAGATGCATGACTCCCTATCAATTGTTCAAGAACAAGAAATCAACTCTAAACTTTCTTCATGTCTCTGGCTGCAAATGCTATATTCTGAGAAATCAAACTGATCAAATGGGAAGTTTGATGCTAAAACAGATGAAGGAATTTTTGTTGGATATGCTGTTGGTAAAGCATATAGAGTCTACAATCTAAGAACCAACATTGTTGTGGAATCAATACATGTTGTGTTTGATGATAAAAAGATTGAAGGACTGAAAGATGGAGATTACCATGAGAGCCTCAAATTTGACAATGTGGAGATGGTTAGTGATGACACTGATGATGAAAGTGATCAAGAGAATGTATATAAGGATAATGTAGATAAATCTATCACCAATGAAGCACAAAACTCAACATCTGTCGAGTTGCACAATGCTTCATCCGTCGGAAGGCAATCTGCGTTATCCGTCGGGAGACAACCTACTTCATCCGTCGGTACTCAAAATTCACCATCCGTCGGGTTATCAAAAGGAGCAGGAAGTCAAGACAGATCACCTATAGAAAGTTTCCCTTTCTCAAATTAAAGATCCACAAACTCAGGGGGAGTTTTAAATAGTCAAAACTCAATCACACATCAAGACAACAATGAGGTCTCATCATCTAGAGCTAATCTACCTCAACAAAGGAAATGGACAAAAGATCACCCCTTTGAGCTTATCATTGGTGATGTTTCTTCTAGAGTTCAAGCAAGAAGAGCAACTCAGGAAGAATGTCTATACAGCAGCTTTCTTTCCAAGGAAGAACCAAAGAAGGTAGCAGAAGCTTTGTTAGATCCTGATTGGATATTAGCTATGCAGGAGGAGCTAAACCAATTTGAAAGGAATAATATGTGGAAGCTGATACCCAAGCCTAAAGGAAAGAATCCAATAGACACCAAGTGGGTATTCAGAAACAAGATGGATAAAAATGGCATAGTTGTCAGGAACAAAGCTAGATTGGTTGCTAAGGGCTATTGTCAACAAGAATGAATAGATTTTGATGAAACATTTGCTCTTGTTGCAAGACTTGAAGCCATCAGAATCTTCTTAGCCTATGCAGCCCATGCCAATTCAAGGTCTATCAAATGGATGTCAAAAGTGCCTTTCTAAATGGAGATTTGGAAGAAGAAGTATATGTCAGTCAAGCTCCTGGTTTTGAAGATCCAAATATTCCAGAACATGTGTATTATCTTTTGAAAGCACTTTATGGACTGAAGCAAGCACCTAGAGCCCGGTATGACACTTTATCAAAGTTTCTTTTGGAAAATCACTTCACAAGAGGTACTGTAGATAAAACTTTATTTTTCAGGAATGTTAATGGCTCTAGTATACTTGTTCAAATTTATGTAGATGATGTTATTTTTGGCTCTAAAGATGAGAAACTTTGCAAAAAGTTTGCCAAATTGATGCAAAGTAAGTATGAAATGAGTATGATGGGAGAACTAACTTACTTTCTTGGTTTACAAGTTAAGCAAGTTAGTGATGGAATATTCATTAGTCAAACTAAATATATTTTTGATCTTTTAAAGAAGTTTGATCTAATGGATTGCACATCTGTAAAAACTCCCATGGCCACAACAACTAAGCTTGAATTAAACACTACTGAAAAGTCTGTGGATATTTCAAGTTATAGAGGCATGATTGGCTCACTTCTGTACTTAACAGCTAGTAGGCCAGATATAATATTTGCTACTTATTTATGTGCTAGATTTCAGGCTGATCCCAGAGAATCTCACTTAATAGCTATTAAAAGAATTTTCAGATATCTCAAGGGAACACCAAACCTTGGCATTTGGTACCCTAGAGATTTTGGTTTTGATCTAATTGGTTATTCAGATGCAGATTATACAGGTTGTAGAATTGATAGAAAGAGTACAACAAGAACCTGTCAATTTCTAGGAAACAAGCTTGTGTCCTAGTTTAGTAAAAAGTAAAATTCAGTTTCTACTTCTACAGCTGAAGCTGAATATATTATTGTTGGCAGTTGCTGTGCACAGATTTTATGGATGAGAAATCAATTGCTGGACTATGGTTTGCAAGTTGAGAGGATTCCAATTTTCTGTGATAAAAAAAGAGCAATTGCCATCACTGAAAATCCAGTGCAACATTCAAGGACAAAGCACATAGATATCATGTACCATTTGATAAGGGAACATGTAATGAATGGTACTGTGGAGCTACATTTTGTTCCAAGTGAGAAGCAACTAGCAGATATCTTTACCAAGCCACTGGATGAATCCACCTTTCCAAGGTTGGTAAGTGAGTTAGGTATGCTTAATTACTCTTAAATCTATCTGAGTTATTTTGCAAGTTGAAATGCAGCCAGAAATTTAATTTATTATTCAGCCTTGGATGAAATTTTGGCTAAGTCAACATTTACATCTCGACGGATGACCCTTATCCATCGAGTTTGGTCATCCGTCGACATACAATTTGCTAATAAAAATCAATTACTTTTCTGGAATATTTTATATCTCGACGGATAACAGTTTATCCTCATCCGTCGAATTGTCTTAATCTGAGCCGTTAATTCCCTGTACATTATCCATCGAGTATACTTACAGTTTGTAAGCATTACACGACGGATAATGGGTTGAATTTTTACAGTTTATTTTTAAACGGCTATTTTAGGCAATTTCTATTGGTTACTTTATTTTACTTTATTATTTTTATCAGTTATTTTTGAGATAGTATAAAAGCTTATTTCATTGCAATTGTTTTCTTTTATCATTCTCAAATTCAACTGCTCTAATTTCATTCTCTCTCAAGCACTTACTCTCCTTCTCTTCAAGCTTTTATTCTCTAAACAATGGCACCTGTTGTAAAGATTATATCTCAAACTGGGTTCATTTATCAGAAGAACAATTTCACTGCATTAGTTAACAAGGGTATTCAACAATCGGATGACTATCACAAGATGATGGACTTTATGAAGAATTGCAAGCTCAATTATGCCATGCTGGAATCACCCACAATCTTCTGTGAAGTTGTTGAAGAGATGTGGACCACTGCTACCTACAACTCTACTGACAAAACCATCACTCTAACCATCAAAGGTAAAGAATTATGTATCAATAGTGATGTGATAAAAGCATGTTTCAAAATTCCTGATAACAATGTAACTTCACCATACAATGACACTGATATCATAAATATGCTTAATTTCATGCACTATGCACTTCCTACTTCTAAACTGAGTGATATTAGGAGAATGGGTCTTAGGAAGGAGTGGAGTTTCTTGTGTGATGTAGTTACAAAGGTTTTCTTAGGAAAGATCAGTAATTTTGATCCAGTGAATATTTCTATGTTTAACATGCTATATATGCTAGTTACAGATAAATTTTATAATTTCAGTGACCTTGTCTTATTTGAGTTAGGTTTTAAATTAGGTGAGTTAGCTAAAAGAGGTAAGAATGTGTATTATGCTAGATTTCTTATGTTATTGGCTAACCACCTCTGTGAAGAGATTGTGCTTGAGAACCCTAACAACAAACTGGATTGTTGGGTTCAAGAGAGAAGGCTCATTGCAGATTTGAACAGTGCCAATCATCACAAGGATGTGCCAATGTTCTACTTTCCTGTAATGCAAGCACCTCAGGTAAGTGAGGTAAGTTCATCCATTCCTACAACTATCCAACTTCCACAATTTCTTTGAGTTCAGGAGTAGCTATGGCAACTGTGCCAATGACCAAATAGTTGCCTACCAAAGCTGCCAAACCTACTACTATTTCCAAATCCAAATTAAAGAAAACCCCCTCTGGTATCTCTCAAAAGATGCCAGTTGAAAAATCCACCACAGCCAAAGAGGGGAGTGTGAAGGAGGGTAAGTTAGGTGAGGGAAGGGGTGAATATAAAACAATCCCCAAGAATAAGGTTGGAGAGTTGAATGAATCTCAGCCTAGCCACACTGTAGTTTCCCAACAAACTGCAGTGCTTAAAAAGGATAAAAGCTCACGTCTAGCTGCATCCTCCCAAAAGGATGTAGTTATTAAACAAAGCTCTCAACCAAGAGCACTGGCCAAGAGGGTTAGGGACACAAGCTCACCCCAAACTTATACAAGAAAGAAGAAATCTAAAACCTCTGGGGATGCACAGGATACACACACAGTGCAAACTGGTGCTAAAGACACAGTCACTGCACCTTCTCAAGTTCAGTTTGATGTGGCTCCAATAAATGTGGAGTCACAGCCAAAATCTCTAGTTATAGAAGCACCTCAAACACCATACTCACCAACAAATTCTCTGGATGTGGATATGATAAATACATCAATCCCTGATTCCCCTTCTTTAACTCTGTTGGGGAAGTCAAAATCTAGTGCAAGTGAGCATCATCTTTTAGATGATTTGTTGGCTCACTTGCCAATTCTTTCAGGAATTGTTGTGTCATCTGTGCCTAAAATATCTTCAATCAGCACAGAGTCAACAATAGTTTCTCTTCCCACCTCATTCATTTCTACTCTCTCGACGGATATTGCTCATCCGTCGAGTAGTGATTGTATCCCGACGGATAAGCCTGACAGCAGTTATCCGTCGGATAGCAAAACCACTCAATCGATGGATATCACTCATCCGTCGAGTATCTCTGCACAACTTCAAACTTCAATTATTTCAAGTGCAGAAGATTTAGTGGTTGTACAGTCACTCTTAGGATTGAGAGAGCAGAGTGTTTTGAGTGAGAGGCTGGGTTGCTCCCAGGCAAAAGGAGAGGAAATGAGTGAAAATCTGCAATCCATTTCTTCAGGACTTGCAAAAGGGAGTGAGAGGAGTCCCACCTTAGTAGGTGAAGGTGAGGGTGTGAGGGTGGGGAGCCAGGGTGAGACCCCGATGCAACAAAAGAGAGAACATGAGAGAAAAGCAGGTACAGAGGGTATAAGGGTGGATCCGGCCATTGCTCATGAGTCAATGATTGTGGATGATGAAGAAAAGGAAAGACAATTTCAGCAACAGTACAAACCTGTAATTTATAACATTTCCTTGGACCCTGACACTTTTATTCACCATGTGTCAGCCTATCAACTGTTGGCTGCTCAGGGCAATGAGGAGGCAGAAAAGACTTTAAATCTAGTACATACTTCAAAATCTCTACAAAGGGATAAAGCTACTGTTAATTTGATGCCTTCTACAGCTGGTGAGCCATCTGAAGAATTTGGAGTAAATTCTAATGATGATGACTCTGTTTCATTTGATGGAAGCATGAACTTAGGGGGAGATGAAGGCCCAAGTTCTATTCTAGATCTACCTGAATGGGCATTGACAAAGGAGTCTACACCAGGACAATTCAATGTATCCTTAGTCAAACAAATCATGTATATCCAAAAGGCCATTCAGAACACCTCAAATGCTGGTACCAAGGCTATTCTTTAAGCCCACCTAGATTCTCTACATCTCATGAAGCTACAACAATTAAGACAGAATCTGAGTGTGGATGAACTCAAAAAGGATATACCTGACTTGAAGACCTACAATTCTGAGAAGCTGGATTTAATAATGCCCTATGGTACCATGCAGGATCTGCTCCTGAGACTGAGAAGAGAATCAGATGCTAAAAAGAAGCTAGCCAAATTGGAGGACAGAGTTCAAGTTATTGAAAACTCTGTGGCCATCATTCTTCAAAATCAACAGTCTCAGACCAGTCTTCTAATGCAACTGGCTAAAGCACAAGGCTTGACTCCTCAACTTGATGAAAACAAAAAAGGGGAGAAAGGACCAAGTGAGGGGGAGAAACTTCAGATACAAATCAGTAAAGTAATTGTGGCTTCAATTACTGTCTCAAAGCCACCAATTGCAGATGGTATAGATCTGATTCAAGTAGCAGCAGCTAACTTGAAAGTTGTTGAAAAAGAAAAGTTGAGTTTGGTCAACTGGAAGAAGATTGATGAGGAGATACAGAAAAAGTTTGAACTTGTCAAGGAGCCAGTTAAGTCAGCCATCCATCACTCTCAAGTCAAGCAAATTAGTGTGAATGAGATGAGCATGAACTATCTGGAAAGAGGACAATCTTCATGCATCAAGTCTCCAAAGGTTGAAATGATTCTTAAACCAAGGGCAAACTACTCAAAATCATCCTTGAAGAACCCCTTGGACACTGTGTATGAGACACCCAAGCCTGATGAGAAGAAGCTTCTGTCAAGATCAATTGTCTTCTATAAAGATCCAGCTGATTCAGCTTCTAAAAGGAGGATTGCTAAGATTTTCAGAAATGGGAAAGAAATTTGTGTGGTGGCTGGACACCCTCAATTTGCTCAAGCAAAGAGAGAAGAAAAAGCTTGATTGAAGCAGGAAAAGAAGCAGGCTGCTCTAGATGCTAAAAAGGCTAAACAAAAGAGAGAGCAGATTGCTATCTTGGCCAAGCTACATGCTGTAAATTCATCACAACAAAGTCCCTCTCAACCATCTGAAGCAACTGAATCAAGGAAGCAAGTTGAAGAACAGAAGAAATCTCCAAGAAAGAAGCAATTGGGTAACAGAACTAAAAAGAAAACTGGATATTGTTGACAAGGAATTGGAAGATCAATTTCCTAAGGAATCCATACCAGGTACAACTCAAGCATCAAAGCCCTCTGTGGTATTTGAAGACATAAGGGTGGTGGATCCCTACAGGAATATTTATGGTGAACCTATTGTGCCCAAGGATGAGCCAATAGAATGGGAGAACATACCAATTCCAGACTTCAATCTACCAATCTTTAGCAAGCCAAAAAGGACAAAGTCAAGAGCAGTCAAGAAAGTGAAGCTGTCACCTCTAAAATCCAAGTCTGTAGTTAAAGCTCAGCCCAAAGTCAATAAGGAGACTACTTGTACTTGTGTGACATCAAAGAATTTTCTGATCTAAACCTCTATCTGGATGAACTAGATGAAGTAAGAAGTATTGATGCATACAGGAACCTACCCGAAAGGTTAGTGTTCTAGTACAAAGGACGAAAGGAGATTCAGTGGCCACTTCACAGGATTCTTCAAGAGAGCCAAGTTGTACTGATTAAAGTTTATTCATCCTTCAAGAAGAACTTTGGGTTCAATATCACTGCAAGAAGACTAGTATTGAAAAAGATTGAAGAACTAAGGAGTGTTAGAGCTAAAGATGCACTCCCAAAGACTCTTATCATCCCATACACAGGGAGAAGAGTGCATCTAAGGCCTTACTGGCTGATGGAGTTCATAGATGACAAAGGGGTGAGAAGATTCTTCAGATTAGAAGACCAATTGAGCATCTCCAACAATGAGACTCTCTTGGAAATGCAAGAAAAGCTAAATCTCTCAGAATCTGATGAACTGGAATTCCACAAGCAGCTCCAAAATCAGATTGATGAAAATAACAGAAAGCTTGGAAGAAGATCCAGACCTTCAAGAAACTAGAAAAATCTGCTCAGGCTAGAGGAGCATCTTGAAAATGACTATGAGCTAAACTTTGTACATTTTGATTAATTGAAGCACTTTTCGGTATTATCTACTTTTCTTTAAAGCTGTATGTTTAGGGTGTTTTGTTATCATCAAGTATCTCTTAATTTATGGCTAGAATTCCAGTAGACATAAATTGGGGGAGATTGTTGTGCATATGTTGTGTACTTGATGATTACATAAACAAAAAACCTAAGTAGATTTTACTTAGTGAAATAATGTAGCACTCGACGGATAAGAATTTTAGTCCTGACATATAACTCATTATAGTCCCGACGGATGATGACTTATTATCCATCGAGTGAGTAGCTTATGTAATAATGAGTCTGTAGCACATTTCTGCATACACCTTTGTATAGATTCTATAGTAGCATATAAGTCATGTTGACTGTAACTAGATATGCAGAATAGGTTGATTATTGTACATAGATGATGTCTTGTAATTCTTCATAAATGAATTGAAGTCAAGTGCCAAAATAGCTACCGACGGATGATTAACAAAGCCATCGACGGATGATCAAATAGTTATCAACGGATGTTTAATATACCAGTCGACGGATGATCAACGAAGCCATCAATGGATGATCATAAAGTCGACGGATGATCATATACTCAACGGATAAAGAATTTAAATATCAGTTGACAATGACAACTGGTCACATGCGTCGAAGTGTATGCAAATGGAATGAGGAAGCCTATTAACTGGGTAATAGAGAACAAAGTAACAAAGCATTAGACCCGGTAGTTTTTATAATGATCCTGTCTTTTGACTTTGTAATCTTGGTAATATATAAACCAAGAAGTAGCAAATAAAAAAAAGATCTGAGATACAAAAAAAAAAGTGAGAAACATTTGTAAGTAGAATTATTAGCATTTCTCTGTATTCTCAGTAGTTCATATTTGTAAGCAGCTGTGAGCATTCTTGCACACAGAGTTCTCTCGATATAATATATATCCCTGGTGGAATTGTTTAAATCCACCAAAAAGTTTTTAAAGACTCTTGTGTTTAATTACTTGTTTTTTGGTTCACTTAAGTTTTTATTCCGCATTGTGCTAATCAATACACTTATATTTATATTCGAGTTCGAACATTTTTATTTTAAGAAAAAGGTTCAAGAATTCCATTCAACCCCCCTTTTGTAATTCTTGCTATATTGTTAAGGGACTAACACTTCTTTCATCACACAACAACAGATAGACAAGATGAACAGGACCAAGCTCCCAATTTACGAGCGGATAGGAAATGTTCCGCAGTTTCCTATAGGCGTTGATGCCACTGTAGCTGAGGTAGGAACTACAAATAGGCTAGGCTTTCAACTTTTGATGTACCAGACCTATGTATCTTTATGAATTGTAATAATGGCAAAGAAATATAAATTTATTCAGAACCCCTTTTGAGGTATAATGACTTATAATTGTGGAATAAAATAACTTGTGTTATTTTGGTATTCATCTCTGAGACTATAACTTGTGGTGTGTGTGTTTATTGTGGGGTCACAGTATGCAGTAGTTGGTTGTTTATTAAGATTTGGTATTATTAAGGAAAATGGAACTCGTGACAACCTGGATCCCCGACCCCGGATTTGGGGGTGTTACAAGGAATTAACAAATATAATAACTACACACCTGATAAATATGCACCAAGAAAAATATGTGTTAAGTGTGGTAGTGTTAATCATTTGTCTATTAATTGCAATCTTGCCATGCCTATTCCCATGTCTGCACCCTCTTCTTTTCCCAACATGACTGCCATGCCTACCTTTCATATGAATGCTTTGTCTATTCAAAATATGAATGCACAATTTTCCAATATGCCATTTGCGCCTAATCCTTATTATGTTGCATTTAGTATGCCCAAAATGCCATTTAGCATGCCTGACTGGAATAACATGTTTGCAAATAGCATGCCTTTTTATGTAAACCAAAATGTGCATAATAATTCTATTTTAATGTCTGATTTCAAAGGTTCAACTCAAATGACTAGGGATGAATCTGAAATTCTCAAGTCAAATGAGATCAAACCTAAGAAACCAAAGAAGAAAGCTAACAAGGCAGGACCCAAGGAAACTTGGGTACCAAAATCAACTTGATTTGATTTTGATGTGTGCAGGGAAACATAAAGATTCTTTAGTATCTGGATAGTGGTTGTTCAAGACATATGACTGGTGATTCTACCCTGCTCACAGAGTTCAAGGAGAGAGCTGGCCCAAGTATTACTTTTGGAGATGACAGCAAGGGTTATACCGTGGGATATGGCTTGATTTCAAAAGACAATGTCATCATTGAAGAGGTTGCCTTAGTCGATGGTCTCAAGCATAATTTGTTGAGTATGAGGCAGCTTTGTGATAAGGGCAACTCAGTTACCTTCAATTCAGAAGCCTGTGTTGTGACAAACAAAAAGAGCAACAAAGTGGTTCTCATTGGAGTGAGAAAAGGAAATGTGTACCTAGCTAACTTCAACTCATCAAATGCAGAATCAGTCACTTGTCTTCTCAGTAAAAAAAGTCAAGATGAAGTTGGCAATGGCACAAGAAGTTGTCCCATCTAAACTTCAAGACCATGAATGAGCTTGTCAAGAAAGAATTGATTAGAGGTATTCCTGAAGTGGAGTTTACTAAGGATGGATTGTGTGATGCCTACCAGAAAGGAAAGCAGATCAAAGCTTCATTCAGAAAGAAGCTTGATTCAACAATTGAAGAACCTTTGCAACTATTGAACATGGATTTGTTTGGACCAGTCAATATGTTGTCCATCTCAAGGAAATGATTTTGCCTAGTAATTGTAAATGATTTCTCAAAGTTCTCTTGGACATATTTTCTGAAATCCAAAGATGAAGCTAGTGAAATCATCATCAATCACATAAGGAAAGTCAACAATCATCTTGACTTCAAAGTGAGAAGAATCAGGAGTGACAATGGAACTGAGTTCAAGAACTATGTGATGAGATCATTTTGTGAAAAAAATGGAATTATGCATGAGTTTTCTGCAGCTAGAACTCCTCAACAAAATGGAGTAGTGGATAGGAAAAAAGATCTTTAATTGAAGATGCAAGGACAATGCTTGAAGAATCAAAATTACCAACATATTTTTGGGTTGAGCTGTGAATACTGCATGCTATATTCAGAATATTTCTTTGGTTAATCAAGCCAAATGCATGACTCTTTATCAGTTGTTCAAGAATAGGAAGCTAACTCTAAATTTTCTTCATGTCTTTGGCTGCAAATGTTATATCTTAAGGAATCAAACTGATCAATATGGGAAGTTTGATGCCAAAGCAGATGAAGGAATTTTTGTTGGATATGTTGTTGGAAAAGCATATAGAGTCTACAATCTAAGAACCAACATTGTTATGGAATCAGTACATGTTGTGTTTGATGATAAAGAGATTAAAGGATTACAAGATGGAGATTTCCATGAAAGCCTCAAATTTGATAATGTTGAGATGGTTAGTGATGACAGTGATGATGAGAGTGATCAAGAAACAGTGGCTAAGGATAACAAAGAAAAATCTACAACTAATGAAGCATATAATTCAACATCTATCTAGTTACAGAATGCTTTATCCGTCGGCAGATAATCAGCTTCATCCATCGAGATATAAAGTGCATCATCCCTCGGAACAATGAGAGAAGCTGAGAGTCAAAACAAATCACCTACAGATAGTACCCCTTCCTCAAATCGAAAATTCATAAACTCAGGGGGAGTTTCTCATAATCAAAACTCAGTCACACATCAAGAAAACAATGAGGCCACTTCATCTAGAGCTAAACTACCACAACAGAGAAAATGGACTAAAGATCACCCTTTTGAGCTCATTATTGGTGATGCATCTTCTAGAGTTCAAACAAGGAAAACAACTCAAGAAGAGTGTCGGTATAGCAGCTTTCTTTCTAAGGAAGAACCAAAGAAGGTAGAAGAAGCTCTGTTGGATCCTGATTGGATTTTAGCTATGCATGATGAGCTAAACCAA
The DNA here is from genome assembly GCF_009905375.1 of Apium graveolens. NCBI lineage: Eukaryota > Viridiplantae > Streptophyta > Magnoliopsida > Apiales > Apiaceae > Apium > Apium graveolens. Next base: position 81,351,360 of record NC_133654.1, on the reverse strand, counting down.
TTTGAAAGGAACAAGGTATGGAAACTGGTACCCAAGCCTAAAGGAAAGAATCCAATCGACACCAAGTGGGTATTCAGAAATAAGATGGATGAAAATGGCATAGTTGTCAGGAACAAAGGTAGATTGGTTGCTAAGGGCTATTGTCAACAAGAAGGGATAGATTTTGATGAAACTTTTGCTCTTGTTACAAGACTTGAAGCCATCAGAATTCTCTTAGCCTATGCAGCCCATGCCAATTTTAAAGTCTATCAAATGGATATCAAAAGTGCCTTTCTGAATGGAGATTTGGAGGAAGAAGTCTATGTCAGTCAGCCTCCTGATTTTCAAGATCCAAATTTTCCAGAATATGTCTACTATCTTTTGAAAGCACTTTATGGATTGAAGCAAGCACCTAGAGTCTGGTATGATACTTTATCAAAGTTTCTTTTGGAAAATCACTTCACTAAAGGTATTGTTGATAAAACTTTATTCTTTAGAAATGTTATTGGCTCTAGCATACTTGTTCAAATTTATGTAGATGATATTATATTTGGCTCTACGGATGAAAAACTTTGCAAAAAGTTTGCCAAGTTGATGCAAAGTAAGTATGAAATGAGCATGATGGGAGAACTAACTTACTTTCTTGGTTTACAAGTTAAGCAAATTAGTGATGGAGTATTCATTAGTCAAACCAAATATATTTTTGATCTTTTAAAGAAGTTTGATATAATGGATTGCACATCTTTAAAAACTCCCATGACCGCTGTAACTAAACTTGAATTAAACACTATTGAATAGTCTGTGGATATTTCAAGCTATAGGGGCATGGTTGGTTCAATTCTGTACTTAATAGCTAGTAGGCTAGATATAATGTTTGCTACCTGTCTTTGTGCTAGATTTCAGGATGATCCTAGAGAATCTCATTTAGTAGCTATTAAGAGAATTTTCAGATATCTCAAGGGAACACCAAAACTTGGCATTTGGTTTTGATCTAACTGGTTATTCAGATGCAGATTATGCAGGTTATAAAATTGATAGAAAAAGTACAACAGGAACCCGTCAATTTTTAGGAAACAAGCTTGTGTCCTGGTTCAGTAAAAAGCCAAATTCAGTTTCTACTTCTACAGCTGAAGCTGAATATATTGTTGATGGTAGTTGATGTGCACAGATTTTATGGATGAGAAACCAACTGTTGGACTATTGTGACGGCCTCAACCCCGGGGTCAGGAGTTGATGTCATCCACAACACAACAAGTAACATAATAAAATTCATTTCACAAATAAAACATTATCAGGACCCCTCTTACCAAGATCTTTTCTAGGTTTAAGTATGACTTAGGTCATAATTTATCACAAAACCAATTCATTACAATCACCTTGACAATACTATCTTAATACAACAACTCAGTAGACCATTTCTGGTTTGACACAACTACCTCGGAGGAGCCTGACATGGAAGGAATTGGAACTCTGCCCCGACTACCACGGAAGAATCTCCTAGGCATCTACAATACATATATAAAACATTTTTGCAAGGGTGAGCAATCAATTGCTCAGCAGTACCACTATATGAATAACAATCAAAAATAGTTTATGATAAACAGTTATAGGAACAGAATTCATAACTTGCTAGAAAATAAGCAAAACATGTATGAACTGGATATCAAAACTAGCATGCTCTGTAAAACCAAATCAATAGTTGTGTGCTGTGCATAAATACCAGAGTTCAATTTTAGCATGCTACTTTCATTTTCAAATCTTCCGTCCCATCGCAGGACCCATAAAACCATTTATCCCGTTACGGGGACCCGAAATCATTTGTTCCGTTACGGGAACTATAAAACTTGTCCCATCACAGGACCTATAAAACTTGTTCCTCTCCGGGAACCTCAAAATCACTTTCTCAGATATAAAAGTATTGGATGATCCCTGGTGAGACAGCTGATCAGGCTATCTCCATAGGATAACTCTATCTTGGCTATCCTATGAAAACTTGTTCCGGAACTCAGAGACTAACTAGGTCCCTGTCACGCTGGGCTGGTGGTTATAATAGGGTGCACAACCACTTCGCCTCTTATGCTATCTTCCAGGCCGTTACGGGCCCCCTACGCACACTCATCCAATTATCTGATCATTTTTATATAGTTTTCCAAATCACTTACCTATCTCTTTTCAAAACCATTCTATCACAGCACACTTTCCAAACCATTTTCATTTTATTCAAAGTTTAGAGATAGGTACTTTCAGAAGTTACTTTTCCCCCAAAACACAAGTTAACAAAAAAATTTGAAACCCAGGGGATACGTAACTTAACTCGTTATGTTCCAGTACGTAAATTTAAAACAACAATTATTCATATATTACTGAATTGTAAAAGATTTGTTCAGGGGTACTTGCCTTGCAGAGCTTATAGTTATTAACGATTGACCTTGTGCCGACACAGATGCTCAGGCTTTAATGTCTAACCACTAGATTAACCTGGCTTCGACTTCAACACTCAGGTCCTTCAATTGGAACCTTACTGAGCTCTTTGACTGTCCACTAGGCTATCTTTAGACCAACGCCAACTCTTGGGCTTTCCGACTAGAACCTACTGTTATGGATTAAAAACTAATATATATAATTGCTGTATTTATTACTAAGGAACATGAGCTCAAGGCCTTTAATGGCTGCTCTCGTGTTTCGTAGTTTAACTCTGCCTTTACGAGATGCCTACGTATCTCTGTGAATTAGAGAATCAAGCCAAAAACGTAGTTCTGATCTGTGGGGTGAGGCCCCTTATATAGATGTGGGAGTCCTTGAATTGGACTTGGTATAGGAGACTTGGTGGTCAAGTCTCTGAATTAGGATGGACTTAGGAGTCCTAGGAAGTAGGAAGCTGATTCCTTATCCTATGAGGTTCTTTGGAGGCCAATCTACAAGGATTTATATCCCCACTAGGACTTATCTTAATAGTTGTTTTTCTCCCTTATTAATTAATTACGAAATTAATAAATAATCAGGGTTTTGGGCTTTCTTTGTTCCATCAGGCCTGATCTGGTCTGAATATTATACATCTTCTTATTGGGCCTAGCAGCCCACACCTTGTATAATCAATGTAATATTTAATTACACAATCAGGATTTATTTATCCCTATCATTTGCCCCCCAACTTTTGGGAAACAGAGACTAGGTTTTACAGAAGTTAAGATTATTTGTTCCCTTACAGGGTATCCTTTTTTGCGTAAAATGTGGAGCAACCTACACATTTACAACGATTTACTTTTATTCCTTTTATTCAGGAATTATCTTAATTTTCAGGAATTTTTCCCTTAATTATGGGATTTTTCATTAATTTCCAGGAACTTTTCCCTTAATTCTGGGATTTTTCCTTAATTTTCTGGATTTTTCCCTTAATTTCTGGAAATATTAACATTTTTCAGAAAATATTTTAAGGAATTTCCTTTATTTTCTGGTTTTTTCCCTTAATTTCTGGGATTTATCCTTAATTTTCTGGATTTTTCCCTTAAGATCTGGGATTTATCCTTAATTTTCTGGATTTATTCCTTATTTCTGAAAATATTAACATTTTTCAGAAAATATTTTAAGGAATTTCCTTTATTTTCTGGATTTTTTCCTTAATTTCTAGGATTTATCCTTAATTTTCTGGATTTATTCCTTATTTCTGAAAATATTAACATTTTTCAGAAAATATTAACATTTTTCAGAAAATATTTTAAGGAATTTCCTTTATTTTCTGTAATTTTCCAGAAATTTTCCTCTTTTTTCATCCACCTTTTTCCTCTTTTCTTTTCCTTTCTTTTTTTATACAGATTTCGACCAGGATCCTGGTCGAATTATCCTTCATTCAGACCTAGTCGAAGGCATTTCGAGGAGGATGGGTTCGAGCAAGAATCCTGGTCCAATTTCGGCCAGGATTTTTCCTATATATATATATATATTTTTTGTATACTTCGAGCAGGATTTTTCGACCAGGATTCCATGCTTTTTGACTGAATTAGCCTTCTTTCGGTTGTCTAGGTCGACAAAAATTCGGGCAGGGTTCATTCGACCAGGATTTTACCTTGCTTCCTGGTCGACAGGGTCAAGAAATAAGGTCTGAAACTACTCTGGCATTCTGGTCGAATAAAACAATCATTTTCGACCAGGAATTTTTGGTCAGGATTCTTTTCTTGATCGAAATAGCTCCTTTTTTCAGCCCTGGTCGAAGGAAATTCGACCTCAATCCATTCCACTAGGATTCTATTGCAAGTCCTGATCGAATTGGGTCAGGAATATATATATATTTTGCATATACATGGATTTGGGCCCATGAATTGGATTCTTTTGGGCCAACTTTTCAACTGGGCTTTGGCTCACGGGCCTATTTTAACTTTATTCCAACATATTGGGCCTTAGCCATGGGCCTCTTTACCTGGGCTTTTGTATTTGGGCCCTAGGCCCTTTTCTGGGCTTATGCCTTGGTTCCGGGCTTCTCTCAATGGGCTTTCTTCTTTTTTATTGAATCAGGCTGGGCTCTAAACACTTGGGCCCTTGACTGGGCTTGAGTTTTTCTAGAATTGGGCCCTTTTTCTGAGCCCAAATCTCAGGGTCCTCTAGGATTTTTCCAGATTCTTCCAGAATCTTTAAAAACTTAAGTTTTTCTTTTGACTTTTCCTGGAATTCTCTGGATAATTCCATAACCTTCTTAATTTTGGGCCCAAATGGGCTTTTTAAGGCCCATTATCCTTTCTCCTTGGCTATATAAAGGTGGGATGAGAGTGTGATTCCCTCACACCTCTCATTTCTCTTCTCCACTCATTTTACAAACTTATCCCCATCCTTTCTCAAGCTTTCTAACCTTCTCCTCTCTCAACTTCCCTCCCTTAGTTTTCCAGCCTCTCCTTTTGAGGTTTCAGGCTTTTTCCAGCTTTACTAATGGCTGACAAGAATTCCGAGAGGGCGGCCAAGATAGACTCGGCTTCAAAACGAGGTAAGGATATCGATATTCGTTCTTCATACATGTCTTTAATCGATATGATTAATACTAAGGGGGGATGAATATCCATCTACTACTCATCTCGATTCTTTTAATCATTGTAACACTTGGCACAACATTGATTTCGATAAATTAAATGCACGTTATAACGTTCTTCCTCCTCTTAGATTAGTTCCAGTTTCTGGTGGTGACCGTACTTGCCACTGGAAACTGGACACTCTCCTTATTTATACAGATGCCCTTAATGCTGGGCTTAGGTTTCCTTTCCATCCCTTCATTCCTCATCTTCTAGCTGATTTACAAATCAACCCATGTCAGCTTCCTCCAAACGCTTGGAGGAACATTTTATGTTTTATGGTCTGCTGCCTTAGGGAAGGTTTTCCCCTTTCTGTAGCTATTTTTAGGAAGGTCTTTTAGTGCTATAATAGCTCTTCCAGTATTTGTGGTTGGGTCTATGTTAAGCAAAGGCCCAAATGTAAGCACATCTTTAACAGCGCCTCCATTCCCGATAACAACCAAAATTGGAGGAATAGTTTCGTCGGGTTACGTTGAGAGAATGGCAACTGGGGCACACTCTTCAGATCTTCCTTCGGGAAGGTTAGTGATGGTAGCCTCAAACCCATTCACTTAACTTTCGAGGAAACTACTATTTATAATGAGCTTACTCGGGATGACGGCACTACTACCAGCTGGACTCTCTTAGAGGAGTTCTCCCTCATTCATGTGGGACTATCCTCTGTTTCTAAGCAGGGTATTTTTCTTCCCTTCTCAATTTTATTTCATTTAATGCATTATTAACTCCACTTAATTTATTTTTTGTCTTGTTTTGCAACTGCTAAGGAGATCAACGAGGACAATGTACCTCCCATTGAAGAGACTGCTAGAATGAAAAAAGCTCGCCCTGCAGGCCTGGACACTCGAGGAAAGGCCACAGAGCCTATCTTTTTGAGGAAACACAAAGAGCCCATATGGGAGGCTTCAACTGAGGGAGCTGAGGGCCACAGTGCTCTTATTACTGCTGATGCTCCTGCTGCTGCTGCTACCGGCGCCTTCCAACCTCTCTGGGGATTCCGCCGAGGGGACTCCGTGGTGGGATCCACCAAACATGCATGGGATTGGTCCTATCATGGCGTGACTCTAAAATATTTCACTGACGTGGTTGCCACCCCTGACCTAGAGAGGATAAAGCTCATGGGAGCTCAATCTCTGGCTTCGGTATGCCTCCCTCTCCCCTTTTTTTGGACATATCTTTCTTACTTGTAGCATTCACTTGCCTTACATTTTATTTATTGTTTCTTTTCAGTCCAACGCCTATTTTCAAGGCGCTGTGAGGCAAGCCGAGTCATGGAAGCAGGCTTCTGACAAGGCTGCCAATGCCCTCAGGAAGCAGCAGAAGAAGTATGTTGCTCTAGAGAAGAAGTTCAAGCGCAAGGAGGAAGAACTCGGAGAATCTAACGCCGAGCTGGTGGTACTTCGGGCAGGGAAGGATAAAGCTATAGACAACTATCTGGACTCGGAGGAGTTTGCCCAGCCCATAAGGATTAGGGATGACTCAGTCTTCCCCAGGTTTTTTAGGACTGGTTGGGATACGGCCCTTGGGACCGTGAACGGGGCTTGTCCTGATATCAACCCGGCGGACTATGTCTGCCCTGATGACGAGGCATTGCTACAGAGGTTTCGTACTCGAGTAGTTGTCTCGGATCACGTCCCTAAGGACCCGCTTCTTCCTCCTCCCGAGTCTTTTTCCAGACCTGCGGAGGATGAGAGCTCTTCCTCCTCCTCCGAGACGACAAAGACAGCTAGCGAGAGCGGAGGGGATGATGGTATGGATGCCGAGGGCACCTCAGCTCCTTAGAGCTTTTTCAGCCCTGCGTGGCTTGTTTACTTTATCTTATTTCCGAGACTCTATTTATCAAACTCTTGTAATATTTATTTGATCTACTTTACTTATCAGTTGCATTTCACGCATTTGGTCTTCCTTGTCTTGCATTCAAACATATCTTGAAAACTTCATGAATTTCCATGAATTGTTTGGGATTCCTCCCTTACATGAGTCTTTAATAAACTTCAAAAATAAAACTAGAACATATAACTCCTAATCAAGCAAAGCTTCAAGGTGCTTTTTAAGCTACCTGTCATCTTGACAAGTGAGAATCGTATTCACTTACCCTACATATAGTAAACCTTCAGGTTTTGTGCATGCCAGGTTCTCGGGACTTCAATACCATCCATTGTCTCCAGCTTGTAGGTTCCTCTACCTTGAACACTCTTGACTTTGTATGGCCCTTTCCAATTTGGGGCAAGCTTCCCTTTCTGTCCTACACCAGAAGCTTCTATCTTCCTCAGGACTAGGTCACCTTGTTTGAAAAACCTTTCTTTAACCCTTAGGTTGTAGTAGAATGAAGCCTTTTTCTGATATTCCACTATCTTTGCATGTGCCTCATCTCGTACTTCATCAATTAGATCCAGGGCTAACATTTGTCCTTCCTCATTTTCCTCAGCATTGAAAGCTTGAATCTTGGGAGAGGGATGTGATATCTCCACGGGAACAACTGCTTCTGCCCCATATGCCAACATGAAGGGAGTTGCTCCAATCATGACTCTACGGGTAGTCCTATAGGCCCATAATATTGGAAGTATCTCATCCACCCAATTATTTCTTGATTTCTCGATCCTCTTCTTTAGTCCATCTAGCATAATTTGATTTGCTACCGCCGCTTGCCCATTGGCTTGCGGGTGAGCCACAGAGGTGAACCGTAACTCAATTTCATTTTCTTCACAGTACTTCTTGAATTCTTCGTTGTTGAATTGTGTTCCGGTGTCGGTGACTAGGATACGGGGAATTCCATACCGGCACATAATATTTTCCCACAGGAATTGTGCAACCTGCTTAGTTGTGATTTTGGCCAAGGGTTTGGCTTCAATCCACTTAATGAAATAATCAATGGCTACAATCAGGAACTTCCTTTGTCCCGTGGCCATGGGGAAAGGTCCCAGAATATCCATTCCCCATATAGCAAAGGGGACGGGTGAGTTGATAGAGGTCAACATCTCGGGGGGTTGTCTAACAACCGGTGCATGTTTCTGACAGCGGTCGCATTTCTTCACATATTCTTTGGCATCAGCCATCATCTCTGGCCAATAGAAACCTAAACGGGTTATCTTATGAGCCAAGGCCCTGTACCCCAAGTGTTGCCCACAAATACCTTCATGCACTTCTTCAAGAGCTAAGCGTGCCTCATCGGGCCTAAGACACCTTAAGTAAGGAACCACCAAAGAACTTTTGTACAGAATCCCATCTATCAAAGAGTACCTTAGTGCCCGAACAGTTAACTTCCGTGCCTCAGTAGCATCATTTGGCAACCAGCCGGTTTGAATGTGGGCCTTAATGGGGTCTATCCATGACATCCCCAGGCCTACAGGAGCTACAAGCTTAACATCTATGCTCCGTGTCTTCAAAACACGGAAGTACACACTTCCTGAACTTTCTTCTATCTGAGATGAAGCAAACTTTGATAATGCATCTGCCTTAGCATTTTCCTCCCTTGGAATGTGCTCAATATGGCATTCATTGAATTGGGTCATCACAACCCTTACTAGGTGGACATACTTAGCCATCGTATCATCCCTTGCCTCAAATTCTCCCTTTACCGAGGATATGACCAGCTTCGAGTCTCCACGGACTTTTAAGTTTTTGACTCTAAATGTTCCTGCTAGGCCGAGGCCAGCTATCAGGGCTTCATATTTTGCCTCATTGTTTGTGGTTGGGAAGTTTAATTTCATGGCATACTCAATCAAAAACCCATCAAGGCTTTGTAAAACCAATCCTGCTCCACTTGAGTATATTTTTGATGCTCCATCAAAATAGAGAACCCAATATTCTTTCTCCTTATCACCATTCTCTTTGTCCCCATTATCAACTTCCTTGTCTCGGGGTATGGTATCTTCCTGCCCCCGACTTCTTGGTTGGCTATGGTACATTCCACCACGAAGTCAGCTAATGTCTGGACTTTTATTGCCGTCTGTGGCTTGTACTTAATGTCGAACTCTCCCAACTCTATCGCCCACTTGATCAACCTCCCACTGACCTTAGGACTGTGAATGATATTTACCAGGGGCTGATTTGTTAGCACCTCAATCTAATGAGCCTGAAAATAGGGACGTAACTTTCTTGAAGCCATCAACAAGGCGAGAGCAAATTTCTCAATAGTTGAATAATTCAACTCAGCACCATGCAGAATTTTGCTGACATAGTATACAGGTTTCTGGATTTTCAGTTCCTCCTTAACCAATACAGTGCTCAAGGCACTTTCTGAAATGGCTAAGTACAAGAATAAAACTTCATTCAAAGCTGGCTTGGCCAACAATGGGGTCTAGGCCATATACTTCTTTAATTCTTCAAATGCCTTCTGGCTTTCCTCATTCCCAACAAAGTCCTTAATATTCTTTAATGACTTGAAGAATGATAAGCACTTGTCTCCCGGCTTGGAGATGAATCGTCCCAGTGCAGCAACCCTTCCTATGAGCTTCTGAACATCCTTGACAGTTTTTGGTGGTTTCATGTCCAGGATTGCCTTTATTTTATCGGGGTTAGCCTCTATCCCTCTCTTGGAGACCATCAATCCCAAAAAATTTCCAGATCCTACTCCGAAAGCACACTTTGTAGGATTCAACATCATCTTGTGGTACCTCAGGACCTCAAAAGCTTCCCTTAAATGGGTTATATGATCAGTCTTTACTAGACTCTTAACTAACATGTCATCAAAATAGACTTCCATAGTCTTACCAATAAGATCCTTAAAAATTTAATTTACCAACCTTTGATAGGTGGCTCCTGCATTCTTAAGACCAAATGCCATAACAAGATAACAATAAACACCAAAGTCAGTGATGAATGATAACTTTGGAATGTCATCCTTGTGCATCTTAATCTGATTGTATCCGCTAAATCCATCCATGAAGCTCAGCATTTCATGCCCAGCAGTGGCATCATTCAAAGTATCAGTTCTTGGCAACGGAAAACAGTCTTTAGGGCATGCATCATTCAGATCAGTGAAGTCTATACACATCCTCCACTTTCCATTGGCCTTCTTCACCATTACAGGGTTTGCTAACCATTCCGGAAATTGAATCTCCTCAATGAAACCAGCCTCTAAGAGCTTCTCTACTTCCTGTTTTATAGCCTCTTGTCTTTCCGAGGCAAAGTTTCTTTTCTTTTGTTTTACTGTCTTCCGGTTTGGGTCCACATTTAGCTTGTGAGTAATCAGCTCCAGGTTTATGCCTGGCATATCAGCTGCTGACCATGCAAACACATCACTATTTTCTTGCAAAAATCTCACCAACTTCCCTCTAAGGGGCTCCTCTAATGTGGCTCCAATGAAAGTCATCCTCTCAGGATTCTCGGGGTCTAAAGGAATTGACACCAAATCTTCTGCTTGTTTTCCTCTCTTCTCATCATTTTCTCGTACATCCATATCTTTAATAGGAAGAACCTGTCCCCAACTCCATCTGCCCTCAAAGAGGCTACATAACAGCTTCTAGCCATTTTTTGATCTCCTCTCTCTTCTCCAATCCCGTTCCGGGTGGGAAACTTCATAACTGAATGATAGGAAGAAGGGACTGCCTTGAAGGCATGTATCCCTGTTCTTCCCATGATAGCATTATAAGTTGAACTAGCATTTACCACCACAAAGTCCAACATTTGCGTTGATTGCCTTGGTTCCTGACCTATGGTGGTTGGCAACTTGATTATCCCTTCCACAGGACATTCTACTCCCGCAAATCCATATATTGGCATGTCGGTTGGGGTCAATTGGGAGTCGTTATACCCCATCCTTTGAAAGGCGTCATGGAGTAAGATATCCACTGAAGCACCATTATCCACAAGGACCCTCTTGACCGGGCTATTTCCTATTATCGGTGTTATGACCAGCGGGTCGTCATGAGGAAATTTCACACCCTCTAGGTCAGAATCATCAAATGCCAATATTACTTCTGTCCTGGCCCTCTTCGGGGCTTCTCCAACAATATGCGTAACCTCTCTAGTATATGCTTTTCTGGAGTTTCTAGACAATCCAACAGCAGTTGGTCCTCCAAAGATTGTGTTTATCACAGGCCCTCGAGGTCGTGGCCCTCCATAAATTGTGTTTATAACCGGTCATCTAGGTTGGGGTTTCCGCCCCTGATCATTTTGGTCCCTCCTACGATCTTCAAAGTTTTTCCTTCCATTGTTATTCCTATCCCCTCCTTCTCTAGTGTATTTGTTTAATCTTCCTTTTCGAATGAGGAACTCAATTTCATCTTTCAGCTGCCTACACTCATTGGTGTCATGACCAACATCTTTATGAAATCTGCAATACTTGCTCTTGTCTAGCTTGGCAGGATCAGCCTTCAGGGGCTTAGGCCAACGAATATCTCGATCTTTCTCGATTTCCATCAAGATCTGGCTTTTAAGAGCATTCAGCTTAGCGTACTCGGTGAACTTTTGCCCAGGTCCTCCCTTCTTAGGGGTTGAATCAGGGTTTTGCTCGGTTCTAGGATACTTGTCCTTAGCGCTATACTCCAGATCAGTTTTCCGCTTCTTGCCTCCAGCGGGCTCATTACTCAGTACGGTCTTCCTTATGCTTTCTTCGACTTTGATATACTTCCCTGCCCTATCCTGGAGCTGCAACATGCTTTTAGGGGGGCGTTTAGCCAAGGACATCTTAAAAAACTCATCCCTAGTTCCTTGTTGCAGTGCTATCATGGCTACCTTATCATCAAGGTCTGGGACTTTTAAAGCTTCCTTTGTGAAATGATTCAGATAGTCTCTCAAGGATTCCTTTGTTCCCTGCACAATGCTCATAAGAGATGCTGAACTTTTCTCATGAACTCTCCTGCTGATGATTTGCTTAATAAAAGCCTGACTTAATTCTCTGAACGACCTAATAGAATTTGGGGGCAAGCGACTATACCACCTTTGAGCCATAACCGACAGGGTTTGAGGAAAGGCCCGACACTTAACAGCATCATTCACGGGCTGCAACAGCAGTGCATTAGAGAATGTTCTAACATGATTAGCGGGATCTCCCGTGCCATCATAAGCTTTGATAGTTGGCATCTTGAACTTCCTTGAGATATGGGTATTCATTATTCCTTCAGTGAAGGGTGGAGTAGGATCATCAGGATCTCCAAGGGGAAGAAGATTGCTTGGATCAGCCCTTGGGACAACAGCCCTTCTCTGCACTCGACCATCCAAGTCTATGACAGGAGGAGGATTTCTCCCCCTAGGAGGTGCTTGGGGTCTAGTGGTCTGGTGCGCCTCCAAGTCGCGCCTCAGCCTTTGAATCTCAGCCTCATGAGCCCTGATCCTTTCCTGCACTTCTTGGGGATTCGTCCCTTAGGTGCTTTGAGGACGTTGGCTTCCATCAGCCATTGGCTCTTTGCCAGCACGCCTCCTTCTTGGGGCTACTTCATCATCCGAAGATTTAGAGTCTCTCTCAGTGTAAGGACCAGAAAATTCCCGATCCTCAGGGATATGAGCCAAACTTCGTATGTAGGGGGTGATTGCCCTCGTGCTTCACTCCGTCCAGCATGTCAACTTCCTCCCACCTCAGGGTGAAGGGGCATCCCATAAGGTGGGTTAGTGGTCACAACACTTGAATACTCGTACCCAATGGGTCGAGAGTTCACAGGTGCATGTAGTTATTGAGCTTGGGGATTCGTCCCTTGAATAGCCGGGGGAATCGTCCCTTATGGCTGAGGTTGAGTTGCCCCTATCTGGGCTTCCCCTTGGGTAGGTGCATAAGTTGAGTGAGGAGGTATCTCCACGGTTGACGAAATCACCTGGGTTGTCCCCGATGGTGTTCCTTCCTCCAGAGCTCTAATTGTTCTCCGTGTTCTCGCCATGGTTGTTGTTATTTCCCACAGACGGCGCCAAATGTTATGGATTAAAAACTAATATATATAATTGTTGTATTTATTACTAAGGAACGTGAGCTCAAGGCCTTTAATGGATGCTCTCATGTTTCGTAGCTTAACTCTGCCTTTACGAGATGCCTACGTATCTCCGTGAATTAGAGAATCAAGCCAAAAACGTAGTTCTGATCTGTGGGGTGAGGCCCCTTATATAGATGTGGGAGTCCTTGAATTGGACTTGGTATAGGAGACTTGGTGGTCAAGTCTCTGAATTAGGATGGACTTAGGAGTCCTGGGAAGTAGGAAGTTGATTCCTTATCCTATCAGGTTCCTTGGAGGCCAATCTACAAGGATTTATATCCCCACTAGGACTTATCTTAATAGTTGTTTTTCTCCCTTATTAATTAATTATGAAATTAATAAATAATCAGGGTTTTGGGCCTTCTTTGTTCCATCAGGCCTGATCTGGTCTGAATATCGTACATCTTCTTATTGGGCCTAGCAGCCCACACCTTGTATAATTAATGTAATATTTAATTACACAATCAGGATTTATTTATCCCTATCACCTACAAAGTCGAAACACCCTAACTTAGACCTTCGATTATGCTTGACATATCCTCGCTAACAATTTACCCGAACGTTAACAAAACCCGACTCGTAGCATACTTCATATAATAATACACGTATCAATTATGGTTCACGCTCTCGAAAATCGGTTCGGTGTTCATTTCCAGAAAATAGGTATATTTGTCCTTTTATGAAATTAGGGTTATCGGTTTTCGCAATATATTTCATCACAACACATAATCAGGGTTCGTACAGAGTAGTTACATATATAACCGATCGACGTTCCAATAGTCATTGGGTATGGCCTTGTATTTCCATCATTTAATTTCTGGAAATCGGGCAGCACCTCCTTTGATTATCGGCTAACACGTCGAACATCCCGTCGTCAAATCAATCACAACATAATCAATCGAAATCCAAAATCCAATCACCAACTTCAGTCAACAACGTCAATTCGCAAATTCACCAATACCAATTAAATACAATTATTAATTGTTATCATCCGTATTTTTATGTTCTAATTCATATTTTATAATTTTAAACGTATTTTATATTTTAAATCATAGGACTTAGATCGAATCATCATAGTCCACCGTCGGCTCGCCGAGGCTCGTCGCCGACGGCGGTAAGATTTACGGGTTCCCGTTATATCGGGCTTCCTACGTAAATTTCACTGATAATCAACAATTAAATCTCGCAACATCGAATAATTTATTCGATTATCAATTCATAAAATCACAGAAGCAATCATCGAAAATATATTATCGGATTAAATCGGGAATCACAGAACAAGCCTCGAGTTACTATCGAAACAGCAACAAAATGCCCACACGGACAAGACAACCAACACGCGCACATGCGCACAATTGCGTAGCACAAGAGCGGCGGCGAACAGTCGCCGAAAAACAGAAACACAACAATACACACAGGCATCACAATCCACTCAACTTATATACCCACACATACATATATGTATGTATATATATAATCAAGTAGAAACAGAACTGAAACCACCAAACTAACTGAAGCTCAGTCGACGGCTTACCGGAAATAGGGGAGAAATGGGGAGGCGGCGGCCGGAAACAAGAAAGGGAGAGAAAGAAGCGGGGGAAAGAGCAGAGATTCAGGGAGAGAGATGAGAAATAGAGATTGGGAGAGCAGACAAGAGATATCGAGAGAGGTGAGAGCGAGAGAATTGAGAGAGACTGCAAATGGGGAGAAAGAAATGGGTTAAAACCCGATTACAAACCCCTGCCCCCTTTTTTTATTTATCGAAAAAACCCCGCAACAAAATTTTATCTGACCCGCATTTTAGTTTTAACGAGCAATTCACGGGTAATTAAAACCCGGACATTCATAAAATATTTTATAAAATATCACAAATAATTAAAATTTAATAAAAATAGAATTTTTATAATTTTAAAATAAATTTTGAAACATAATTTATACCCGTTTTTAACGAATAAACGAAACAACGCGCAGGTGAAATTTATCCCAAAAATTACCAAAATAATTTTAAAATTCTCGGAATATTCCGAACTTGAATAAATACGAGTTTCATAATTTTTGAGGAATTGTTGAATTAAATACGAATTTAACAAATAATTACAATTAGAAAATCATATATGGCTAAATAATCAATAAAATATTGATTTCTCAATTTTAAAAACTCCTAAAAATAATTAATAAAATTATGAAGCCATAAAAATGATTTTAGAGATAATCCACATATTTATAAAAATAAATCTTGAATATAATCACCTTTAAATACAAAAAAAAATAACTCAGCTTCATAACTAATTACACAAATCATTCTCGAACACCAATAATCACATATGATTAATAATAAAATAATATCCAGCTAACTGAACCCATACATATATTTTATTTATGTAATTATTTAATAATTACACATTTAAACAATATAAAAATATACGAGTCGTTGTAACTATGGTCTACAAGTGGACAGAATTTCTATTTTCTGTGATAACACAAGTCCAATTATCATCACTGAAAATCCAGTACAGCATTCAAGAACAAAGCACATAGACATCAAGTACCACTTCATTAAGGAACATGTGATGAATGGTACTGTGGAACTTCATTTTGTTCCAAGTGAACAGCAGCTTGCAGATATCTTTACCAAGCCACTTGATGAATCCACCTTTTCCAGGTTGGTAAGTGAGTTATATAACGACTCGTGTATTTTTATTTTTATTTTATACTTGGAAATGTAATAAAAGTTTAAGTAAATAAATAAAAGGTGTGTATTGATTTTGGCAGCGATTACTGATTGTTATTTAATTATTTATGACTTGTTAATATGTAGAATTGGAATTATATGATTTATTTGCGAGTTATATGATTTTATTTCGCTTGTAAAAGTGATTTTATGATAATTTTAATTCCAAAAATATTTGGGTTGTCTTTAAAATTGGTTTTCCAATTTTATAATTTCAATAATTATTTTTAGGAATTTATAAAATTGAGAAATCAATATTTTTTTAATTATTTATGTAAAATATGTTTGGATTTGAATAATTAATTTTTATTGGTGTTAGGTTGTACAGAATAATATTATGGATGGTTGAGAATTGTTGACGTCGACTATAATCGACGGGTAGTCTTATAAATAAAGAAGTTGCTGCCAAAATTCTCTAAAAATATATTTGTAATTATACATAATTATGTTTTACATGATATCCCTATTTATATTCCAGAAATATAATTGCATGATTATGTGTATAATATTAATACGAGTCGGGTTGTCGGATTTGGGTTATTAGGATTTGAGGATATCAAGCATGTCGGTATAACTAATTAGGGTATTCTGTAATTGTAGATCCCAGTCGAGTTGATCCAGGATCAAAGTCAGCGTGAAAGCTATTAGGGTTTGTAAAGCGTTGCAAGGCAAGTACCCCTGACCATTCTTTTATGGTTCAGTGTATATGAATAGCAAAATGTTTTATTCTCGTGATGGAACAGAAATGTTTTAAGTTACATATCCCCTGTAGTTATAAAATCATTGTTTTCAAATTGTTTTGGGGAAAAGTAACTTCGAAAGGTACCTGTCTCAAATGGAATAATTTGCGAAACGGATTTTATATGTGTGCTGGCTAAATAAATGATTTTGAAAATGAGATAGGTACAAGTGTTTTTGAAAACTGGATAAAACGGTCAGATATGGGATACATTGGGGCCAAAGTAGGCCTATTGAGGTGGCGTAAGAGGCTAATTCGGTTGCGCGCATTATAAAACCGATTAGTCCAGCAGGTCAGAGACCTAGCTAGTCTCTGAGTTCCGGAATAGGTAAATGGGATGGCAGTTAGAGCCATATGGTGTTGATAGCCTGATCAACTATCTTCACATATCCGCTATGTATCTGATTGAGATTTGTGAATTATATGAAAGCATGATTGATTGATACAGTGGTTTTATAAAATGGTTAGCATGCTAAAATTGGACTCTGGTATTATGCAACACACTATAATGTTGTTTTCACAAAGCATGCTAATTAGTGATATCCAGTTACTTTGATTATCATTATGAAATGTTGATATCATGATTACAGCTCTGTTCCCATTATTGTTACATTACTGTTTTAATCTGTTATTCATATTTGGTACGGCTGAGCGATTATGCTCACCCTTGCAAACTGTTATGTACATTTCGCAGATGCCTAGAAGATCAGTCAGACCGACCCATGTTCCCACCCCTTCTGGACCCGGCTCCTCTGAGGTAGTTTGTATCAGGCCATGAGATCTGAGGAGTTGCTAAATAAAGTTAGTGTGTCGTAGATAGTGAATAAAGAGTTTGTAATAATAAGAATCTGAATTATACTTGAACCTGGATTGGATCTTGGTTTGGGGTCAAGTTAATATATTCTAATAATAATTATGTTGTTTATATTTTTGAGTAATTGTTTTTAGTGACGTCAAGTCCTGACCCCGGGGTTGAGGCCGTCACAGTTGGTATCAGAGCTACAGGTTCAAGTCCCTGATTCAGGTTAGGGATTATGTCAAGTAGGTGATAATGTGAGTCTTTAAGTGTGAGTCAGCAACTCATATAGAGGAACAGACCTTTAGAGTCAGTCGAGGGTTCCGACGGCGTTACCCTGGCATCTATTAAATGTTTTGATAGAATTGGCTTGACCTGGTTGTGTCTTGCATGTATATTTATTATGTTGGCAGTGGCCTATTGCGATTTCGAGTTCTCCATCTCGGGCTTCTGATTCGGATAGCTCAGATTCGGAGAAACCCCTTGATGCTGTTGCCGAGGAGACCCCTATGCCTCCTCCCCCAGTTCCTTCTTTTGTGCCTCGAGACATCCCTGGATCTGGTCCTCGTCCCCATTGGGTACGTAGGTCTGTGTCTGCTGTCAGGGATTTCCCTCCCGGCTGCGGTCCCAGTTCTTCCATGATGAGACCTCCGGCACCTCCTGTGGCCCCTAGTGGTATTTCTTCACCGATCCCTTATCATGTGCATAGGGCGGTGAATATTTCCTTTATCAGATAGCAGAGTCCAGAGTTTGCTGCCCAGTTGGACCAGGTACCTATTACACCATTTCAGGGTATTTCTGCCCCTTCCCCTGAGGTGCGAGCCCGTGTGAGAGCATTGACCCAGATGGCTGTAGAGAGGGCTAGGTCTGTTGACCATTTCATTAGTTCAGAGTTCAGAGCTCTACAGTATCAGGATCAAGTGAACTGGCTAGTGTTTGAGCTAGGTTCCATTGGTGGCAGTGGTAGAGACTAGATAGAGTTGCAGTAGAGGGATGCAGAGCTCAGAGTTGACTTCTAGGAGTTCTGTGATGGTTTTCTTTGTATATGTACATTATGTTGTGATAGTTTGTAGTAGGCGCGGCTGTTATGACAACCAATTTTGGCATGTATTCGGGTGGTTCTTTGTATTTGGATTTTCAGTTGTACTGGTTGGATTCTGTTGGTTATTGTATTTCAGCTGCTTTATATTATTATTCAGTTTTACATATTGTGTGTTGCTATTATTGTTGTTATTGTCATTGTTGATTCTGTTGCTGGCATTTTTAGATTATAATCATTCACTCAGGATGGATCCAATTATAATGGGGGATGAGAATATTGTCTTAGTGGCAACGCTCTCCTGATGCATAAATATAAACTGCTGGAGCAATCCATTTTCTTATATATGACTATTATGTTTCAGGAGATGCCACCAAAGAGAAATTCTCAGCCCAATAACGGATCTGCTGGGGATCCTTCCATGAGTGATTTGATGAACTTGTTGCGTCAGCAGACTGTACAGCTGGCCCAACAGCAACAACAATTCCAGCAACAGCAGCAACAATTGCAACAGCAACAACAACAACAACAACAACAACAACAACAGCTCATACAGCAACAACAACAACAAATCCAACAGCAGCAACTACAAATCCAACAGCAGCATGAGATGAGAGGGGCAAATCAAGGTGTTAGTTTTAAGTCTTTTCAAGCAGTGAAGCCCCCAGAGTTTAAAGGAGAGGTAGATCATGTTGCTGCCAGGATATGGTTAAAGGAAATGGAAAAGGAGTTTGCGCTCACTAAGGTGAGTGAGGATTTAAAGACTGATTATGCTAGTTATTTTCTGAGGAATGATTCGAATTATTGGTGGGAATCTACGCGAGCCCTAGAAGGAGAAGGTCCAGTTCCCTAGGCCAGATTCACAGAATTGTTTTTGGAAAAATACTTTCCAGCCTGTCTCCAAAGTCAAATGGAGATGGAATTTTTGGAGTTGAAACAAAAAAATAGGAGTGTTACGGAATATGAAGCGAAGTTTACGGAGTTGGCCCGTATAGCACCGGAATATGTGAGTTCCGAAGCCCAACGAGCGAAGCGGTTTCAACAAGGGTTGAAGCCAGAAATAAGAAGTGGAGTTGTAGCCTTACAACTCAAGACATATACTTCGGTAGTTCAGGTTGCCCTGGTAATAGAGAGTGATCAGAAGTTAGCTTCAAAGGAGCAGGGTGAAAAGAAAAGGAAATTTGAAAGTGGACCTGCAAAGTCAGAATCAGGAATGCCAAGTCGAAGGTTTCAGCGTTGGTTTGGTAGGAATAAGAATAAAAAGTTTAAAGGGCAGAAATTTCCCCAAGTTAAGCCCGGTACAACATCAGTTAACTCTGCCCCGACGAGGATGAGTAAGCCAGTAGTTGATTGTAAGACGTGTGGGAAAAAGCACAGTGGTCAGTGTCGAGAGAATGTTAATTATTTTAAGTGTGGACAGAAAGGTCACTATTCCACGGAGTGTAAGTCTGAGATTCAAGGAGTTACTTGTTTTAGTTACGGCAAAGTGGGACACATAGCTAGGAATTGCAAGTCAGTGACTCAAGGTAATGCGGGAAGGAGTGTGTCTCAAGGACCAGCAACCAGTACTGTGAGAGCTAGGACTTTTAAGATGACCCAGAAGTCTCCAGTTCATGATTCTGATGTGGTTGCAAGTATGCTTACTCTAAATTCCGTACCTGTTAACATTTTCTTTGATTCGGGAGCGTCCAAATCTTTTATATCCGTGAATTGTGTGAGTAAAATGCAATTAATGCTAGAAGATTTAGATGAACTCTTAACTATAGAAGTGGCTAATAAAGATAAATTACTTGTAAAAAAATTTTGTCCTAGTTGTTCCTTAGAGATTTCGGGGTATATGTTCCCTGTTGACTTAATACCCTTCGAGTTGGGAGACTTTGATGTTATTCTAGGAATGGATTGGTTGTCTCGATATATGGAAAATATTGATTGTAAGAAAAAGAGAGTTATTCTGTACACCTCAACTAATAAAAGGATCAGTTACCAAGGGCAGAGGCAAGATAGGAAGTTTCTCTCAGTGATGCAAGCAAGAAAATTGCTGAGCCAAGGATGTGAAGCGTACTTGGCTCATGTAGTGGATACGAAGAAAGAGACCCCTATTTTGGAGGACATCCCTATAGTAAGAGAATTCCCTGATGTTTTTCCAGAAGAATTAACAGGATTGCCACCTGATCGTGAGATAGAGTTTTCCATTGATTTGATACCTGGAGCTGAACCAGTTTCTAAGGCTCCATACAGAATGGCCCCGATTGAAATGAAAGAATTGGCTAAGCAACTTCAGGAGTTATTGGATAAAGGAGTTATTCGACCCAGTGTTTCTCCGTGGGGTGCTCCAGTGTTATTTGTGAAGAAAAAGGATGGAAGTATGAGATTGTGTATTGATTACAGAGAGCTGAATAAGTTGATGATAAAGAATAAATATCCTTTACCGCGGATCGATGATTTGTTTGACCAGCTTAAGGGAGCATGTTACTTTTCAAAGATTGATTTAAGGTCCGGCTACCACCAATTGAAGATAAAGCCCGAGGATATCCCCAAGACTGCATTTCGAACAAGGTATGGCCATTACGAGTTTCTAGTAATGTCGTTTGGATTGACGAATGTGCCAACAGCTTTCATGGATTTGATGAATATGGTATACAAGGAGTATCTGGATAAGTTTATTATTGTATTTATTGATGACATCCTCATATATTCGAAGAATCCAGAAGATCACGCGGTGCATCTGCAGATTGCCCTTCAAAAGTTAAGAGAAAAGCAATTGTATGCTAAGTTTTCTAAGTGTGAGTTTTGGCTGACGGAGGTACAGTTTCTTGGACATGTGGTGAGTAAGGAAGGTATCAAAGTAGACCCGGTAAAGATTGAAGCCGTATCAAAATGGGAGCAACCGAAGACATCCACGGAAATAAGAAGTTTTCTTGGATTAGCAGGATATTACCGAAGGTTTGTGAAACATTTCTCAAAGATTGCATCCCCACTAACTAAGTTGACCAGGAAGAATGAGAAGTTTGTTTGGACGGAAAAGTGCGAAGAGAGTTTCCAGGAGTTAAAGCGAAGATTAGTGACGGCTCCAGTGTTAGCATTGCCAGATGAGACGGGAAACTTTGTAATTTATAGTGATGCTTCTCTGAAAGGATTGGGATGTGTGTTAATGCAGCATGACAAAGTGATTGCGTATGCCTCCAGACAATTAAAGCCTCACGAACAAAAATATCCAGTCCATGACCTTGAATTGGCGGCTATAGTATTTGCTTTAAAGTTATGGCATCACTACTTGTATGGCGAGAAATGCGATATTTACACCGATCATAAGAGCCTGAAGTACATATTCACGCAGAAAGATCTGAACATGAGACAGAGAAGGTGGTTGGAGTTGATTAAGGACTATGATTGTTCAATTAATTATCACCCAGGTAAAGCCAATGTAGTGGCTGATGCCTTGAGTAGAAAGGAAAGGCTGAATATGATTAAGATTGCGGAAGAGTTGGCACAAGACTTAGAAAGAATGGAAATTGAAGTTCGAGTACCTAATGAAAGTCAGGAGCAGCTATATGAAGTTACTTTCCAGCCAGC
Source organism: Apium graveolens (assembly GCF_009905375.1). Classification (NCBI taxonomy): domain Eukaryota; kingdom Viridiplantae; phylum Streptophyta; class Magnoliopsida; order Apiales; family Apiaceae; genus Apium; species Apium graveolens. The sequence continues at coordinate 81,329,548 of NC_133654.1, read as the reverse complement.
ATTGATGGAAAAGATCAAAAGGTGTCAAGAAGGGTAAACTTAGCCCTAGATTTATAGGACCCTTTGAGGTTTTGAAGAGAGTGAGAAATGTCGCTTATGAGATAGCGTTACCACCGTAGTGGCAGCACATTCATAATGTGTTCCATGTATCTATGTTGAAGCCTTATGTCCCTAATTCGAATCAAATTATAGAATATGAACCGATTGAGCTTCAACCAGATTTGTCCTATGTAGAACAACCGGTTCAGATCCTAGACCGTAAGGAACGAGTCCTTAGGAATAAATCAATTCCAATAGTAAAAGTTTTATGGAGAAATCCTCGAGTAGAAGAGTCTACTTGGGAATTAGAGTCAGACATGCTTGATAAATATCCTCATTTGTTTAGATGAGTCAGATTCTGGGGACAGAATCTTTTTAAGGGGGAAGGAATATAACGATTTGTTTATTTTTATTTTTATTTTATACTTGGAAGTGTAATAAAAGTTTAAGTAAATAAATAAAAGGTGTGTATTGATTTTGGCAGCGATTACTGATTGTTATTTAATTATTTATGACTTGTTAATATGTAGAATTGGAATTATGTGATTTATTTGCGAGTTATATGATTTTATTTCGCTTGTAAAAGTGATTTTATGATAAATATTAATTCCATAAATATTTGGGTTGTCTTTAAAATTGGTTTTACAATTTTATAATTTCAATAATTATTTTTAGGACTTTATAAAATTGAGAAATCAATATTTTGTTAATTATTTATGTAAAATAATTTTGGATTTGAATAATTAATTTTTATTGGTGTTGGGTTGTACAGAATAATATTGTGGATGGTTGAGAATTGTTGACGTCGACTATAATCGACGGGTAATCTTATAAATAAAGAAGTTGCTGCCAAAATTTTCTAAAAATATATTTGTAATTATACATAATTATGTTGTTAGGAATATGTGTATTAGTTTGATGATAAGTTAAGCAAAACACTTAAGTAGAAATCTAGTGTTTGTAGCCTCAACGGATAAGACTATCTTGGCTATCCATTGAAGGAGTAGCTTTACTTAGCAATAAGTTTAGTATTGTAGCACATTTCACTCTCTGGTATCAAGCTGTAATTCTTAGATGTTGTTAGGAAATAATCAGTCATGTTGACTACAAATGGATGTACAAATAGGAGGGCTAATTATAAATATTTCATGCCTTGTAATTTTGTATAAGTGAAGAAGTGTCAACGGATATTGAAGACCTTCAACGGATAAGAAACAATGCTTCAATGGATAATATCCATCAACGGATAAATGCTTCAATGGATAATATCCATCAATGGATAAGTGCTTCAACGGATAAAGACTTCAACTGATAATGCATCAACGGATAAAGCTTCAACGGATAAAGCCTCAACGGATAAGGCATCAATGGATGAAAGCTTCAACGGATGCTTAGTTCATTAGCAGTTGATAGTGACAATTCATAAGCTGACAGAGGCACATGGATTGACAGAGACATACTGGAATGTGGAAGCCTCTAGGAGGAATCAAGAAAATGCAGCATTTCCATTCTGATGCAAACAAGGAAGTATTCAAAGATTTACAGATTATTCTAGATTGCATTTGATAGAGAAATGAAGAAGAAACATGTGAAGAATCTTTTCAATTGTATTTTACAGTTTGTCTTCACTTGTAAACTTGGTGATATATAAACCAAGTAGCAGCTAGTAATTAGATATGAATTTTCCTTGAGCTGTTTAGAAATATCAAAAGAGAAAATCATCTAGTTTGTACTAGGAAGCAGTTGTGATTTAATTCTTTGAATCACAGATTTTCTGAAATAACACATCTCTGGTGGAACAACAAATCCACCAGAAAAGTTTTTTTAAAGTTCTTTGTGTTCATTACATTTGTGTTTGAATATATATCTGTCTGCATCAGCTTCAAGCAATTCACACACATTTGATCACTCAAACACTTAGCCTTAGAAACTGCTCAAAACTTGAAAAAGTTTTGAGATTTACATTCAACCCCCCTTCTGTAAATCTCATTGTTAGTCCACTGGGAATAACAATTGGTATCAAAGCGAGCTCTTAACATACAAAGAATTTAAAGATCTATTCTGCTAACATCATGAGTGCACAGAAGAATCCTCCTGCTAACATCATGAATAGGAAGGATATTGGTGTAAAGATCCCAGTCCTGGAAAAAGATAATTATCATCACTGGAAAGTGAAGATGCATTTACATCTTCTTTCTCAAGATGAAAGCTACATCAACTGTATTGAAAATGGTCCTCACATCCCTCACAAAGTAGCCACGGCTGCTACTGCAACAGTTGCTGTTGGACAGTCCATTCCCAAGCCAAAAGCAGAATGGACTATTGAAGACATGGAAGAAATCCGCAAGGATAAGAGAGCCATGAACATTTTGTTTAATGGATTAGATCAAGATATGTTTGAAAATGTCATCAATAGCCAAACTGCAAAGGAAGTTTGGGATACTGTACAAATCATCTGTGAAGGTACTGAGCAGGTCAGAGAAAACAAGATGCAGCTTCTTATTCAACAGTATGAATATTTTCACTTTGAAGAAGGTGAATCACTAAATGATACCTTCAATAGGTTTCAGAAACTGTTGAATGGATTGAAGCTGTATGGTAGAGTGTACCAAGTCAAGGATTCCAACTTAAAATTTCTTAGGTCTCTGCCAAAGGAGTGGAAGCCCATTACTGTCTCTTTGAGAAATTCTCAAGATTATAAGAACTTCACACTTGAAAGATTATATGGAATTATGAAGACTTATGAACTTGAAATGGAGCAGGATGAGCTGTTGGAAAAGGGAAAGAGAAAAGGAGGAACAGTTGCTCTTGTAGCTGACAGTGAGAAGATGGAAGCCAGGAATGAGGAGAAGACAATGCCAAGTCTCAAAATTGGTACAAGCAAATCAGAATCAAGCAAGGGTAAAGAGCAAGTTGTTGAGGATGAAGACAATTCCAGTCAGGATGAATCTGATGATATTGAAGAACATTTGGCCTTTCTGTCCAGGAGGTTTGAAAAAATGAAGTTCAGGAAAAACACAAAGTTCACTAAGCCAAACAAAAACATGGTGGACAAATCAAAGTTCAAATGTTACAACTGTGGCATTAGTGGACACTTTGCAAGTGAGTGTAGGAAGCCAAATTCTGAGAAAAAGAAATTTGAGCAAGTTGATTACAAAAAGAAGTATTTTGATTTGCTCAAACAAAAGGAAAGAGCTTTTCTCACTCAAGATGATTGGGCAGCAGATGGGGTAAATGAAGATGATGATGTGGAATATGTCAACCTAGCCCTGATGGCTAATTCTGATGAAAATGAAACTAGTTCATCAAGCAACCAGGTAATTACTACTGATCTCTCTCAGCTTTCTAAACATGAATGCAATGAAGCCATAAATGATATGACCAATGAATTATATCATTTGCGTGTTTCCCTTAAATCACTAGCTAAAGAAAACACTAGGATCAAGGAGAATAATGTGTTTTTAAGTGATAGGAATGCTGTGTTAGAGGATCAGGTAATTGAGATTGAAAAGATGAAACTTAAATGCTTGACTGTTGAGAGTGAACTAGCAGAAGCTGTTAAGAAAGTAGAAATTCTTTCTACACAGTTAGAAAGTGAGCAAGAGGTAATCAAGGCCTGGAAAACATCTAGGGATGTTAGTGTTCAGATTGCAAAGGTTCAGGGAATTGAATCATTCTGTGAGGATTCCTGGAAGAAAAACAAAAAGGAGTTATAATTAATTGATGGATTGTCAACGGATGTGGAATCAACGGATGATGAAAGTTATCCGTTGAAGGAAGAAAAGGAGCATCCGTTGAAGGCTCATCAATTAAAACAGGCAAGTTCTTTTAAAAATAAAAATCTCAATAAAAAGAATGATTCAACTCTCAAGAACTTTGTCAAAGAAGGAGCTAGCACATCCAGAGATGTCAGTAAGGTGAATATAGGACACATGACTTTAGATCAGCTAAAAGATAGGCTTAAGTTGGTTGAGGATAAGAAGGAAACTAAAAGAAAATCTAAAAGAAATGGGAAGGTAGTGATTAATAAACATAACAATTACACACCTGATAGGTATGCTCCTAGAAAAAGCTGTGTGCATTGTAAAAGTGTTAATCACCTATCTGATAATTGCAAATCTGTTAAAAATGCTACCATGCCTTCAAATCCCTCCATGCCTAAAATGTCTATGTCACCTCTGCATGTTATGCCTGTTATGTCTCACCAGAATCCCCATGCACATTTTGCAAACATGCCATATATTAACAATCCTTATTTTACTGCATTTAGTATGCCTCAAATGCCATACAATATGCCTATGTGGAATAACATGTTTGCACAACCTATGCCTTATCAAATTCAAACAAATGTGTTAAATGATTCTGTGACTAACCCTACACTTCAACCAACCACATCTGAGACCAAGGGTGACCCAAACTTACCTAAGTCAAAAGATGCAGGAGGAATGAAGTCTAGGAAAAAGACTAACAAGGCTGGACCCAAGGAAACTTGGGTACCAAAATCAACTTGATTGATTTTGTTGTGTGCAGGGACAAAGAAGAAATCTATGGTACTTGGACAGTGGTTGTTCAAGACACATGACAGGAGATTTCACCCTGCTCACAGAGTTTAAGGAAAGAGCTGGCCCTAGCATAACCTTTGGAGATGACAGCAAAGGATTCACTATGGGATATGGCTTGATTTCAAAAGAAAATGTAATCATTGATGAAGTTGCATTGGTTGATGGTCTCAAACACAATTTATTGAGCATCAGTCAACTATGTGACAGAGGGAATACTGTTTCCTTCAATTCTGAAGCCTGTATTGTCACAAGTAAAAAGGACAATAAAGTGGTTCTAACTGGAGTTAGAAAAGGGAATGTGTACTTAGCTGATTTCAACTCTACAGATGCAGAATCCGTAACTTGTCTTCTCAGCAAAGCAAGTCCAGTTGAAAGTTGGCTATGGCACAAGAAGCTGTCCCATTTGAATTTCAAGACAATGAATGATCTAGTCAAAAAGGACTTAGTTAGAGGAATGCCTCTAGTGGAATTCACAAGGGATGGGCTGTGTGATGCTTGTCAGAAAGGAAAGCAAAAGAAAGTATCATTCAGTAAGAAGCTTGAATCTGCAATTGATGAACCACTACAACTTCTACACATGGATCTTTTTGGACCAGTCAATGTATTGTCAATTTCAAGGAAAAGATACTGCCTAGTGATTGTAGATGATTTCTCAAAGTTTTCATGGGTTTATTTTCTTGAATCAAAGGATGAAGCTAGTGAAATCGTCATCAGTCATATCAAGCAAGTCAACAATCATCCTGATTTCAAAGTAAGGAATATTAGGAGTGACAATGGAACTGAGTTCAAGAATTCAACCATGAAGTTGTTCTGTGAAGAAAGTGGGATCATGCATGAGTTCTCAGCTCCAAGAACTCCACAACAAAATGGTGTGGTGGAAAGGAAGAACAGGTCACTAATTGAAGCTGCAAGGATAATGCTTGAAGAGTCAAAACTCCCAACTTATTTTTGGGCTGAGGCTGTTAACTGTGCATGTTACACTCAGAATATTTCTCTAATCAATCAGGCAAAATGCATGACTCCCTATCAATTATTCAAGAGAAGAAAACCAACTTTAAACTTTCTACATGTCTTTGGTTGCAAATGCTACATCTTAAGGAATCAATCTGATCACAAAGGGAAGTTTGATGCAAAGGCTGATGAAGGAATATTTGTTGGTTATTCTGCTGGAAAATCATATAGGGTCTACAATCTAAGAACCAACATTGTCATGGAATCTGTACATGTTGTGTTTGATGATAAAAAGATTGATGGACTAACAGATGAGGGACATCATGAAGGACTCAAATTTGACAACATTGAAATATACTGTGATGATAGTGAAAGTGAGAATGATGAAGAAGGAATCTCAAGAAGAATTCAAAATCTGCCTTTGGATAATGCACAGAATGTTGCATCCGTTGAAAGTCATAATTCAGCTTCCGTTGAAAGAAGCAATGCAGCATCCGTTGAAAGACAAAGTGCATCATCCGTTGAAGTTCATAATGAAGCATCCGTTGATCGCAGTCTGTCAACGGATAATCAATTCACTTCATCAGTTGATAGAGCTCCCAATTCCTTTCAAAGGATCAGCAACTCAGGGGGAGTTTCAACAAATCGACATTCTATCTCACATCATGACAATACTGAGGCAACTTTATCTAGGGCTAATCTACCACCTCAAAGGAAATGGACCAAGAATCACCCTTTTGAACTGATCATTGGTGATGCTACATCAAAAGTACAAACTAGAAGGGCTACTCAAGATGAATGTCTGTATAGTAGCTTTCTATCACAGGAGGAACCTAAGAGAGTGGAAGAAGCTCTATTGGATCCAGATTGGATTTTAGCAATGCAAGAGGAGCTAAACCAATTTGAGAGGAACAAAGTATGGAAGCTGGTACCCAAGCCAAAGAACAAGAGTTCTATTGACACAAAATGGGTATTCAGAAACAAGATGGATGAAAATGGCATTGTCATAAGGAATAAAGCCAGATTGGTTGCTAAAGGCTATTCTCAACAAGAGGGAATAGATTTTGATGAAACATTTGCTCCAGTTGCCAGACTTGAAGCCATCAGAATCTTTCTAGCCTATGCAGCTAATGCCAATTTCAAAGTCTATCAGATGGATGTCAAGAGTGCATTTCTAAATGGGGAATTGGAGGAAGAAGTTTATGTAAGCCAACCTCCAAGTTTTGAAGATCAAAATTTTCCAGACCATGTGTATTATCTGTTGAAAGCACTCTATGGACTAAAGCAAGCACCTAGAGCCTGGTATGAGACTTTGTCAAAGTTCCTTCTAGATAATCATTTCACAAGAGGTACTGTTGACAAAACTCTCTTCTTTAGAAATGTTAATGGCTCTAAGATACTTGTACAAATTTGTGTAGATGATATTATATTTAGATCTACAGATGATAAGCTTTGTAAAAAGTTTGCTAAATTAATGCAAAGTAAATATGAAATGAGCATGATGGGAGAGCTAACTTACTTTCTTGGTTTACAAGTTAAACAAGTTAGTGGTGGAATTTTCATTAGTCAAACTAAATATATTTATGATCTTTTAAAGAAGTTTGACTTAATGGATTGTTCACCTGCAAAAACTCCCATGGCCACTGCCACTAAGCTTGAATTAAACAAGGCTGAAAAGTCTGTGGATATTACAAGTTATAGAGGCATGGTTGGCTCAATTTTATATTTAACTGCTAGTAGACCTGATATAATGTTTTCTACATGTCTATGTGCTAGATTTCAAGTTGACCCTAAAGAATCTCACTTAGTGGCTATTAAAAGAATTTTCAGATATCTCAAGGGGACTCCAAATCTAGGAATTTGGTACCCTAGAGAGTCTGGTTTTGATCTAATTGGCTACTCAGATGCAGATTATGCAGGTTGCAAAATAGACAGGAAAAGCACAACAGGCACCTGTCAATTTCTAGGGAACAAGCTTGTATCATGGTTCAGCAAGAAGCAGAATTTTGTTTCCACATCAACAGCTGAAGCTGAGTACATTGCTGCTGGTAGTTGCTGTGCACAGATACTATGGATGAGGAATCAACTATTTGACTATGGTCTGACTGTTGACAAAATTCCAATATTCTGTGACAACACAAGTGCCATTGCCATTACTGAAAATCCAGTGCAGCACTCAAGAACCAAGCACATTGATATCAAGTACCACTTCATTAGGGAACATGTGATGAAAGGTACAGTGGAACTTCATTTTGTTCCAAGTGAAAAGTAGATTGCAGACATATTTACCAAGCCACTTGATGAATCAACATTCGCAAGATTAGTAAGTGAGTTAGGTATGCTTAATTATTCATAATCTATGTCATCTATATAATCTGTCTTGAAGCCTGAAATGAAATTTGCTGCAAGAACAAAGTTGGCTTTAATTAAGACTTATCCTATCAACGAATATTCTCTATCCGTTGAAAGCAAAAATTGTTCTATCAACGGATATTCATTATCCGTTGAAAGACAAATACATTTCTGGTAATTTTATCCTTCAACGGATAAAATGGCGTTGTTCATCAACGGATAACTATTTCCCTTATCCGTTGAAGTGTCACGTCAGTTACTATAAGTGAGTCACAGCTGTTGATTCTTTTACTCAACCGTTGATATAACACCCTCCAAATCCGGGGTATAGATTTGGGGCATTATTAACAACAATTACCAACTATACCTGCACAAGCGGAATATTAATATAATAATTACCCCGAACTATCACTACTCAGGATCTTTTAAGGGTTGAGTTTGGAAACAAGAATCATGCACTACACTTTATTACAAACCCAACTAAATAAAACCTGTCTCAAAAACTCTCTTTATTACAAAACTTTATTCTATCTACAGTTTCACTACGCAATCTTTTATTCAAACTACACAAAACTTTTATTCAACCCAATATTACTACTTATCCTGCTACACCTGATCTGGCAATTCAAAGCTCTCTTCGGGAATAGGAAGGAACACTCTTGGTATAAGAGGGTCCCGCTGCTTGACTCGCTTCTTGACTATGCGGGTCCTGATGGGTTTCATTCTCTACCTTAACTGTAAAACAATAGGAGTGACAATAAAAGAAATGAGCCAAAATTGCTCAACAAGCCTGCAACGATATATATATATATTATAAAGAGAGAGAAATAAATGAACCAATAAGCTGCTGGTTTGAACAACCATCTGTATCTGTATATGATAATAATTTGCCAATGATGGCGAGTGCCAAATGAACAAGACTGGAAACAAGAACCAACATATGCACTATAATCTGCTGATCAGTCAGAATATAGTGCGGATCTATACCCAACTGCATAGACCCAACCAACATAAGGAGTACTCAGGCAACTATGGCCTATTAATTAATGGTTTGGGAAAAACCCAGCCTTTATAGTAACCATCCAGTCCAAGGCTGAGCATCCGGAACAATCGGTATGCTATTGATATATCCCAACACCAGGATATACCAGAATATATGTAGGGTAAAAGAATTGAAATATGAACAGGGAATTCAATAAATTGGGTAAATCAAGAGTTGAAATGAAACTGGAACAAGTAATAATAAATGGACAACAGTGCATATAAACAATGATTATCAAAGAGAATTGATATGATAGAAAAGAAATATAATTCACTATTCTGAATTTAGAATAGGGGAAAAACTTGCCTTGTGCGTACTTAACCTGGTTTAATTCACTGCCTTCTGACCCTAGCTTGCTCTGCCTTGTTAACACTGAACAAATCATGGAAATATAGGTGTTTAGATAACTTACTATATACGTGTATCTTGAATTGATATCACGCAACCTTATCAGTCTACCCATGCGTTTCTATCTGACTCGCATATATATACATATATTTACACAACACATTTATGCACATAATCACATATAACACGTAACACGTAAAGCACACAATTAATTTCTAGATTTATAATTTTAGAATCAATTCTAGGCTTATACCTGCATTACTAGTCTTATCTGATTTTATTATAATTTTTCGGGATTTATTCGGCTCAATTATATCCCTACTAGGACCTACGAACTATCAGTTATCACCAAACCACTCTTTTTCAGAATAAATTATAACTTACAACTATTTTTATTGGATTCGTCTCATTTTTCTGAGTCTAGGGGTCTTCGTTTCACTTAAATCGGACTAACGGTTGAATTGTTATGAATTAAACACTGATAATTCAATTTATTATTCAATATAGATAATTATTACAACCTTTTAAATCCTAAAATAATTTTTAAATAATTATTTAATAAAAATCAAAGTCAAAAATAATTTTTTTATAATTTTTGGAGTTAAAACGAAGAAGTTACGATTTATTGAAAATTATGTGATTAATTATTGAAATAATTAATCACTTAATAAATAAATAACTAATAAATAATTAATAGATAATTATTTACTAATTTAAAATAATTAATCCCTAATTATTAGGATTAATCACAATTTATTACAAATATTTACAACTCATCGTTATTTATTTGATTAGATCGATTATTTACAAATAATCAATCAACTTAATTAACCGATACGCTATTTATCGAATAACTACGAATTACTCAAATTATAAACCAACTCAACGATTAATCACTCGTATAAATACGAGCTACACACTATTCTCGAATATTACCGAACTAATATATTATTATTGGAATTTAAACGATTCGTTAATCAATTAATTATCAGTATTTAATTATATGATACGAACAATTACTGTAATATTATTCGAATAACTAACGCTCGAATAATAATTCTCATTATCGAATCACTACTCGTAATATTAACTAATTATCAAATTATTAATCAGTTTAATCCTTATTTATTAATTAATTACCTAATTATTAATTAATTACCTAATTATTAATTAATTAGATAACTAATAAATAATTAGATAAATAATTAAATAATTAAATAATTAAATTAGAATTTATAAATTAATAAAATAATTTAGAAATTAATAATACTATTTTTCAGAATTTAAAACTAATTTTTATTTACTTTTTAGAATTACTAAAAACTGATTTTAATATACTAAAATATAAATAATTAATTAATTAACTAAAAACACAAAAACATCAACAGGGTTTGGGTTATTAGGATTAAACCCGGGTCGAAACCGGGTTAGAAACCGGGTCGTCCCCAACCCAATCGGGTCGGGAAGAACAGCCGGCCGTTGCCCAGATTCCGGCCCGGCGGAAACTTCCGACGAAGCAAAAACGGCAATCAATCGGCCTCGTTTCTTCTGCTGCTTCGTTCCCTTTCGTTCCCAGGCCTCCCCTGTCGTGTTCCTCCTTCGTTTTATCCGTCCCCGCCGCCTAAACCACCGATAACAGCGGCGGCGGCGCCGCTTTTCCGGCGAGACAAAACCCGAAGCCAAACTCGACAAAACCGGTGTCAATCGACTCCAAAATCGACGATCTAAACATCTATACTAACATAATCATCAAACAATTACCAGAACTTCAAACCCGAATTCGAGAAATTAATCCGAAATTACGAAACACAAATTAATACCTCGGTTGATGATTTTGACGTGATAATCTGATAGAACAGACTTTGGGCTTCAAATCGGTTACTCACACTTCAATTTCTGTCACCGGAATCACCTTCAAAAGTCCGATTGATTCTGCTGCTGTTCTTCACAAAACCCTAACCCTAATTCCCTTTTCTGATTTTCTTTTTATTTTCTGATTTTTAAGTATAATTAACTGATTTAATTAATAATAATTCAGGTATTTATATTTATGAAAATAATACCCCTAAGTAAAATTAAGGGTCTAATTACACTCCTAATAAAAATATTTGGCCCCAATTTTTATAATTTTTGGGTATTAATAATGAATTTTTAAATATCCAATAAATACAAAATAAATACTAAAAATTCCCAAAAATTGTGAAAAATACACAAATACAAAGAAAAATGATATATGATAATTTCATAATCATATAAAAATAAAAATGTGATTTTTGTGGGGTTTTTGGTACCCGAAGGGGTCCGGAAAAAGTCGTTTTTCGCGAAAAAGGTCAATTTGTAAAACGTCTAAGGGTTCAGAATAGCGATACGGTATAGGGCATTTTTGGCAAAATAGGGCCAATGATTTTGTTTGAAATACGGGCTTTTAAAACATAGTTTTGAGCTGTACAGGTTTTGATATAATATATATAACTGACGATAGAACGCTCAATAAATATCCAAAACACGTTTGGATCAAAACAACCAACACATAACACATAGCAGTTAGGGTTCAATGACTTAACACATTTAATCACATAATAATACACATAATTTATTATTATTATAATATAATACAAGCGTAATTCCTCGGTCGTTACATTCTCCCCCCCTTAACAAGATTCTGTCCTCAGAATCTAATTATGCAAATAACTGAGGATAATTTTCTAGCATTTCACTTTCAAGCTCCCAGTTTGATTCTTCAACCACTGGGTTTCTCCATAAAACTCTCACTAATGACACAGACTTATTTCTTAATACCCTCTCTTGCCTATCTAGAATTCTTATTGGCTGTTCTACATATGACAAATCTGCCAGAAGTTCTACTGGTTCATACTCTATTACATGCCTTGTATCAGGATTATACCTCTTAAGCATAGATACATGAAATACGTTGTGAATGTGCTGCATATGGGGTGGTAGAGCTAACTCGTACGTAACCTTCCCAATTTTCTTCAAAATCTCAAATGGTCCAACGTATCGTGGCTTCAATTTCCCTTTATTGCCAAATCTGGTCAATCCTTTCCATGGCGATATTTTGAGCAATACGTGTTCTCCTTCCTGATAGTCCATATCCTTCCTGGCTTGGTTTGCATATCTGCTTTGTCTGTTTTGTGCTGCCTCGATTCGTTTTCGAATAAGATTAATCTTTTCTTTTGTCTGCTGAATTAATTCTGGACCCAAAATCTTGCGTTCTCCAACTTCATCCCAGTGCACGGGTGATCTGCATTTCCTCCCATATAATGCTTCATACGGTGGCATTCCAATACTGGCATGATAGCTATTATTATAAGAAAATTCCACTAGGGGTAAATGTTCATCCCAACTGCCTTCAAAATCGATCGCACAAACTCGTAGCATGTCTTCAATCGTTTGAATTGTCCTTTCACTTTGGCCGTCAGTTTGCGGATGATAAGCTGTACTCATATTCAACTTCGTTCCTAGACATTCTTGGAATTGTCTCCAAAATCTTGAATTGAAACGAGGATCTCGATCCGATACAATTGATACTGGTACTCCATGACGCATCACAATTTCTTTGAGATACATGTGCACTAATTTGTCGAGCGAAAATCTTTCATTAATTGGTAGAAAATGTGCCGACTTCGTAAGTCTGTCAATAATTACCCATATCGCATCATGATTTGCCCTAGTCATCGGTAGTCCTACCACAAAATCCATCGCTAGATGTTCCCATTTCCATTCTGGAATGTCTAATGGTTGCAATAACCCACTCGGACGTTGGTGTTCTGCTTTAACTCGCTGGCATGTGTAGCATTTACTCACCCATTCTGCTATCTCCTTTTTCATATTCGGCCACCAAAAGTTTTCCTTCAAATCGCGATACATTTTCGTGCTTCCTGGATGAATGGAATACTTCGAATTGTGCGCATCTCGCATAATTTCTTCTTTTAATTCTGCCACGTTAGGGATCCAGATTCTTGACGCAAAACGTAAAATTCCTTCATTATCTTTCTGAGTTGTAATCTCTTCTCCTGTTAAGTTGTCGTCTTGACTCATCACTTCTTCTTGACAACGGCGAATCTTTTCCAGCAATTCTGGTTGGAAAGTCATAGCGTAGATAGTTTCTGCAGATTCAGTATGTGTCCTTTCTTTGATCACAATGCCTTTGAGTTTTGGAAGTGACTTTTTACCAGAAGCTTCAGATTTAGATGTGACTTTCTCTGATTTAAGTCTGGCTTCTTCTTCATTTAAACTTTCCAAGTCCATTCCTGGATTTTCCTGAAGAAATAACTGTCTTGACATTTCCTCATCAAGATCTAAAAGTTCATCAGAACTTAGCCTTTTACCAGTAGCAGAACTTATTCTCTTCCCAATATCAGAACTTGTCCTGTGACTAGCTTGTCTTGATGTGAATCCTCTACCTTGACTATGACCTCTACCCATTCCAGAGCTTCCTTGATCATTGTAATAACCCCAATTTTTGGGAAATTTTGAAACCCTTATGAATAGTGTTTTTGCTGAATGAGAAAACTTTTCATGCCACACTATGTAGGGGTTCTGATATGGATATTCTGAGATTTTATTAGTACTTTATATTGGATATAAGTGTATGTAAAGATCGTCAGAATCCAAATCCGAACACTTTGATTTTTCCCGGAAATCCAATAGATACGGAAAGAATTGAGTATAAGGTAACAGGATAAAAAGGATTTAAATTAAAGGATTATAAGAGAGGATCATAAAAGGAATACAATATATTGAGAAAGGTTAAGGGAACCTAAGTAATAAGATCCCGGGTATGATCCCTCAAACGATAAACGAGAACGAAAGATAAGCGAACCGTAAAACAAATAAGTGACCAAGAGACAAGCTTGTACAAGAAGCCAGGGATTGTGACATCATCAAACCACAAGGTGTGGACAAGTGGGAGCATTATGACATGTGCAAGGTGACACAAGCATGACATGGGAAGGAAGGAGGTGTGGTGGCTTTTTAACCACACAAATTCAAGGGCAACAAGGTAATTAACTAAATCAAACACAAAAACAAGCCAACCAAGCCAAGCAAAATCATTTTCATCAAAATCAAAAAGAAACCAAGGCATGGTTCATCATGCTCTCGGCTTTTTACTATTGCAAATGGGCAAGAATTCAAAAACTCAAGATCCAAGCCTCCTAAATTGGTGAGTTAATTCCCTAATCATCTTCATGCTTAGTTAGGGCTATATCATGAGTTTAAGCCATCAATTCCTTCTCCATCTTCTCCATTAAATCAAAGAAGAAGACTATGAATAGTGTTTTCAAGTTTTTAACTTGAAGTTTTTCTTGTTTTTATTGAAGATCCAAGCATTCTTAAGACTTCTCAAAGCTTCTTAAGGCTTCCTAGCTCCTCCCACCACTCAAAGGAAGGTATACCATCTCCAAACCCTAGATTCCTATATATTATAAGATGATTTTGATTAGTAGGATGATATTGTAGCTTGTTGTTGTGATTAGAGTTTGGGATTTGAAATGGTAGTGAAATGGAATGGTAAATGTTGAGGTTTTGATGAAAAGAACTTAAGTATGATTAAAGTTAAGCTTAGGCATAAGTATGAATGATTAAATTGAATTGGTTGGGGTTGTTATGATGTGATAAGGATGGATGTTGGTTGTATGTTGGATTTGAGGTTGAATTGGGTTGTGATTGTAGGTTGATTGTGAGATGATTTGGAGTTGTTTAAAATTGGGTAATCGCGTAAACATAGCCGTCGTAACGTCCGATTTTCTTTAGACTGTTTTTGTGCATAGCATTAGGACCCGAGAACCCCCTGCTAGATTATGACCACTGCCATGTTTAGATAGCTCATGTTACGAGCTTCGTTTTGATATGTAGTTCGTTCGATTCCGATGCACGGTTTAGGAGAAACGACCGTTTCAAGTAATGGCGTTTCGCGAACGAAACTTTTCCCCTCGCCTTACTTTGAAACATAGGTTAAAGACCAAAAAGGGTTAATTAATGTATGAAACATTTATGGTAAGTGTGTTAGGCAGTTGGTAAGACACTCGCGAAGGAATCGCTTTAAAACTCGTAAAGGTTAAATTATTAAAAATGGTGGAGCCGAGGGTACCCGAGTGACTTAAGCGAATCAGTGAGCGCAAAACAAGCGTTGGAGTCTAAGTTAGTTAAAGTATAGATTTACAAGTGACTTTGGTTTAATTCCAACTTACTTGTTGTTTATAGGTTACCAGACTCGTCCCGAGCCTTTTATCACCCCAAGTCGCTCAGGCAAGTTTTCTACCAGTTATAACTGTTGTTGTGATGTATATAGGTATTTGCATTATCTTGCGATAGATGCATGTTGGTTAATTAGCAAATGTTGTAATATATTGAAGCATGCTGCTATGGTATATATATATGCATGCCTGTTTCGTATTCTTTCCATATATAATTGTTGATTCAGTTGATAATACCTATGCTAGAGGATAGCGGTAATTTGCATATACCCTTAGTATAGGGACCCAAAGGTGAAAATATTTTCTAAAACCGGGAGTCGAGGATCCCGAGTAGATTTTGTATATATGGATATAAAATATATAAATATATATATACTTATATATATATATATGGTCATAGTTTTCAAAACTATTAATCGAATAAGGTTTATTCGATAACTTTAGCTTTATTTTATTATTGAATATTATTTCGAATATTATTCGAAGGCGTATGACTCCTTTATATTAAATGAATATTATTTTGAATATTCATTCGAGGACTTATGACTCCTTTTATTTTATTATCTGAATATTATTTCGAATATTCATTCGAGGGCTTATGACTCAGCTTATTTTATTTATTAAATATTATTTGAATATTCATTTGAGGATCTATGACTCCGATTATTTGCTGAGATATATTCTTTATTTTATTAAAGAATAAGGTGTCGATAATCAAACTCACTTTTGATTATTCAAATAAAGATAGTACTTTCGTATAGGTATATCTTTGGTTATTTAATATTCATTTCAAGTATAAGTTTTAAAACTTCTACTTCAATTATTTTTATAAAGATTATTCTTTGTGGGAATATTATTTAAACAATAATATTCAGATATTTTCTAATATATTGGGACTGATTTATTTTGTTAAATCAGCATCACTCCAAACATTCTTAAAAATGTTTTGCGAGTCTTCAAAATGATTTTTAAAAGTTAGAGCGGATCCCAAAACTCATTTTTATATTTAAGATCCTCTTTTCGAAGGGGATTTAAATACTCGCTCAAAACCTGAGGGATCCGGCTCTGTGGTGTGTTTTATATTCGCAACAAGGTTGCTGTTTTGTTAAATGAATCGATTACTTACCCAACACTCGGGAAGTAAAATTCTTGGAACAAGTTAATCCATTAACAGGCATCGCCTGGGAAATATCAGTGAGTTCTCCTTTCCAACTAGATACGACTTCTTGGTGGAGCCGTATCAACAAGTTTCTACTTGGGGAAAGGGGGAACGAGCTTTACGTTTCAGAGTCATGGATTTCATCTGAACTAGGAGTGGCGTAAGTGGCCGAGTAGCGCCGGCCCAGCCTTATTATATTGGCCCAAATGGCCTGGAAGTTCCGCTAAGGCGGTCCATTCCTTAGGAGTTCAGTGTTCGGTTGACAAGTAAATCCGACAGGTTCTCCTCTACATGTAGAAAATGGTGGGGTTGTACTACTACGACTGATCATCGTAAGTGGTCTTCCTGGCGCGGCAAACTCCCGTAATGAGTTCATCATCCAATTGGATAATTTCTGCAACACTACCCAGAGCACTTCGATAGAAAGGCTACAGTTGGGCGATTGTTGAGTGTTGGCAGGGTCAAGTTTTCAAAATGATGTTTACATCAAATGAAGTATCTCGTAACTTCATTTTATTTTGATAATATTTTAAAGATTTAATCTATTCAAATCTTGCCTTATAGTCTCATCTATGTGATGAACTTTTGAAGCTAATTATAACTTGAACGGTGGTAGTTCAAGTAGTATTTGGGAAAGATATAAGTATATTGGGGTATCTTGTAACTTCATCTTTTAAACTTATATCTAATTAATAATTGTCTTATGAATGACAAAGATTTTCAGAAAAACGTTGAGACAAAGTTAGATATATGAGATCACCTTGCAACGATATTTTTTTATACAGTTATACACTGGGACTTTGTGTATATTATGCATGGAAGAGGACTTCCAATATTTTGAAAAGTATATATGTATATATATATATACTGAATATTTTGCGACTTCATCGCATTAAGATATCAACTTGGTTCATTTCTTTTGACCAAGACTTTCATGAGTACTATGAGAAGGCTCATATATTGTTAATCATTATACATATTATTTTGGTGGGCTTGCTGCTCACCCTTGCTTTCTTCTTTCATCACACAACATCAGATAGACAAGATGAACCGGACCAAGCTCCCGATTCGCAAGAGGTTAGGAGACGTTCCGCAGTTTTCTAGAAGCACTGATGCCGCCATAGCTGAGGTAGGAACTACCAATAGGCTAGGATTTCAACTTTTGATGTATCAGATTATGTATATTTATGAATTGTAATAATGGCAAAGAAATGTAAATTTATTCAGAAACCTGTTTAAGGTGTATTGGCATATAATTGTGGAATAAAACGACTTGTGATTATTTTTGGATATTCATCTCTGAGACTATAACTTGTGGTGTGTGTGTTTATTGTGGGGTCACAGTACAGAGTAGTTGATTATTTATTAAGATGGGGTGTTGTTAAGGGAAATGGAACTCGTGACAAACCGGATCCCCGACCCCGGATTTGGGGGTGTTACAATCATCTTTTTCATTATCCTTTCCTGTCAGTGTCTTGTCAGTCTTGCATTTGGACTTAATCACTTTCTCCCCCTTTTTGGCATCAGCAGGTAGTAGAAGAGAGATAAGCAATTCCACTAAGGATTGGATTTCAGTTAGTTGTGATTGCTGAGAAGCTTGATTTTTCAGAATTTCATCAATCTGAGCTTGTTGATGATCTTGAGTCTTCTCAATATAAGCAATCCTGTCAATGGTAGGTTGGAAGAACTTTTTCTTATCAATTTTCCAAACTTGTTCCTGTTTGATAAAGTTCTCCTGAATCTTGTGTAACTCTGCATGAGTAGTTGAATGAAGACCTTGTAGATGTTTAGTACTCAATGCAGTGACTCTAAGCTGGGTTTTAAAATCATCAGAATTTAACATTTCATCAGCTTTAGTCAAGTGCTCAGCAAGATGCTTTTCAGTTGGAACACATGAAACTGAGTTCCATTCCTTAGTCCACTCCTGACCTGCAGGAGTTTCACTCCAAGGTACTGGTGCTTCCCCGGTAACAAACTTCTTAACCAGTTCAGACTTAGGAAGAGTCTGTTGAGGAGTATGTCCTGAAGGACCTGCTTCATCAGCATCTACAGTTGGAGCAGCATCACCAGTATCTCCAGCATTTGCAGCATCAGAACTTAAAGAATCAGTATCTTCTGATAAGACAACAGTGTGAGTAGCAATGGAGGCTTCAGCATCCTCTAATTACTGATCCTGTTCTTAAATCTGATCAACAGCCATATCCTGATGCTCACCTAAATTCTGATCATCAGCATCTTGATGCAGAGAAGGTGTTGTTGATAACTCTGGAGTTTGAACAGCATCAGTAACAGGTGTTGTGGAAGGATTATTTGCTGTTGGAGCTTCTAAGAGAAGTACTGCAGGCACAACCAAGTTTTGAACATCAATATCAGCACTTGTGCCTGGATCAACAGAAGACACAGAAGGTGTGTTAGCCTTTTCAGAAACAGCTTCCTGAGATGGAGTTGATGGAGAAGAAGTGACTGGAGCAAATTCCTTGTCTTGTGAGATCAGAGATTCCTGATCTCCTTCCTTAGCTGCTTCCTCTTCATCATCTGAAACTGGCCTTTTTGCCCTCTGTTTCTTGTATCTCTTTGTTGATTTGGATTCCTTAGGAGTTTCAGGAACTGTCATTCTTCTAAGCCGTTTGAGAAGCTTAGATCCCCCAATTCCAGAATCCTTCTGACAAGTCATTTTCTCAGCTTCACCTACAACAGGTTCTGAAGAAGGAACCTGTTCCTCAGTATCAAATTCATCTCTCAGTACAGTCCTCCTTCTCTTTTGAGGTGTTTGAGGAATAGTTTTTGTCCTCTTTGGCTTGGAGGATGAGGGTTGAACAGTCTGTGAAGTAGAGAGATAGGATTTGAGATAAGTCCTGAGGGTAGGTTGAGTAGTATGAGTGGTAGGTGCTGAGGATGATGGTTTTTGGGTGTTTGTGGTTGGTTGGACATCAGAGTAAACAGATCTATAAGTATCAGGATCAGCATTTACTAGGATCTGTTTTACAGACTGAGGAATCTGTAATGGTCTAACCACAGTTTTCTTAGTATCAGCATTTACCAAATCATTAAAGTATCGTTTTGCAACTCTAAAAGGTGGGGTTGAGGAACTGACTAATTGAGGTTCATCAGTACAAAAAGTATATATAAGTTGACAGAATCTAGCAAAATAGACAACATTTCTATCCTCTGTCATCCTATCCCCAATAAAACCAATTATTCCAGTTGCAAAATCAAAATGAGTTTGATGGATAATAGCATACCCTATGTGCTGACTCAGAATTGGGATAACATCAAAATTCGAACATTTGTTCCCAAAAGCTTTGGTGATGCAGTCAAAGAAGAAACTCCATTCTCTTCTGATATTAGCCCTTTTTAACTGCCCAAGCTTTGCCAAACTCTTTTCATATCCCAAATCAGCCATTAACTCCTGAAGTGCTGATTCCTCTGGAGTTGAAAAAGTACAATTTTCTGGGAGATGTAGAGCTTTGCGTATTGTACCAGGAGTGACTGCATAAGATTAATCACCCACTTCAAAAATAATACTGGGAGTGCCATGTTTACCACCATCATCAAAGTGCCCAGTCCGCCAAAATGTCAGAACTTGTTGACTCAAAAAGACTTCAGGCTGAGTTAATGCATACCCAATCTCACTGTATGCAAGAAGATCTTGCACAAAATGCAATTCAGATGGAGCTTCAACATGATCAAGAATTGCAGCATAGTTGTTTGGAACAAACTTAGCTCCATCAATGATTAAATCCTTAGGTGCCATGTAAAAAATTGAGATTCAAAAGTGCCTGTTAGGTGTTTGATAAGATGTCTGTATGAAAAACCAACGTGAGAAGAAAGAGAGTAAAAGTAAGTAAAGAGAAAAAATACGAAGAAAATAAAAGATTAAAGAAATCCTCTCTCTGTTGTACTTATACTCTGAACAAAAATGTTACCGTTGGACACCTGTCAGACATGCAGTAATAACGGATAGTTACTGGGCTCGAGAAAACAGGAATCATTACTTACCCAGTTGCCTGTTTTCAAGGAAAAACCGTTCCACTTACCCAGATATTCCATTAATCAAGGTGAAACAGTTTTAATTCAAAATTGAAACCGTTCCCACTTAGTTAATTATTTTTCACTGCATCATTAATATTCTGAAAGTAAATGACCAAGATAAATTAGATGAGTAAGTGCTGATGAAAAAAAATCAGAACTTAAATTAGAACAGAATTTATATGGTCATCAGAATATCAATCAGGATTTATCAATGCATTACCAAATATCTTAGAGACAAAATCTTGAAGCAAAAACAAATTTCATTAATATATCAAGAGAATACATTTATGAAATGGAAATTACATCAGTACTTATACAAGATTTCCCTAAGCTACTAAACCTAACATCAACAGCTTTAGTCCTAGCTAAGAAGCCTGACAAAGCTGATGATGAAGAAAAACAGGAAGAAGACAAGATTAAATCATTTCTTCTTCTTCCTACTCTCGACAAACAGAATGGCGAGTCTGATGATTCGCTCTTGCTGGCGGAGAGCTGCCAGTCTTTCCTCCTCCAATGGCTCCAGATGGCGATGGTAATCCATATAGAAGAACAGGAGGTGGGTCAGTACCTCATGTGGGACAGAGTCCCATATCTTCTCAGGAATGGCTGTGACATGCCATTCCTGCTGCCAATCGGCACAGCTTAGCTCCATATTGAAGTTTTGATAGTTCAAAAACATGTTGAATCTGACCATTGTGTTTTTGAAAGAAAAAGTATAAAGGTAAGTGTGTGAGAAAGAATTTGATGGGAAGGCTGATGTGAAGTGGCTGCTTATATAGGCAAGAGAATGCTAGGAGACGTAAAAGTATTTAATGCTGACAGGTAGAATTAATTCTACCTCATCTCCCTAGACTTTGAAAAAGAATAACATTCATTGGAAAAAGGAAACATGGTGTAAAGCGCACAAGAAACAAGTAACAGTGGACTGTTCAAGTACGAATACCATTAATCCTAATCATAGTGACTATTAATCTTCCACTTCAACATATTCAAGTATTAACCGAGACTGTTATCAAATTTTATTCACAGATAAGTCAAGTAAAACATTAGACTGTAATATCAGAACTTAGACTTATATCAGAACTTAACAGCCATCAGTACATAATTTCTTAACTCGAAAAAGGAATGCCTATCTTAGTAAGTCCTCATACAAGTTCTGAGTTATACTCTTCAGAACTTAATCATCAGAATATGCAACCAGAGCTTGTCCTCAGAGTTTGTGCAAAATGACACAATGACTGTTTATCTAAAATAACATAGACCTCCACAGAAATTTTCATCATTTAGATGGAGTGATTAGTGTGTGCATTAAGCTAAATAACAGACAAAGAGTAAAGTCTGATTCACTTCAGTACATCTTAGAAATAAGGCATAACTAAAATTTTGCTAAAGAGCTGTCATTGTCCTGAAACCTACTGGTGAATGAGTTCATGCTTGAGTCCACCTCAACTGTTTTGTGCTAATTTTATGCATCTTTTGAAATTCTATTTTACAGTGGCTTCTCAGTGTAAGTGAGTCACGACTGCTTATCAGAATTTATGCTATTATCAGAGTATTTCTCCAGTAATCATAGAGTGTGAAAAGTCACCAAGAAAATATTTTGCTTTTCTAATGCATATTTACTTAATACCAGCAATGCACTTGGGTCGTCCCTTCCACATTTTTACTCTAGATCTCAAAGTAGTACCTGATTTTATTCTTTTATCTTTTTGCTTTTTCTTTTGATAAGTGAGGTTTATCAGCACTTAGTACATTCAGCAGTTTTACTAGTATCAGAACTTAACAGATGAGTAACATTATTCTAATTTGTGACTTAGTAATAAGATAAACAAAGTAAACTCAACTAAGCTCAATTATCAGAATTTGCTAGTGTCATAAGATTTCCACTGAAATAATTACTTCTTACATGGAATCATTTGTTTATTAAAGACTACTAGGTCAGTATCTAGCACAGTTATCCTCATAGGATTGAATAGTTACTTGAACAAACATATCACTTATCAGAGTTTAGAAACATATATCAGACAACAATCAGTACTTAAACACGTATTTCAATTAATCACAGAATAAACAAAGAGATTACATTCTGTAAATACTGATCTTAAAGTCTGATGCATCAGAACAAAACTAGACAGATTTAGAAAAAGAACCTGAAACCATTCCAAGTTCATTTACCAATCTTGTAAAAGTGGCTTCACATAGTGGTTTAGTGAAGATATATGCTAGTTGTTGATCTGTTGGAACAAAGTGCAATTCCACTGTACCTTCATCCACATGTTCCCTTATGAAGTGGTACCTGATGCTGATGTGCTTTGTAATAGAGTGTTGAATTGGATTACCTGTCATAGCAATAGCACTTTGATTATCACAGTAAATAGGGATTTTGAAATATGTTAACCCATAATCCAGTAACTGATTCTTCATCCAAAGAATCTGTGCACAACAGCTTCCTGCAGCAATATACTCTGCTTCTGCAGTTGATGTGGAAATTGACTTTTGTTTCTTGCTGAACCAAGAAACCAATCTGCCTCCAAGAAATTGGCAGCTTCCACTTGTGCTTTTCCTGTCAATTTTGCAACCTGCAAAATCTGCATCTGAGTAACCTATTAGTTTAAAATCTGATTCTCTAGGATACCATAATCCCAGAGCAGCTGTTCCTTTAAGATACTTAAAGATTCTTTTCACAGCTGTTAAGTGAGGTTCTCTTGGATCTGCTTGAAATCTTGCACAAAGACATGTAGCATACATGATATCAGGTCTACTAGCAGTTAGATAGAGTAGAGATCCAATCATACCTCTGTAGTCAGTAATATCTACTGATTTACCAGTATCCTTATCCGGTTTTGTTGTAGTGGCCATGGGAGTGGATGCACTTGAACAATCTTTCATTCCAAATTTCTTCAGCAAGTTTCTGGTGTACTTGGTTTGACAAATAAAAGTGCCTTCTTCATTCTGCTTGACTTGAAGTCCCAGAAAATAGCTAAGTTCCCCCATCATACTCATCTGATATCTTGACTGCATTAGTTTGGCAAACTTCTTGCAAAGTTTGTCATTTGTAGACCCAAAAATGATATCATCAACATAAATCTGGACCAGAAGTAAGTCATTTCCATGGTTGAGGTAGAACAGTGTTTTGTCTATTGTTCCTCTGTTGAATCCACTTTCCAGAAGAAACTGAGCTAAAGTCTCATACCATGCTCTAGGAGCTTGCTTAAGTCCATAAAGTGCTTTATCAAGCTTGTAGACATAATCTGGATGTTTGGTATCTACAAAGCCTAGAGGTTGTTCAACATATACCTCCTCCTCCAATTCTCCATTGAGAAAAGCACTTTTCACATCCATTTGAAAGACCGTAAACTTTTTGTGAGCAGCATAAGCCAAAAATATCCTTATGGCTTCTAACCTAGCAACTGGTGCAAATGTTTCATCATAATCAATTCCCTCCTATTGAGAATATCCTTTTGCAACCAGCCTTGCCTTATTCCTTATAATTATGCCATCACTGTCAGTTTTGTTTCTGAATACCCACTTTGTACCAACAACAGATCTATTCTTTGGTCTTGGCACTAGGGTCCAGACTTTGTTTCTTTCAAATTCATTTAACTCTTCCTGCATTGCTTGCACCCAATCAGCATCTTGAAGAGCTTCTTCAACTTTCTTTGGCTCAGTCTGAGAGAGAAAAGAATTGTAGAGACATTCATTTGAAGTACATGTTCTAGTTCTGACACCTGCATCAGGATTTCCAATTATCAAATCAGGTGTATGTGATTTTGTCCACTTCCTTGCAGATGGAAGGTTTTCTCTAGAACTGGATGCTCACCCATGATCCATGCTATCTTCATTTTCATTTTCTGATGCTCCCCCTGAAACTATGCTCTCTGAGTTGGAGTCTTCAGTATTTAGGATCTTGAGTATGCCCCCCCTGCATAGGTGCATCTTCCCTTGGCGTAGCCACCACAGTTTTAATAACATCAGAGTTTATTCCATCAGAGTTCACAGTATCAGAACTTAGACTGTCAGGATATTAAGTATCAGAATTTGAGTCTTCATTTTCAAATCTCAGCTGATCATGGTTAATGAAATCTTCAAGACCAGTAATCTTCTTGTCATCAAAAGAGACATTGATAGATTCCATGACCACTTTTGTCCTCAAATTATAGACTCTGGAGGCTTTTGTGGAAAGTGGATATCCAACAAAGATTCCTTCATCAGCTTTTAGATCAAACTTTGATAGCTGTTCAGGATGAGTCTTGAGAACAAAACACTTGCATCCAAATACATGAAAGTATTTCAGATTTGGCTTCTTTTTCTTCACCATCTCATATGGTGTTTTTCCATGCTTGTTAATGAGTGTTGCATTTTGAGTAAAACAAGCAGTCTGCACAGCTTCAACCCAGAAATAGGTTGGAAGCTTTGCTTCTTCAAGCATTGTACGTGCAGCTTCAATGAGAGTTCTATTCATCATTTCAACAACTCCATTTTGCTGTGGAGTTCCAGGAGCAGAAAATTCCTGCTTTATTCCATGGTTTTTGCAGAACTCTTCCATTATCAAATTCTTGAACTCAGTGCCATTATCACTCCTTAAAATTTTCACAGAATCTTTGACCATTTTATCCAGATATTTGACATGATCAATCAAGATAGATGCAGTTTCACTTTTTGTGTGCAAGAAATACACCCATGTGTATCTGGTGAACTCATCCACTATGACCAACGCATACTTCTTCTTTGCAATAGACATGACATTTACTGGACAAAATAGATCAACATGTAGTAGATGATAAGGCTCAAGAATTGATGATTCAGTCTTGCTCTGGAATGAAGATTTTCTTTGTTTGGCCTTCTAACAGGAATCACAAAGACCATCAGGAGCAAATACTGACTTTGGCAGTCCTCTCACAAGATTTTTCTTGACCAGTTCATTTATATTGTTGAAATTTAAATAAGAGATTTTCTTATGCCAATTCCAGCTTTCTTCAATTGATGCTCTACTCATCAGACAGATTGCAGAACCATCAGTACTTGTTGAAAGCTTAGCTTCATAAATGTTACCACGCCTGTATCCTTTCAGAACAACTTTGCCTTTAGATTTACTCACAATTTCACAGTGTTCTTCAAAGAAATCAACATGATAACCTCTGTCATAGATTTGACTTATACTCAGTAGGTTGTGTTTAAGTCCTGAGACCAGAGCCACTTCTTTAATTATGACATTTCCAAGATTGATATTGCCATATCCCAATGTTTTTCCAATATTGCCATCTCCATAAGAAACACTTGGGCCAGCTTTCTCCACAAAGTCTGATAGCAGGGCCTTATTTCCAGTCATATGTCCTGAACATCCACTGTCCAGAACTAGAATATTTTTCCTGTTGCCCTGCAATCACAAAGACCACTAATTATTAATTTTAAGGACCCGGACTTGCTTGGATCCTTTGGCCTTATTAAGTTTGTTAACATTTGCAGCGGATTTAGCATCAGAGTTTATGTTAACATTTTTCTTATCAGAACTTACACTATCAGACTTTGAATCAGAATTTACACTAGAAGGAACAATGGAAACTTTCTTCAAAGAAGGTTTTATTTGATAATAATCATAGTACAAACTATGATATTCCTTACAAGTATAAATGGAATGCCATAAACTACCACAATAAAAATAAGGATTTTGTGGTTTGCATCTAACAGACTGACTCTTAACTCCTGATTTTGAAGGTAAACAGTTAATATTCTTATTCTTCCTGCAAAAAGAAGCCAGATGGTTAGAACTTCCACAGTTATGACATGTTTTCCTAGGAGCATTAGGAACAGGTTTATAATTATTGCTTTTATTCACACCTTCCTTTCCATTCCTATTTTTCCTAGGTGATTTTACCTTGTTTGCATTCTTAACATCTTTCAGCTTATGCTTAAGCTGCTTCTTTGTCATTAAGCCTATGTTCACTTCAGCTGTCTTTTCCTATTTTAGTTTGTCAGAAGTTAATTCCTTTGTAACTTCTGATTTCTCATTTTCAGACTTTACAGTTACAAACTTAACAGGTTTTAACTTTGGCTTTTGCTTATCAACAGGCTTAATTTCTTCAGTTCCTTTATCATTCTTATCTTCTCCATAACCTAAGCCCTCTTTCCAGTTTCCACTACTTAGCAAATTTTGAGTTGTTTTGCTAGAGTTAGTCCAAGTCCTGATAATCTCTCTTTCCTTTTCTAACTCAGTTTTCAGAGATTCATTCATTTTTAGCACTTCATCCCTAACATAAAAAGCATCATCTCTATCCTTCTGAGTTTGATGGAACATGACTAACTCTTTTTCTAAGAAATTATTTCTTTTCTTAAATGCAAGATTTTCAGAAGTTAATCTTTCACATGTTAAAGTTTGATCTCTATAACTAACAAACATGGTTTTAAGATATCTTCTCAACTCATTAATATCATCAGTATGAAAAGCATAAGTAGTCTGAGGTACCTTTGTTTCAGTAGCTTCAGAACTGCTCTCAGCACTTTCTTTATCAGCATTTGCCATCAATGCATAGTTTTTGTAACGCCCCCAAATCCGGGGTCAGAGAATTTGGTCGTCACTATAAAACCTCGATCCAAATCAACCTGTTTAATAGCACAATTGACCCCAAACCAATCCAAGATCTTCTAAGGTTATAGTTCTAGAAACAAGAAATCCAAGTTCCACAAATAAATTTTTCACTTTCTTTTAAAACGCTTTTTAACAAATTTCAACTCAAAACTAAACCCACTAGTATAACTTCGAAATGAAGTATACTAGGCCCAAATGAAATACACAATTATAATATAATATAAACAACTTTATACAATAAAACTTACACTAGCCCGCAAACCCTGGACCAGCCACCTTCCAAGAGCTTCTTCTTTGCTTCCTTGAATTACGCAGTTAAACAGCACAAGCTAATCCTCACTGGAGGTTAAATTTAAAAAACAGGCTAGTATGAGCGGAAGAAATGCTCAGCAAGATCATTGTAATATATATAAGGTCGTTTTGATATAAACCCGACATCTACGTTAGAGCAGAACATTTAAAATCATAATTGCTGAATCATAAAATTTTAGTTGAGGAACCCCATAATTGATTCCTTAATTATATTCAAAACCATTTTGATATTTATTAGCGAAATGCTTCAGCCATACTTTGAATCTTGACGAGAATAAAACTCGTAAAATAATGTTTACGGAAATATCGTAAACAATTCTAACATGAAACAATGATTATGGATTGAATCGTAAACTTTACTCAAAATTGAACTCTTGAAATTAATACTTATTTTGTTATCATATCAAATTAGATATCACTATGAACTTTGATGCTCACAACATCCCATACTGAAGTCAACACCAATCATCTGTACTAATACCGCCTTTGATATTTAACAACAAACTAAGTATCCTCAAAATCAGAAACTGAATCAAAACCGCATTTCATCTTTTATCCGGAAATAAAATACTTAATAAATCATTCCTTGTAAGATTATCAAAAACAATATAATAATTTAGATTGGAATCCTCGAACGACGGTGTGTTGCCGCCGGTGATCAGCCGCGGAGCAACACCGGTATGCCGAAGCATATCCAACTAAACAAAGGGATACCCAAGGCACATATCGGCCTAGAAAGGTGTTATATCCCGTATAACACATAGCTCACGCTGGACCGCCGCCACGGCCTCTTACGCAACCATCTAATCTTAAAAAATATTTTATTAAAAGGGGTCATAATACTCGACACCCTTATAAACTTTTATTCCCCCATTTACTTGGGCAGGAATACTCGCAAAACCAACTCATTTTTCTCAAAATCCAAAACATTTATAAATCCATTAATTTGATAAGTAAAATCACTTTACTATTCTGAACATAGAATAGCAGAAGAGTACTTGCATAATAAACATTTAACTCAGCAATATGTAAAACATTTATCTATTCTGAACTGAAAGTAGGGAAAGCAATACTTGCATAATAAGATTTAAAATAAATATCACTTGAACAATAAGTGATGATAGGGATACTTGCCTTTGGTCCTTAGAAATCATACACACTCGCAATAACACAAATATCTCATGATGCTTTCTCAAGACGTCGCCATTTCCTATTCTTAATTCTTTGATATGTCGCTAATGCGGTTACTGCGGTCTGATACGAAATCTTATCCAACTTCAGTCTTGATCCCCAACGTCTGGTTCTGTTCGTCTCGAATCATCCGTAACTACTAAACCACTATGCAACTCTCCCTTTTTCTTTTCTTTTGCTTGGTCTCACGTCCTTAATGCCCGATCCTATCATAAGCAAAAAGATACTACTTTAGTATCCTTCTGAAATGACTATCTTATTTCTACCCTTTCGCGATATATATATATATATATATATATATATATATATATATATATATATATAAAGCACATAACCAGTAGCACACAGTATAGTTTAAAACTTACTACCAACTCAGAATATTATTTAACACAAGAACGCGGAACTTATGATAATATTTCTACGGAAAATTCGGCATGACCTATTCGTAATATGGACAATACCCTGAATAACCACACCACAAATACAACCCATAAGTCATTTCAATGTTCTTACCCAGACATATCCTATACGTGTTACAGCTAACAATCATAATAAGTCAAATTGATTTAGAAACAAGAGAATTTTAGAAAATTTTGGCATGAAGTATTCGTAATTAGGACTATCCACCTATTTTTCAATTCCACAATTTAACCTTATAACCATACAAAATAAAGTTGCCTCAACTTGCAGCAACATAAAAGTAAACAAGTAAGAAAAGTACCCGCCCAGACTTGCGGCACCTAAACAATTAAGTATAATTAATAATTTATAATATTTGAACTTACAGTAAACACATAAGAAAATCTGCCTTGACTTGCAGTAAACATATAAGAAAATCTTTCAGCAGAATTACAAATTTACTAAATATAAAACATGTTTAATCATCTATACAAGATTAACCAATTTAAGCAGTCTAATAATCAATTACCATATCTGACTTACTATCTAAACCAATCCAAACAGAAACCAATATGCTAACATATAATTACCCTGCATCAATCAAGATATAATCACACCACACATAACAATCCCAACTTAACTAATGTCCAAAATTAGACTCCAAATAAACTCCATAATTCATACGAGCACTCATATAGTAACTAACACCCTAATTCTTTTATCAAAACAACTTTTACACGACTACTGACATGTATCAAGTAAAAACTCATGCAATTATCTATGTTCAAACATGAAATAAGTTAATGCAAATAGCAAGCTACCACCACGACAAGAATTCACTTATTAATTATATGCATTTAGCCAAATATAAACTCATACTATGCACTAATAAAGAAGTAAACTAGACACTGGTTCAAATAGTCCTCACTCTTTGATTTTTAATAAATTGAAAATTTATTGATTTTACATGAAATTTTTATGACACTCATGATGAACGTTACTCCAATTTACTATTAAAATTCAGAAACAAATCCAATATTTAAAGCAGTAAAACGGGGCCTAGAACAAGACACATAAACCTGGCCAGAATATTAACAATTCTAATATTAATACTGGACACAGTAACATACATGCAGACAAACTCACAAAAGAACGACCTTAAGACTACACAACCATATAAGTCATGTCAAACATATCGCTATATATTCTCATAAAAACATAATCATTCAAGTAATAGTGATGTGTGCTTATATCTTATTACAATTATAATAATTGAAATCAATCCTTAACCAAATATATTCATTCTCATTGAACATCAAGTGCAAACAAAAGCTTTGTAAATAATTACACATATAAAAACACATAACAAGTATCTTGGCTGCTCGATTTCACAGAAACTAAGTTCGCCTCTGGATTTTTAATAAATTCATAAATAGGTCTGTTGTAGTGAAATTTGGTGGAGACTTAACTGCTTCATATATCTAGCTACCATAAAAATTTCAGATGAAAGTAAGGTGTTTAGAGCCCCTGAACAGAGTCGTCACTCTGGCCAACAGACCCTGTCCAGAAACTCTGCGCACCGTGCACTAAATGAATTGTATCTCAACTTGTACAAGTCTGATTTTAACCAAATTTTGCAGACATATAATTCAAAGATAAACCTATAATTCTTATGTTTTAACTATCAAACAATTAGGTCTCTAAACATCTCAAAACAGTCATCCAAAATAGGACAATTTCCTTGCAAATACTGAATTTTTTTGCACTTAAACCTTAGTAACAACTTTTATCAATCCTTAGCAATTAATTAACCCATAATCTCTATTAATCCAATCATCAAACACTTAGCATGCAAATCAAATAATCAAACCTTAATATCTCAATATTATCAAAATAACAATACGCTCAATTACAGAACAAGATATCTTCAAACATCCTAATCGATCCCAAATTTCATAATCAATAAAAATAACAATCTGGAAATTCACTCGCATAAATGAAATTCAGATTTAACATTTAAACGAATTAATATTATAATTTTGGACTCAAGAACACATCATCGTCCCCGCCGGCTCATCGGAGATCATCGCCGGCGGCCGTCAACCCGGAGATTCCCGTTTTCGAGCTTCCAATCACAGGTATTCCCTTCAATCACACATAAGCAACTTCCTCAAGTTATTACCATCAATAATCAGGTTGAGGGACTCAAGAATCGAATCAAACCCGAAGGGGGTTTTGTAAAAACTGAATTATACACGCAACAATACTTACAAACAACCACTGAGTAGTATCCTGGTAGTGAAAGAAAACAATAACTCAGTCTCAATTCTTTAATCGGCCGGAGAAACAAGGAAGGAGGGATGAGAGAGGGTACATGACTGAGAGAGAAAATAGAAGAGCTGAAAGATTAATTGAGAAGACACGGGAAGAAAAATGGGGAGAAAATGGGCTGGATTTTAAGGAATAAGGCCCGGGGGCAGTTTAGTAAATAGCTAAATTTCTGGTTTTCTTAATAACATTTTCTTTAAACTAGAATGCATAAAAATGAATTTAAATATTATTCGCTGTACTAGAAAGAGCGAGAATTATACGGAACTTATTTTTAAAATGTAGAGCACGAAATTAGCTTCGTTCCCATATTTTTAAAATAATATTTGAGCGAACGGTTTTTTTGTACGAATTTTGCAAGATAATACTCAACAATAGGAATAAAGCTCATAAAATCATTTTAAAATACTCCAACCTTAAAATAAATCCAACTATTATTTTTTTAAATATATCCAAGGGTATTCTAGAGATAATTAAATAAGTTTCACGATTTAATCATATACCTATAATTTAATAAAAATATTTTAAGGTCCATTAAACCCCATTTCACGATAAATCATTAAAATATTTTTAAAAAATATACTTTGACCACAACATCACTCACATAACATCACTCACATATGAATAAAATAACACATAATCACATCTCTCAATTAATAAATCTCATACTCACCAATTTTTCTATTTACTCATTTATCAATAATTCTTTTTGTATAATCACTGATCACACTTCAAACCTTATATTGATTCGCCACACTGGAATAATTTATTTTTAAATATTTACTCACTAATTCACATAAATATCATAAAATTCAAATAACTCATATAATATGATTCACTTAACACGTAACAAAATAGTCGTTATATACTATTTTTGAATATTTTCACAATTCACCTGCTATGAGTGAGAATCTAGATAAAACCGAATATTTTTTTTGAATGCTAAATGTAATTAAATACTCTCACAACAATGACAGGGATCGGTATTACAATTATCAATTAATATATTAATCATTTTCAAAAAAATGAATTCATCAAAGAGGAATAAAATATCCATAATTTTATTCACTCCAAATTGAAACAATCACATAAAATCATCCAGATATTAATAATATTAATTCCCAAAATTACTAGATATCACAATCTACCCCCTTATAAGGATTCCGTCCTCGGAATCAGCAGAAGAGAGCAGTAGGAATCTCCTGGCCAACTTTCCAATTCTTAATAATATCACTTCTCTGAAATATCAATTAGCACCCTGCATTCCTTGTATGGCATAATTATCATGAGAGCATCACTTCACATTTCTGTTTCTTCCTTTTAAAATTTGACCAACTTTTTCAGTATAATCCGTTTCACCGATAAAGAGAAAGAAAGATAGGAAGATAAAGAGAAAGAGAAAGAACGAGAGATAGAGAGAGAAATGGAGAGAGAAATTAAGAAACAAACTGATTTTGTCATACGCCACTGATATTTTAATCGCATTACAATTCACTGTTGCTATTGGTAATCCCATCACACGACCTTACTTTGACTTGACTAAGATAACTCAGCCCAACTTGATTCGCATACCTTTGAATATTTGAGATGATAAAATCATAAAATTTCAAAAAGAAAAGAATTTGATATTATAACGGAACCAAAATCTGAATTTGAGAAAAAGTATTGTTGAAATAAGAGAATAACTGAGAGATCAATATGATCAAACGAACTTGGTATTGCGTGCCCAAATTAAGACACTACTAAAGGTTGCTAACCTTCATGTATTCACAATAAACACAAGTGATGGCGTCTCATCCAACTCCTATCACACGGACAGGTATACCTTGTGTCCCCAATAGTTAGGGTTGTTCATCTTAGTCAGAATAAAATAATATCAAAGGAATTCAAAATCAAATGAATAAAACTGAAAAGATTTCAAAGCTGATATTTCTGAAGGAAATGAAATCCAGAGAACAAAATTTTGGTACCAAGTGAGCAAGTGGTGTCACATCACCAAGTAACTATCCACCAAATAAGAAAAGTGGAATTAATTATTATAACTTGACAGAGCTATCAAAACCTGAAAAATAGGCTTCATGACAGCCTCTGGCATATTTAAAACACAGATATGATTGAAAATGAGTGTTAGGGAATATATCCCCTAACAAATACCTCTTTTTGAGAGATGCCAAAAGAAATTATAGAAAGAGAAGGTATTGCCAAAGTCTTAATGTATATCCTCTATTTGAACCTTTCTGTTGACTCGCCATTCAATTCTAGACACTTCTTCATGTTCTGAGAATATCGATAATCTCCATCGTCGTCGAATCATAGTAGCCTCGGAAGATTCCACAATAGAAGTTTGCAGCTTCCCGAAGTTCCATCCAGCTCAGCACGACCATCTCAAACGAATGCGCCTATCATAACTTATTCATTAGTACTATATCCAATAGTCCAACAGGACCTCGATATGAGCTCAAACGTCCTCACATAGCTATACACACTCCTACACACTCTCGTTTCTAGTTTACTATAACCTCATCTCTGATACCAACCTGTAACGCCCCCAAATCCGGGGTCAGAGAATTTGGTCGTCACTATAAAACCTCAATCCAAATCAACCTGTTTAATCAATAATTAAATGTCAGCGGAAGATATTTAGCACAATTGACCCCAAACCAATCCAAGATCTTCTAAGGTTACAGTTCTAGAAACAAGAAATCCAAGTTCCACAAATAAATTTTTCAGTTTCTTTTAAAACGCTTTTCAACAAATTTCAACTCAAAACTAAACCCACTAGTATAACTTCGAAATGAAGTATACTAGGCCCAAATGAAATACACAACTATAATATAATATAAACAACTTTATACAATAAAACTTACACTAGCCCGCAAACCCTGGACCAGCCACCTTCCAAGAGCTTCTTCTTTGCTTCCTTGAATTACGCAGTTGAACAGCACAAGCTAATCCTCACTGGAGGTTAAATTTAAAAAACAGGCTAGTATGAGCGGAAGAAATGCTCAGCAAGATCATTGTAATATATATAAGGTCGTTTTGATATAAACCCGACATCTGCATTAGAGCAGAACATTTAAAATCACAATTGCTGAATCATAAAATTTTAGTTGAGGAACCCCAGAATTGATTCCTTAATTATATTCAAAACCATTTTGATATTTTTTAGCGAAATGCTTCAGCCATACTTTGAATCTTGACGAGAACAAAACTCGTAAAACAATGTTTACGGAAATATCGTAAATAATTCTAACATGAAACAATGATTATGGATTGAATCGTAAACTTTACTCAAAATTGAACTCTTGAAATTAATACTTATTTTGTTATCATATCAAATTAGATATCACTATGAACTTTGATGCTCACAACATCCCATACTGAAGTCAACACCAATCATCTGTACTAATACCGCCTTTGATATTTAACAACAAACTAAGTATCCTCAAAATCAGAAACTGAATCAAAACCGCATTTCATCTTTTATTCGGAAATAAAATACTTAATAAATCATTCCTTGTAAGATTATCAAAAACAATATAATAATTTAGATTGGAATCCTCGAACGACGGTGTGTTGCCGCCGGTGATCAGCCGCGGAGCAACACCGGTATGCCGAAGCATATCCAACTAAACAAAGGGATACCCAAGGCACATATCGGCCTAGAAAGGTGTTATATCCCGTATAACACATAGCTCACGCTGGACCGCCGCCACGGCCTCTTACGCAACCATCCAATCTTAAAAAATATTTTATTAAAAGGGGTCATAATACTCGACACCCTTATAAACTTTTATTCCCCCATTTACTTGGGCAGGAATACTCGCAAAACCAACTCATTTTTCTCAAAATCCAAAACATTTATAAATCCATTAATTTGATAAGTAAAATCACTTTACTATTCTGAACATAGAATAGCAGAAGAGTACTTGCATAATAAACATTTAACTCAGCAATATGTAAAACATTTATCTATTCTGAACTGAAAGTAGGGAAAGCAATACTTGCATAATAGGATTTAAAATAAATATCACTTGAACAATAAGTGATGATAGGGATACTTGCCTTTGGTCCTTAGAAATCATACACACTCGCAATAACACAAATATCTCATGATGCTTTCTCAAGACGTCGCCATTTCCTATTCTTAATTCTTTGATATGTCGCTAATGCGGTTACTGCGGTCTGATACGAAATCTTATCCAACTTCAGTCTTGATCCCCAACGTCTGGTTCTGTTCGTCTCGAATCATCCGTAACTACTAAACCACTATGCAACTCTCCCTTTTTCTTTTCTTTTGCTTGGTCTCACGTCCTTAATGCCCGATCCTATCATAAGCAAAAAGATACTACTTTAGTATCCTTCTGAAATGACTATCTTATTTCTACCCTTTCGCGATATATATATATATATATATATATATATATATATATATATATATATATATATATATATATATATATATATATATATATATAAAGCACATAACCAGTAGCACACATTATAGTTTAAAACTTACTACCAACTCAGAATATTATTTAACACAAGAACGCGGAACTTATGATAATATTTCTACGGAAAATTCGGCATGACCTATTCGTAATATGGACAATACCCTGAATAACCACACCACAAATACAACCCACAAGTCATTTCAATGTTCTTACCCAGACATATCCTATACGTGTTACAGCTAACAATCATAATAAGTCAAATTGATTTAGAAACAAGAGAATTTTAGAAAATTTTGGCATGAAGTATTCGTAATTAGGACTATCCACCTATTTTTCAATTCCACAATTTAACCTTATAACCATACAAAATAAAGTTGCCTCAACTTGCAGCAACATAAAAGTAAACAAGTAAGAAAAGTACCCGCCCAGACTTGCGGCACCTAAACAATTAAGTATACTTAATAATTTATAATATTTGAACTTACAGTAAACACATAAGAAAATCTGCCTTGACTTGCAGTAAACGTATAAGAAAATCTTTCAGAAGAATTACAAATTTACTAAATATAAAACATGTTTAATCATCTATACAAGATTAACCAATTTAAGCAGTCTAATAATCAATTACCATATCTGACTTACTACCTAAACCAATCCAAACAGAAACCAATAAGTTAACATATAATTACCCTGCATCAATCAAGATATAATCACACCACACATAACAATCCCAACTTAACTAATGTCCAAAATTAGACTCCAAATAAACTCCATAATTCATACGAGCACTCATATAGTAACTAACACCCTAATTCTTTTAGCAAAACAACTTTTACACGACTACCGACATGTATCAAGTAAAAACTCATACAATTATCTATGTTCAAACATGAAATAAGTTAATGCAAATAGCAAGCTACCACCATGACAAGAATTCACTTATTAATTATATGCATTTAGCCAAATATAAACTCATACTATGCACTAATAAAGAAGTAAACTAGGCACTGGTTCAAATAGTCCTCACTCTTTGATTTTTAATAAATTGAAAATTTATTGATTTTACATGAAATTTTTATGACACTCATGATGAACGTTACTCCAATTTACTATTAAAATTCAGAAACAAATCCAATATTTAAAGCAGTAAAACGGGGCCTAGAACAAGACACATAAACCTGGCCAGAATATTTACAATTCTAATATTAATACTGGACACAGTAACATACACGCAGACAAACTCACAAAAGAACGACCTTAAGACTACACAACCATATAAGTCATGTCAAACATATCGCTATATATTCTCATAAAAACATAATCATTCAAGTAATAGTGATGTGTGCTTATATCTTATTACAATTATAATAATTGAAATCAATCCTGAACCAAATATATTCATTCTCATTGAACATCAAGTGCAAACAAAAGCTTTGTAAACAATTAAACATATAAAAACACATAACAAGTATCTTGGCTGCTCGATTTCACAGAAACTAAGTTCGCCTCTGGATTTTTAATAAATTCATAAATAGGTCTGTTGTAGTAAAATTTGGTGGAGACTTAACTGCTTCACATATCTAGCTACCATAAAAATTTCAGATGAAAGTAAGGTGTTTAGAGCCCCTGAACAGAGTCGTCACTCTGGCCAACAGACCCTGTCCAGAAATTCTGCGCACCGTGCACTAAATGAATTGTATCTCAACTTGTACAAGTCTGATATTAACCAAATTTTGCAGACATATAATTCAAAGATAAACCTATAATTATTATGTTTTAACTATCAAACAATTAGGTCTCTAAACATCTCAAAATAGTCATCCAAAACAGGACAATTTCCTTGCAAATACTAAATTTTTTTGCACTTAAACCTTAATAACAACTTTAATCAATCCTTAGCAATTAATTAACCCATAATCTCTATTAATCCAATCATCAAATACTTAGCATGCAAACCAAATAATCAAACCTTAATATCTCAATATTATCAAAACAACAATACGCACAATTACAGAACAAGATATCTTCAAACATCCTAATCGATCCCAAATTTCATAATCAATAAAAATAACAATCTGGAAATTCACTCGCATAAATGAAATTCAGATTTAACATCTAAACGAATTAATATTATAATTTTGGACTCAAGAACACATCATCGTCCCCGCCGGCTCACCGAAACTCATCGCCGGCGGCCGTCAACCCGGAGGTTCCTGTTTTCGGGCTTCCAATCACAGGTATTCCCTTTAATCACACATAAGCAACTTCCTCAAGTTATTACCATCAATAATCAAGTTGAGGGACTCAAGAATCGAATCAAACCCGAAGGGGGTTTTGTAAAAACTGAATTATACACGCAACAATACTTACAAACAACCACTGAGTAGTATCCTGGTAGTGAAAGAAAATAATAACTCAGTCTCAATTCTTTAATCGGCCGGAGAAACAAGGAAGGAGGGATGAGAGAGGGTACATCACTGAGAGAGAAAATAGAAGAGCTGAAAGATTAATTGAGAAGACACGGGAAGAAAAATGGGGAGAAAATGGGCTGGATTTGTAAGGAATAAGGCCCGGGGGCAGTTTAGTAAATAGCTAAATTTCTGGTTTTCTTAATAACATTTTCTTTAAACTAGAATACATAAAAACGAATTTAAATATTATTCGCTGTACTAGAAAGAGCGAGAATTATACGGAACTTATTTTTAAAATGTAGAGCACGAAATTAGCTTCGTTCCCATATTTTTAAAATAATGTTTGAGCGAACGGTTTTTTTGTACGAATTTTGCAAGATAATACTCAACAATAGGAATAAAGCTCATAAAATCATTTTAAAATACTCCAACCTTAAAATAAATCCAACTATTATTTTTTTAAATATATGCACGGGTATTCTAGAGATAATTAAATAAGTTTCACGATTTAATCATATACCTATAATTTAATAAAAATATTTAAAGGTCCATTAAACCCCATTTCACGATAAATCATTAAAATATTTTTAAAAAATATACTTTGACCACAACATCACTCACATAACATCACTCACATATGAATAAAATAACACATAATCACATCTCTCAATTAATAAATCTCATACTCACCAATTTTTCTATTTACTCATTTATCAATAATTCTTTTTGGTATAATCACTGATCATACTTCAAACCTTATATTGATTCGCCACACTGGAATAATTTATTTTTAAATATTTACTCACTAATTCACATAAATATCATAAAATTCAAATAACTCATATAATATGATTCACTTAACACGTAACAAAATAGTCGTTATATAATATTTTTGAATATTTTCACAATTCACCTGCTATGAGGGAGAATCTAGATAAAACCGAATATTTTTTTTTGAAAATGGAAAATGTAATTAAATACTCTCACAACAATGACAGGGATCGGTACCACAATTATCAATTAATATATTAATCATTTTAAAAAAAATGAATTCATCAAAGAGGAATAAAATATCCATAATTTTATTCACTCCAAATTGAAACAATCACATAAAATCATCCAGATATTAATAATATTAATTCCCAAAATTACTAGATATCACAGTTTTCCTCACTTTCAGAGTCTGAGGTCTCTGTCCAGCTTTTCTGCTTTGTGACAAGAGCCTTGCCTTTGTCACCCTTTACCTTCTTGCAATCAGGAGATATGTGGTCTTTCTCACCACAGTTATAGCATTTAACATTGGTGTAATCTCCTCTGTCAGACTTTCCTCCTCTGCCTTCAGATCTTCTGAAATTCTTCTTATCAGAACTTATGCCTTTCCTGGAAAACTTCTTTCCCTTCCTGAACTTCCTGTATGCAATCTTTGTGATTCCTTTCACCATAAGAGCACACAGCTTCATCATCTCCTCATCAGCATCAGTCTCAGGCAAGCTTTCAGAATCTGAGTCATCATCACTTTCAGAACTTGATGACTCAGTTTCAGACTTTATGACAAGATCTTTACCCTTGTCTTTCCTTGAGGAAGCTGCTTTGGGGAAT
Organism: Apium graveolens; assembly: GCF_009905375.1. NCBI lineage: Eukaryota > Viridiplantae > Streptophyta > Magnoliopsida > Apiales > Apiaceae > Apium > Apium graveolens. Next base: position 81,289,565 of record NC_133654.1, on the reverse strand, counting down.
TCTTCTTCAGCCTTAAGAGCAATTGTCCTTGACTTTCCTCCTTTCCTCTTGCTTCTTTGTTCCATCTCAAGCTCATTTGTCTTGAGCATTCCATAGATTTCGTCAAGAGTTGTTTCATCAAGATTGTAGTTGTCTCTTATTGTCGTTGCCTTCAAATCCCAGCATTCAGGAAGAGCTAACAGGTACTTAAGGTTTGAATCATTCAAAAGTTTGACAAATCTATCATATAAATCATTCAATGACTCATTAGTTTTTGAGTCAAAGTGTTCATACTCTTGAGTGAGTATTGTCTTCCTGTTCTTCTTAATTGTGTCAGTTCCCTGACACCTTGTTTCCAGAGCATCCCATATCTCCTTAGCAGTCTTGCAGTTGATTACCCTGTTTGACATTACATTATCAATGGCACTATGCAGTAAGTGTCGTACCTTGGCATCCTTAGCAATTGATGCTATATCTTCAGCAGTATAATCACTCTTCTCCTTTGGTACGGTCTTTGCTGCTTCACCTGCAACTGCAACAGCGAGCTTGGTTGGTTTGTGAGGCCCTTCCTTGATTCTATCAAGGTATTCTGGATCTGTTGCTTCCAGGAACATGGTCATCCTTACCTTCCATATGGGATATTCAGATGGTCTCAGTATGGGAACCCTGATAGTCTCATACCGACTTTGAATTTGTGGCTTTGGAGGTTCTTCAGTTTTGGTAGGCTTAGTTGGAGTTTCTGTGTCAGACATGATTGTGTTTGGATCTTTAGCTGTATGTGTGTTAACAGATTGGCTCTGATACCACTTGTTAGGTCACACACACACTGTAGAGGGGGTGAATACAGTGTATAATACAATCAAATCGAACTTTAATACATTAAGTAATAGAAAACAAACTTTATTGAAACAATAAACTCTGTTACAGTATGGAACTGTTACCTCTCAGTGATGAACAAATATCACGAGAGCTGCTAGGGCTACAATGAATAAACTTCTCGAATATATGATAACACTTATAGTGTAAACCCTATGTCTGTGTTTATATACTACACAGTTACAAGATAATCGCTAATTGATATGGATTATAATTCTGCTTCCTAAAATATATCAATCAGATATCTTTTCTTCCAAGTATTCCATTCTTCACGGAATTCCTTCTTCATGCATATCTCTTCTTATGTTTATCTCGATCTTCTTTCCTTTAATCAGCTATTGTCCTTCTCTAATCATCCTTCAGCACTTAAGTTCTGATATCTAACTTCTGATAATTATCTCCTGATAATATAAGTACTGATATCCTTAAGTCCTGACTTCCAATATAAGTACTGATCAACAGTTAAGTACTGATTTGTCCTGTTAAGTAAGATCTGAAATCTAAACATAAATTATATTAGCCATGACATTATCAAATATATCTAACATATTTGGTGGATACATTCAAATCCACCAGAAAGTTTTAAATCCTTGTGTTTTATTACTTGGTATTTTGATTTCAATTATCTTTCTATTCCGCACTTTAGCAAATCAAACACTGTTATATGTATTGAGTTAGAACATTTTTTAAATCAAGAAAAGAAGCCAGAATTACATTCAACCCCCCTTCTGTAATTCTTGTTGTATTGTTAGGGAATAACAGATATATTATATGACTGATTTTGAGTTCAATAACATGTTCAAAATTGAGTTTTAATTTTGAATTTTGAAATTAGGGTTTATAACCCGTTTGAATATTCTTAATTGAAATTGGGGGTTTCTGTTCTAGGGGTTATTAGATTGTTTGGTTGGTATGGAATTGTAGAGCTTGAAAAGAGGAATCAATTGGTGGTGGTCTCGTCAACAGACGATACCGGAATCGAGTTGGCCGGAGAAAAGAAAAACTCGCCATATGGCGAGTTTTTTTCGAGTTATTCCGGCCAACTCAGGGGTTATTGATGTGATTTGATTGCATTAATGAATTTCTGGTGTTGTGTAGATCATATCTGGAGGAGATGGTGGTGTGACGATACCAGAGTAGAATTCTCCGGCAATCCCCGTCTTTTTCCGGCGAGGGGTTGGTAAAATTGCAGTTTGGTCCCTATTGTTCTGAAAACGATGAACTTTAGTCCCTCCAGTTTCCAGAAGTTGCAAATTTAGGATTCCTGTTTAAAAATTATTTAAAAATCATATTTTCTATTTATTTTAATTACAGAAATTCGATTTTAATTATTAAAAATTTTAAAAATTATTATTATAATTTTAAAATTATTTTTAATTCAAAAATAAATCTGAATTAATTAGTTAATTAATTTTAGTTGATAATTAATTATTTAATTGGTCAATTAATTAGAAAATTAATTGATTAATTGATTTAATTAATTATTAATTAATTTTAATTAATTATTTAATTAGATTTAATTATTTATTTTGATTTAAAATAATTATAAAAAATAGTTTTGAACTTTAAAATATTATTCTAAATTGTTTTCAAGGCTCGATAATTATTATAAAATGATTTTAAAGCCAGATTCGGGAAATTGAACTCTGTTTATTATTTTAAAATGATTGAACGACCCGTTTTAATTCCGAAAAATGTTTAAAAATGCATATTAAATATCTGAAAGATCATTTTAACATCAAAACTTCTTTGGGAAAGTATTTTCATCGAGTATCTTATGTGTTATGTGTTATATGTGAACTGATTGATGTGTTATATAAGTATATGTGTATCGTTTGACTACTTTAATTGTAACTTTCAATCCGTAAATCGGATTTGGGTAAAACGAAGGGTAGATAGAAGTTTATACCAAATAGAATCAAGTGAGATAAGTATTGATAGATACTTTTGATATCTGAGCAGAAGAAACGAGGCGTAGCAAATGGAAGCAGATAGTTGGTGAATAAGAGATAGTGATTGAAAGCCAATGAAGTGTTAGTGGGTAAAGACAAGGAAAGTGTTCTGAACCTTCTCAAGATATATTACGAATAATTGATAGTTCTGTTTTATATTGAAAGTGCTTTGAAGCACTGAACCGTAGACCTTGATTCCAGTTATTGATCTTTGAGCCGTGAGCTTTATTCTTTATTAACCATTGATTGTTGAATACCCAGATATGAACCACATATGTACAATACTACTCCACAAATACATCAAACTAAATACCAATCACTGAACCGAAATTGTTTAACACTCAAACCTTTATATCTTATGCATTGAAAGATTAATCCTTATAACTACTAGACTTTGATTCTTTTGTTATCCAATCCTTCTACCGGCTGATAGCTAATCTTTATATTTACCATGTTATTCCTTTGTGAAGATTGCAAACCATAGTATGCTTGAAACCCGATGTTATTTATGATTCTATTTATTACTTTACATTGTTTATTCTGTTATTATTATGAAATTGGATGGTTTTATAAAATATGGACCAGATTCGTAGTTAGACCAGATTGGTCGTCGTGTTAGGCCAATGTGTGCTTGGATCCGGTAATTAGAGCAGAGCTGTGTGCCTTGTTCGGGGTTAGTGCATGACTGATCAGCAGCCTAACCTTGGTTTTTAAAATGAAAACTTAATATCCAATTCTAAATTATTACTTATCCATGAACTTGATACCTTAAATCATTTCACTTGATCATTGTTTAATCTCAGTATTGACAATATAACTTGTTGAGCTAGTTAGCTCATTTATGTAATTATGTTTATGTTCTTTTCCAGTTAAGAAGGAACCTGTTGGTAGCGAGGATCCCCAATCAAGTGTGCGAGCTAGGATTCCAGGTTGAGCGGGATAAACTAGCTGAAGACTTTTGTGATAGTTTAAGTTTAAAACATTTGTAAGAATGTTTAATATTCAGTTGTAAGTTTGAATAGTTGGGATTTGGGCGTTTGTAATATAAGTGTGTGTGTGGCTTGTGTGCATACTTTAACCTGTTGCGATCCGTGGATGTTGGTAAGTAGTGTCACTGCATATTATTATTATCTCGACTATTGTTATAAGCAAGTTTATATATATGCTGTGTGTGTGTTGTGGACCCCAAACTTCTGACCCGGGTTTGGAGGGTGCCACAGGTTTGGTATCAGAGCTACAGGTTATTAGTTACTACTACAAGCCTAGGTTGTCGGGAGTGGTTAGGGGGTTAGGATTAGAAGTAAGGAATAGAAAGATAGAACATCGAGAGGTTGAGTGCGACTGTATGATAGGTGTAAGTATCATTCGCGTTGTGGTTCGAGATTCTTATCTTGCGATATGATTTTCAGATAGCAACGATGGCGGATTCCTTTATTCTAGTACCAGCTGATCATTCTGAGCCTTCAGTCGGAGGATCATCATCTGATCCACGCCCTGTTCTTCCACCGGTCTTAGCTATACTACCTCATGTTATGACAGAGGCTATACCACTATGAGCTATTCCACCTCCTGGTATGAGGCCACCTATCCGAGGACCCCCACCTGCTGGTTCGGATTCTACTGGGCATTCTGTTACGGGTGTACCTTTTTAGTTTTCTTCATACCCTGTTCCGTACCATCAGTTTGAGGCTTTCCTTATGGAGCAGCGACATCTACAGGGGTAGACCCAGGAGTTATTGCATATTATGCGTACCAGGGATATCGGGAGTGGTGAGAGGCGGCTCAGAGAGAGGATTCATGTATTTCAGAGAGAAGCTGCTGTGAGGATAACTGAGGTTACTCATGAGGATATTACCCCTGACTTTCTTATGGAATGGGCTAAGTGGGTTTTAGAGGAGCTTGAGGAGATTGGAGGTCCAGATTTGCCATGAGCTAGAGATAGAGATGCAGAGACAGAGATGATGAGACAGAGTTGTTGTGGTTGTTTTTGTTATTTACATTAGTGTGTAGTGTGTATCAACAGACTTTTGGTTTGTATTTATAGACTAGACTTGTTGAGTAGTGTGTAGGCCTGTTGTACCCTTTTTTGCTTTTGAAGCGTTTTTCACGCTTGTACTACCAAAACTTTGATCTATATATATCAGTACCTTTTCTTTTCGAGCATTGTCATGTACATTACAGCACCTGCTTTATCTTACTTTATTTATTGCACCAGTTATAACTCTTGTGATACCATGTACCCTACCCCCCTTAACTGTTTACATTCTGTAAAGAAGCATACAATTTACTTAATTCAGTTGTTACAAATGTTTTCAAAAAGAGATATTTTTGTTTTACAAAAACTTTTCATAAAAAGAATTTGATTTAAAGGCTAAATAAGTTGTTTGATTCATTACAGAAAATGCCTCCCAAAATAAAAAACCCATACTACCAACTAGAATGAAGAAACCGACAACAACAACCCAAGACAACAACAACCAGAATGCAAACCCAAATCCTAGAGACCCAACAATATCCCAGATTCTTCAGATCTTGGCTCAATAAACAGTCCACCTGACTCAACCAGGTAACTTTCAAGACTTTTCAGGTGGTGAATCCACCGGAATTCAAGGGTTCTTTAGATCCAATTGAAGCGAGTGTTTGGTTAAAGGAAATAGAGAAGTCATTTGTTTTGGTTAAAGTGAAAGAGGAACAAAAGGTTAAAATTACAAGTTATTATTTGAAGAATGAAGCCACCTACTGGTGGGAACCAGTGAAGACATTGGAATGTACAAATGCTATTACTTGGGAGAGATTCAGGGAGTTGTTTCTAGAGAAGTATTTTCCCCAGTTTGTTCAGGATCAAATGGAATTGAAGTTCTTAGAGCTAAATCAAGGAAATATGTCGGTAACTGATTATGAAAGTAAGTTTGAAGAATTGTCAAGGTTTGTACCGTCGTATGTGGATACTGATAGGAAGAAAGCTAAGAGATTTCAGCAAGTTTTAAGGCCATGGATCAGAGGGAAGGTAGCCATATTTGAATTGGATACCTATGCAGGAGTTGTACAGAAGGCCATGATTGCAGAAACAGAGAGTGAGATGTCACAGAGGGAGAAGGAAAGTAAGAAAAGAATGTTTGAAGGGAGTGAAGGACAGTCACAAGTAGGGAAGTTTCCAAATTCCAATCAGAAGAAGGGCAAGTTTCAGCCAGGGAGAAATTTTAATTTCAAGAAGCAAAATGCAGGTAACAGAGGTCAAGGCAACTGTCCCGCCACTGTGAACCAGCCAAATCAGTTAAGGCTAACTTTTACAAATTTTCAGGTATGTGGAAAGAAACATGGAGTAGTTTGTAATAAGTTGAATGTAGTTTGTTACAAGTGTAATCAGAACGGGCACTATTCAAGGGAGTGTCGTAACCAGCCAGCTAGAGAGCCAGTGAACAAAGACCATCCTACCGGGAATTCAGTAGTTAAGGTTCCAGCAATTGGATTTACATGTTTTAAGTGCAGAAAGCCAGGATATATAGCAAGGGATAGTAAAACACCAGCCCTAGTCAGTAATGCATTAAGAATCATGGGATCCAGCCCAGTAGTGAATGAGACTCCAAAGGCCAGAGTTTTTAACATGTCTGTGAAGGACGCTATCCAGGATACTGATGTCGTAGAAGGTACGCTTAATGTGAATTCTTTGTGTGCCAAAGTATTAATAAATTTGGGAGCAACTCGATCATTTATTTCTCAAGATTTTGTTAGTAAGTTAAATTGTCTGATTGAGTGTTTAAATGAAATATTGACTGTGGAATTAGCAAATCAAGAACGTAACTATGAGATTGAGATTTATGATAATAAGTTTTGTGTGGATTTGATACCATTTAAGTTAGGAGAGTTTGACGTTATTCTAGGAATGGATTGGTTATCTAAGCATGAGGCTCAGATAGACTGTCGTAATAAGAAGGTAATTTTAAAAATGCCAGGCGAGAAAGTAGTAACATTTAAAGGTCAGAAGCAAGCGAAGAAGTTCTTAATGATGATTCAAGCTAAGAAGTTGCTACGACAAGGATGCGAGCATTTCATTACATATGTAATTGATAGAAGTCAGGAGCCAACAAAACTTGAAGATATTCCAGTAGTCAATGAGTTCACAGACGTGTTTCCCGATGAGTTACCAGGACTTCCTCCAGATAGAGAAATTGAGTTTGCAATCGACTTAGCACCTGGAACGGAACCAGTATCCAAGGCCCCGTATAGAATGGCACCCGTCGAAATGAAAGAGTTAGCAAAGCAATTGCAGGAATTGTTAGAAAAATGAGTAATTAGACCTAGTGTGTCCACATGGGGTGCACCGGTACTATTTGTTAAGAAAAAGACGGAAGCATGAGACCATGCATCGATTATCGAGAGCTCAACAAGCTTACAATCAAGAATAAATATCCGTTACCTCGAATTGATGATTTATTTGACCAGTGGAAAGGAGCCAAGTATTTCTCCAAGATTGATCTAAGATCGGGATATCACCAATTGAAATTAAGCCAGAAGATATACCGAAGACAGCTTTCAGAACAAGGTACGGACATTAATAATTCTTACTGATGTCTTTTGGATTAACCAATGCCCCATCAACATTTATGGACTTAATGAACAGAATTTTCAAATAGTATTTGGACAAGTTTGTCATTGTGTTTATAGACGATATTTTGATTTACTCGAAGATAGAAGAAGATCATGCGGAACATTTGAGGATATCTTTGGAAATTTTAAGGAAGGAAAAGTTATGTGCTAAATTTTTGAAGTGTGAGTTTTGGCTACAGGAAGTTCAGTTCTTAGGACACATAATCAGTAATGAAGGGATCAAAGTGGACCCGGTAAAGATTGAAGCTATTACAAATTGGGAAAGGCCAAAAACACCAACAGAAGTGAGAAGTTTCTTAAGATTAGCGGGATATTATCGATGATTTGTTCAAGATTTCTCGAAGATTGCGATGCCTTTGACAAACCTTACCCAGAAGAACTAAAAGTTTATATGGAATGATAAGTGTGAAGAAAGTTTTCAAGAATTGAAAAGGAGACTGATCACATCACGTGTTTTGTCACTTCCAGATGATCAAGGAAATTTTGTAATCTATAGTGATGTTTCTCATAAGGGACTAGGTTGTGTTTTGATGCAGCACGAAAAGGTTATAGCATATGCATCAAGACAACTGAAACCTCATGAGTAGAAGTATCCTACTCATGACTTGGAGCTGGCGGCCATAGTATTCACTTTGAAGATTTAGAGACATTATCTATATGGAGAAATATTTGAGCTTAATATGGATCATAAAAAGTTTAAAGTACATATTTACGCAAAAGAAACTTAATATGAGACAGAGAAGATGGCTGGAGTTGATCAAGGACTACGACTGTACGATTAATTATCACCCAGGTAAAGCAAATATTGTGGCAGACGCGTTAAGTCGAAAAGAGAAGTTGAATGTGTTAACAGTAGCCGAGGAGTTATACAAGGAATTTCAAAAATTGGAATTAGAAATCAGAGTTTGCAAGCCTGACGAAGCAAAGATGTATAGTATAAATTTCCAGCCAGAATTATTAGAGAAGATCAAGAAGTGTCAAGAGGAAGTAATGGATCAGGATATTAATCGTTTGGTAGGTGAAGAGTTGTGCACACAAAAGGATGATCAAGGTATACTTAGATTTTCTTCCAGAATATGGATTCCACCAGTAACAGAGTTGAAGAATGAGATTCTATAGGAAGCTCATAATTCAAGATATTCAATCCATCCAGGAAGTACCAAGATATATAGGGATTTAAAGGAAAATTATTGGTGGCCAGATATGAAGAGAGAAATTGTAGAATGGGTCAATAAATGTTATACATGTCAGAGGGTCAAGGCAGAACACCAGAGACCAAGTGGATTATTGCAGCCATTAGAGATTCTAGAATGTAAGTGGGAGCATATTGCCGTGGATTTCATAATCAGATTACCAAGGACAAAAGCAAATCACTAAGCCATTTGGGTTATAGTGGACAGATTTATAAATCAGCTCATTTTCTGCCTATTAATGAAAGATTTTTACTAGACAAGTTGGTTCACATGTACCTGAAAGAGATAGTAGTTCGTCATGGAGTTCATGTATCTATCATATCTGATCGAGATCCAAGATTTAATTCGAGATTTTGGAGAAGTTTTCAAGAATGCTTGGGAACCAGATTGAACATGAGTACAACTTACCATCAACAAACAGACGGCCAAAGTGAAAAAATAATTCAGACAATTGAAGACATGTTACGCGTTTGTGCAATTAATTTCAAAGGAAATTGGGACGAGCATTTACCCTTGGTAGAATTTGCTTACAACAACAATTACCATGCCAGTATTGGGATGCCACCCTATGAAGCTCTTTATGAACTTAAATGTCGATCGCTAGTATATTGGGATGAAGTAGGAGAACGCAAGATACTTGGACCTGAATTGGTGCAACAGACGAAAGAAGTTGTTGAAGTTATTCAGAAAAGTTAATTGCAGCACAAGACCGTCAAAGAAAGTACGCAGATCAATCAAGAAAGGATATGGAATTTGAAGAAGGAGATTTAGTGCTACTGAAAGTGTCGCCATGGAAAGAATTGACGAGATTTGGAAAGAAAGGAAAGCTGAATCCTAGATACATCGGACCTTTTAAGATTCTGAAGCGTGTTGGCAAGGTAGCCTACGAACAGGCATTACCCCCGCATATGGAGCACATTCACAATATTTTTCAGACATCGATGCTTAAGAAGTATAATCCAGATTTCAGGCATGTAATTGAGTACGGACTAATAGAACTTCAAGCAGATTTGTCGTATGTAGAGAGTCCGATAGAGATTCTAGAAAAAAGAGATAATGTTTTAAGGAATAAAGTTGTAAAGTCAGTAAGAGTATTGTGGAGAAACCCAAAGGTTGAAGAGTCAACATGGGAGTTAAAAAGCGATATGCGAGAAAAGTACCCTCATTTGTTTTCTTAGGAGATTCAGAGGACAGAATCCTTTTAAGAGGGGAAGGATGTAATATCTGGGATAACGTGTAATTATTTTTTCTAATAAATGTATATTATGTATTTATTCTGTATTTATTCTGTGAATTAATTATGAAGTGGTATATGTGTTTGGATATTTAAATATAATATAATTTGAGTATTTTAATTTGTATATGTCCAAAATAAAGTATATATATTTTCATATCTTTCTATTAATTTTTATGTTGTTTTATGATTTTATAAAAGATTTATGGATTTAATAAATTATTTTTCCGAGTAAATAAAAACTATTTTGTACAATTGGGAACCAACCGACTTCAACCGTTCTTACATTTTTACAACCCAAAACTCTTCCGAAAACTCCTTTCTAACCTAATTGCAATATTTCGAGCATTTTCCATATTTTGACTTTTTCGATCCGGCGTACTGTTTTCCCCGTACGGATCCTGCCGCAATATTTTCGATACAAAATTCTTTTCGGTAAATCAATAAAACCCGTATTTTCGAGAAACAAGATCTTTTTATTAAACTATTATATTATCATCTTGTAATACGTGTAACTAATGCGCTGAGACCAAGACCGCGATTGTTAAATGTACAGATTTGGATAATTAACTGAAAATCGGTACCGTTTTGGATCTGTTTTCTCAAATAAACATACTATTTTATATTCGGTATGATCCAATGGGGTACCATATTCCGTAAATATAAATATCCCTTACCGTATTTTATTTTGTACAGAAAATCATTTGCAAACAGTTAAATATATAATTTTACAGAGAAAAAATAGTTTTTGAGAATCAAACAAGCTTTTGAAGGTGTTATCGAACTCTGTTTGGAAAGCTCGAGTACTCAAAATGAAGGTATTGAGGTGTACTATCAGAATCAACAAGTTTCATAACTGCAGAATCAGTGGTTTATTTTCTGTATTTTTATTTAATTTCGAATTATTTTGAATTAAAATATGAATTTTTGTTCGAGATGTTGTTTGTATGATTTGATGATATCATGTTATAGAGCTTTTCAGCCTAATGATTTTGATATATTATATGACTGATTTGGAGTTCAATAACATGTTCAAAATTGAGTTTTAATTTCGAATTTTAAAATTAGGGTTTATAACCCGTTTGAATGTTCTTAATTGAAATTGGGGGTTTCTGTTCTAGGGGTTATTAGATTGTTTGGTTGGCATGGATTTATAGAGCTTGAAAAGAAGAAACGATTGGTACTGGTCTCGTCAACAGACGATACCGGAATCGAGCTGGCTGGAGAAAAAAAAGAACTCGTCGTCCGGCGAGTTTTCTTCGAGTTATTCCGGCCAACTCAGGGGTTATTGATGTAATTTGATTGCATTAATAAATTCCTGGTGTTGTGTAGATCATATCTGGAGGAGATGGTGGTGTGACTATACCGGAGTCGAATTCTCTGACGATCCCCGTCGTTTTCCGGCGAGGGGTTGGTAAAATTGCAGTTTGGTCCCTATTATTTTGAAAATGATGAACTTTACTCCCTGCAGTTTCCAGAAGTTGCAAATTTAGGATTCTTGTTTAAAATTATTTAAAAATAATATTTTCTGTTTATTTTAATTACAGAAATTCGATTTTAATTATTAAAAATTCAAAAAATTATTGTTTTGATTCTAAAAATTATTTTTAATTAAAAAATAAATCTGAATTAATTAGTAAATTAATTTTAGTTGATAATTAATTAGTTAATAGGTCAATTAATTCAAAAATTAATTGATTAATTGATTTAATTAATTATTAATTAATTATATTATTAGATTTAATTATTTATTTTGATTTAAAAAATTCCGAAAAGAAGTTTTGAGCTTTAAAATAGTATTCTAAATTATTTTCAAGGCTCGATAATTATTATAAAATGATTTTAAAGCTAGATTCGGGCAATCGAACTCTGTTTATTGTTTTAAAATGATTCAACGGCCCGTTTTAATTCCGAAAGTTGTTTAAAAATTTGTATTAAATATCTGAAAGATCAGCTTAACATCAAACGTTCTTTGTGAAAGTATTTTCATCGTGTATCTTATGTGTTATGTGCTATATGTGAACTGATTGATGTTTTATATAAGTATATGTGTATCGTTTGACTGTTTTAATTGTAACTTTTAATCCGTAAATTTGATTTGGGTAAAACGAAGGGTAGATAGAAGTTTATACCAAATAGAATCAAGTGAGATAAGTATTGATAGATACTTTTGATATCTGAGCAGAAGAAACGAGGCGTAGGAAATGGAAGCAGATAGTTGGTGAATAAGAGATAGTGATTGAAAGCCAGTGAAGTGTTAGTGGGTAAAGACAAGGCAAGTGCTCTGAACCTTCTCAAGATATATTACGAATAATTGATAGTTCTGTTTTATATTGCAAGTGCTTTGAAGCACTGAACCATAGACCTTGATTCCAGTTATTGATCTTTGAGCCGTGAACTTTATTCTTTCTTAACCATTGATTATTGAATACCCAGATACAAACCGCAGATGTACGATACTACTCCACAAATACATTAAACTAAATACCAATCACTGAACCGAAATTATTTAACACTCAAACCTTTATATCTTATGCATTGAAAGATTAATCCTTATAACTACTAGACTTTGATTCTTTTGTTATCCAATCCTTCTACCGGCTGATAGCTAATCTTTATATTTACCATGTTATTCCTTTGTGAAGATTGCAAACCATAGTATGCTTGAAACCCGATGTTATTTATGATTCTTTTTATTACTTTACATTGTTTATTCTGTTATTGTTATGGAATTGGATGGTTTTATAAAATATGGACCAGATTCGTAGTCAGACCAGATTGGTGGTCGTGTTAGGCCAATGTGTGCTTGGATCCGGTAATTAGAGCAGAGTTGTGTGCCTTGCTCGGGGTTAGTGCGTGACTGATCAACAGCCTAACTTGGGTTTTTAAAATGAAAACTTAATATCCAATACTAAATCATTACTTATCCATAAACTTGTGATATATAAGTGATGATGTCAAAGATCACTAAAGATAACAATATCATTAGTGTCCCTGATCAAAGTATGAAGCAAGCCAAATGGACATCTGATCTAAGGAGATTAATGAACTGTTATTTTTGGTAATCAACAAAGCTTGGGGCCAACCCTAAGTAAGTTGTATTGTTATCTTAATCTGTATTTTGTACTTGTAACACTTAAAGTCTGTAAAAATGCAAGGAGCAGACCGGAGTCTTTTTCCTGAAACAATATCAAGCCTAAGGATTCTATCTAGAAGAAGATCAAGAAGATCATACTTCAGAAGAATTTTGAAGAAGCTTGGAGTTGAATAAATCTGTTTGAAGAAAAATACTCTAAGTCAAGATCTCTACAAGTCACTAATTTAATGTTATAGAGAAGTCATTCGAGAACTCCAGAATGGCTTATCGAGAAGTCGGGAAAGCTACTAGAGAACTCAGAAAGATATCGACAAGCCAAATTGAAGACATGAAGGCTGGAGATATCGACAAGTTATTTCTTCACTAGAGAACTCAGAGTTATCGACAAGTCTACATTCATTAGAGAACTCTGAGTTATTGATAAGTCAAGTTCCACAAGAGAACTCAGAGATATCGACAAGTTAAAATTCACTAGAGGACTCTGAGATATCGACAAGTTAAATTTGACTAGAGAACTCTGAGATATCGACAAGTCAAGAAGCTACTAGAGAACTAAGAGTTATCGATAAGTCAAAGTGAAGATGTAAAGACTAGAGATCTCGACAAGCCTAAAATTCTCTTATAGAGAATTGAAGATCTCTACAAGCCAAACTAAATATAGAGTATTAGAGATCTCGATAAGACAATATACTTATCGAGATGTCAAGTGTTCTATAGACCTAAACTGGAGATCTCGAGGTACAATTTCAAAGTACAAATTTGCAGATCAGTTCAATATCCAAGATAAATAATCAACAAACAATCCAAACAGCTGGATTGACAAGTATATAAAAAGTAGCTTGAAGAATGTGCAAGATCAATGGTAAAGATTAACTGACAGAGGAAGATCAAAGTGAACACGGGATGCTAAAGATATGTTAAGCCAGAAATGGAAGATCTACTTTTCTATAAATAGAAATGACAAGTGACAGTTTAGAAAAGCTAGTAACATGTCTTATTACACACTGTGTAAACCAGCAGTTAACTAAGTTATAAAGTTAACACTGGTCCTTAGTCAGTTGTAACAATTTAGATAAAATTTCTTGTAATATTCTCCTTGAGAAGCTAAGCTCTTTATCAACAAAGAGTCTAGAAATTTTGTAGCAAAACAGTCTTAATTTTAATATAAAATTAAGTGAGTTTTGAAGATCTGTGTTCTTTATTTTCTACAAGCTTAAATTATGCATGAACACATTTCATTACAAGATTTAGTTTACTTTGTTCAACCATAAATATTCAAGAAAAGCACAAAAACAGTAAAACACATTCACACCCCCCTGTGTGTTATTTATTTCCTAACAAGTGATATCAGAGCAAAATCTGAAAGTAAACAGATTCAAGATCTTGGAAGAATGAATACACAGAAAATCAGTAGCATCAAAATTCCTACCTTTGACAAAGCTAACTACACTCTTTGGAAAAAGAAAATGATGTTGTTCATCAGGATGGCCAATCCACTCTACATTCAGATCCTCAAGGATGGACCTTTCATTCCTACAGTAAGAATTGAGGAATCTACAAATGGAGATAGGATTATCCCAGCTCTTTATGCTCCAAAAGATCCTGCTGAGTATACTGATCCTGAAAAAGAAAAAGTTTCCCTGGATAGAAGATTATAATTAATTTTGATTGAGTCACTTGACAATGTAATGTGCAACAACATTGTCAACTGTGACACTGCCAAGCAAATATGGGAAAATATTGAGATACTCTGTGAGGGAACTAAGGAAGTTAGATCAAATCAAAGAAGGATACTGATTTCACAGTATGAGAGTTTCATGGCTAAGCCAAAGGAAAGCATTACTGATGTGTTTGAAAGATTCAATAAGCTGATAAATGACTTGCAACTTCATGACAAATACTATGAAGCTGAAGAAGTGAATCTAAAGTTCTTGCTTACTCTTCCTGATCATTTGAAACAGAAAATCTCAGCAATCAGGGAAGGGAGAGACTTGAGCAGAATAACACTGGAAGTTCTATATGAAATTCCCAAAACATATCAACTAGAGATGATTCAAAGACAATCATTGACATCTGGTCAAGGACAGGTTATGGATGGCCCAAGTGCTTTAATTGTAAATGAAATTCAAACATCCAATGATAAACCAAGATCTCAAACTCCAGTTGCCTCAACAAGTGAGCAAATAACAAATGATTCACAGGAACAAGTCATTCTGGAATTGGAAAAAGATGAGTTCTATACTCTTGAAGAACTGGATGAGCTAGACCAGTCAATGGCCTATTTGGCTAGGAACTTCTCTAATATTAGAGTAAAGAAGCCAAGATACTTTAAGAATAAAGGACAGTCTTTCAAAAAAGAAAGCATCTAGAAGGAAAAAGGGAAGTACAATTCTGATAGCAAGAATGGCTACAAAACTGGATCTGTTGACAGATCTAAGATAAGGTGCTTCAATTGTGATGAACTAGGACACTTTGCTACAGAATGCAGGAAACCCAAGAAGGCAATGAAAGATAAAGCTTATCTTGAACTTGAAGCAAAGTATGAAGCTCTTCTGAAGAAACAGCAAAGCAAAGCTCATATTACAGAAGGTAAAAGTTGGGATGACTCTGAAAATGATGAAGATGAAGAACTTGGAAACTATGCACTCATGGCCTTGGAGCAAGGAGAATCATTCTCATCTAAATCACAGGTACCAACTCTTACCACCACTAATTTAAATATGAATCAATATAAGGAAACTGTTGAGAAGATGAGCACATAAATGTTTCACATCCACACAAGCATGGTTGTTGCTAATGAAGAAGTTAGCAGATTAACAAAGTTGAATGAGAAGCTTGAGAATGAAAAATAAGGAACTAAATTGTTGATAGTGGAGCTTGAAGCCTTAAAACAAGAAAATGGCTATCTGAAGAACAAGCTCAAGTGTGCAAATAAGATTGAGGCTGTGCTAAGGGAAAAACTGGAAAAAAATGAAGTAAAGTTTAAGTCCTTCAGAAATGTATCTGAATTGGTTGGTCAGTACCATGAGAAAAACAAACCATATGCAAACATTGCTATTGGTCTTGATTATGATGCCTTGAACAACAAAAAGAAAAACATAAGTGATAGAGGAAAAACAACAGAGAGTGAAAATGTCCCAGCAATGCTGAGAAATGTTGGATCACCTGTGTTCAAGACTTGTGAAGTAAACTTCAGTAAAGAAGAATTGATCATCAAGCAAGAAATTACAGATGAGGATAATGAAAAGAAAAATGTAAATTCAACTCAATCTTCCGAGGATGAAGAAAACCTCATGGACAATCAAAGCACCAAGACTTCTGTCAAAGAACTAAAGATTGAAGATGCAAGAAAGAAGAAGAAAAATAGAAATGGGAGAATATGGATAAACAAAAGCAATAATTTGGTTTATATTGCAGATGCTCCTGGAAAGATGTGTTAAAAATATGGCTCTGCAAATCATCTAACTGACCTTTGTAAAAAGGTTGTTAGTAAGCCAACTGAAGGAGCTTGCAAATACAATAAAGCAGATTTAAATAATCCCTACTCATTCTGTGATAAGTTTGACTGCATCCCTTGCAACTTGAAAGTGATGAAGAGTTGCCACAAACTGAGAGTAGACCTTAAAGAAACAAAAATTGAGTCTACATCAGAAAGGGAAAATGCATAATAATCATTGAACTCTATTTTATCTAAAACAACTCACTCTACTTCTGCTAAATCAGTTAACAAGAAGAAAGTACCCAACACTGCTTAGGTCACTAAACACACATGAATCTCATTATGTGCAGCGCAAAGTGAAGAAAGTCATATGGATCATTGACAGTGGATGTTCCAGACATATGATAAGTGATAAAGCCCTGCTATCACAGTTTGAGGAGAAAGCTAGCCCATTGGTGACCTTTGGAGACAACAGCAAAGGATTCGCAATGGGGTATGGCAAGATTGTTTCTGAAAATATTATCATTGATGATGTAGCACTAGTAGTTGGTCTTCAAGTGAATCTTCTCAGTGTTAGCCAATTTTCAGACAAAGGCTTTGAAATTTTATTCAAGAAAGAAGAATGCATTTTTATCAGCAAGAAAACTGGTGAAGTTGCTCTGAAAGGAGCAAGCAAAGGAAGCTTGTTTGTTGCAGACTTGGACTTAACAAATAAGGATGGTATTTGTTGCTTCTACACCAAGGTATCAGAAGAACAAAGCAAGTTATGGCATAAGAAGCTGTCTCACTTGAATTTTAAGGCAATTAACAACTTAGTCAAAAAGGAGTTAGTAAGAGACATGCCCAAACTGGAATTTGCTCAAGTTGAAGTTTGTGAATCTTGTTAGAAAGGAAAGATGAAAAGATCTAGTCATAAGTCAAAAAATGTGAATTCTATAAGTGCACCATTGCAACTTATTCACATGGACTTATTTGGGCCAGTGAATGTCTTATCAATTTCAAGAAACAAATACGCACTTGTGATGATGGATGATTTCTCAAGATACACCTGGGTAGAGTTCATGTACTCTAAAGATGAAACTCCACACATCATAGTTGAGCACATCAAGAAGATAAAAAACAGGCTGAAGATTACAATTGTGTGAAAAGATTGAGAAGTGAATTTAGAAATGCTACATTAAGTGAATTCTGCAAAGGCAAAGGCATTGTTCAAGAATTCTCAGCTTCCAGGATACCTCAACAAAATGGAGTAGTTGAGAGAAAGAATAGAATATTGGTTGAAGCTGCCAGAACAATGCTGCAAGATGCCAAGTTGCCAACAAGTTTCTGGGAAGAGGTTGTTAACACTGCATGTTATACTCAGAACAGATATCTGATTAACAAGGTGCATGGCAAGTCACCCTACTTAATCATGTCTAAGAGAAAGCCTACTGTAAAGCATCTTCATGTGTTTGGAAGCAAGTGTTACATTTTGAAAGACAACTCTGAATATGTGGGAAAATTTGACTCAAAGGTTTTTGAAGCAATTTTCTGGGATATTCACTGGAAATCACAACCTACAAATTTTATGTGATTGATCAAAAGAAAATTATGGAGAGCACAGATGTGACCTTTGATGATGACAAGTGTCCAGGTTTGGAATGCCTTGATGATAATAAAGCTGAAGCCCTTGCATTTGAAAACCTCAACATTGATAGTGATTCTTATGTGGAAGATGGAGTTGATGCACAACATATATTAAATGAAGATACTACTCAACAGGAAGATCATGAAAATGGAAGCTCAGCTCAGACACCTGAATTTGATAGCACAAACTTAGGGGGAGAAAGAGAAAGAGGAACTAGCAGTCATACCAATAATGAGGTAGAGGATGAAGGCACAAGTCAACAAACACATACAAGGAAGTGGGATAGAAGTCACACTAGAGATGCAATTATTGGTGATCCTACTGCTGGTGTGAGGACTAGAAGTACAACTGCTAATGAGTGCCTACATGCATGTTTTCTGTCTCAAGTAGAATCTAAGAAAATTGATGAAGCTCTTCTGGATCTTGACTGGATATCTGCCATACAGGAAGAACTGAATCAGTTTGAAGAAGCAAAGTCTGGAATTTAGTTCATGCACCAAAGAATAGAAGCATTATTGAAACAAAATGGGTGTTCGGGAATAAAATGGATGAAAATGGTATAGTTACCAGAAATAAAGCAAGGTTGGTTGCAAAAGGATACTCACAAGAAGAAGGAATTGATTATGATGAAACTTTTGCTCCAGTTGCAAGACTTGAAGCTATAAGAATTCTCCTAGCATTTGCTGCACATTCAAACTTTAAAGTGTATCAAATGGATGTCAAAAGTGCCTTTTTGAATGGTGAGCTAGAAGAAGAAGTTTATGTGCAATAGCCTCCTGGCTTTGAGAATCCAAAATTCCCAAATTTTGTGTACAAGTTACTCAAGGCTCTATATGGACTAAAACAGGCACCTAGAGCTTGGTATGACACACTATCAGATTTTCTACTGAAGCATGGTTTTACTAGAGGAACCATAGACAAGACTCTCTTCTACAAGAAACATCTTTAGTTATACTAATGAGAAGATTTGCCAAAGATTCTCCAAGTTTATGCAAAGTGAATATGAAATGAGTATGATGGGGGAACTGAGTTACTTCCTTCAACTTCAAGTCAGTCAAAGAAGTGATGGTATCTTCATTAGCCAAACTAAGTATGTCAAGGATCTATTGGAGAAGTTTGGTATGGTTGATTGTTCACTTGCATCTACACTTATGTCCATTGCAACAAAGTTGGATGGAGATAAAAAGGGCAAAAGTGTAGATATCTCAAGCTACAGAGGAATGATTGGATCACTGCTCTACTTAACAGCGAGTAGACCAGACATCATGTTTGTAACATGTCTATGTGTAAGATTTCAAGCCAATCCAAAAGAATCACATTTGATGGCTATAAAGAGGATTTTCAGATACTTGAAGGGGACTCCAAACTTGGGATTATGGTTTCCTAAGGGAACTAGTTTTAAAGATGTTGGTTACACAGATGCAGATTTTGCTGGATGCAGGGTTGACAGAAAGAGTACCAGTGGAAGTTGTCAATTTCTCGGATAAAGACTTGTATCGTGGTATAGCAAGAAATAACAATCTGTATCAACTTCTACAGCTGAAGCTGAATACATAGCTGCAGGAAGTTGTTGTGCTTAAGTGCTTTGGATTAGAAACTAGCTAATGGATTATGGCCTAGTATTATACAAAATTCCTATTATGTGTGATAATACTAGTGCTATATCTATAGTAGCTAATCCAATTAATCATTCTAGGACAAAGCACATTGATGTAAGGTACCATTTTTGTAACACCCCCAAATCCGGGGTCGGGGATCCGGGTTGTCACGAGTTCCATTTTCCTTAATAACACTTAATCATAATAAACAACCAACTATTACACACTGTGACCCCACAATATACACACACCAAAAATTATAGTCTCAGAGATGAATACCAAAAATAACACAAGTCATTTTATTCCACAATTATAAACCATTACACCTTAAAAGGGTTTCTGAAAAAATTTACATATTCTTTGCCATTAATACAATTCATAATCTACATAAGTCTGGTACATCAACAGTTGAAGCCTAGCCTATTGGTAATTCCTACCTCAGCTACAGCGGCATCAACGCCTACAGGAAACTGCGGAACGTTTCCTATCTGCTTGCGAATTGGGAGCTTGATCCTTTTCATCTTGTGTATCTGTTGTTGTGTGATGAAAGAAGAAAGCAAGGGTGAGCAACAAGCCTACCAAAATAATATGTATAATAATTAACAATATATGAGCATTCTCATAGTACTCATGAAAGTCTTGGTCAAGAAGAAATGAACCAAGTTGATATCCTAACGCGACCAAGTCGTAAAATATTCAGTATATATGTATATATACTTCTCAAAATCTTGGAAATCCTCCTCTATGCATAATATACATAGAGTTCCAGTTTATAACTGTATAAAAATATCGTTGCAAGGTGATCTCAAATATCTAACCTTATCTCAACATTTTTCTGAAAATCTTTGTCATGCATAAGATAATCATTAACTAGATATAAGTTGAAAACATGAAGGTTCAAGTTATAATCAGTTTCAAAAGTTCATCATACATATGAGACTACAAGATAAGACTTGAATACATTCAATCTTTGAAATATCATTTGAAAGAAATGAAGTTACGAGATACTTCATTAAGTCCCGATATATATATTCACCTATATATATATATCTCATACACTCCTTGAAAACCTCTGTTATGAAAATTATAAATAGAGTTTTAATATCCAATGAATTTGGAAAGAAGAAAGCTTTGGCATAAACCCGATATCTTGCTGATCAGGCAAAGATACCAATTAAGTAACCTTTTCTACTAGTAGATGGATGAATCCCCCACCGGTCATCACCCTGGCCGCATTAGGGCCTTGTGATGGACTGCCACCCATCCACTTACACTTTGATAGACCATACCCCGGCCTGTCGCTTATGCCGACTCAATTAGATGGACTTACTTCTCGAACATTGGGCAAGTAATCAAATTCTTTTATCAAAACCGCAATCTCGTTGCGAATATAAAATACACCACAAAGCCGGATCCCTCAGATTTTTAAGCGAGTATTTAAATCCCCTTCGAAAGGAAGATCTTAAATTTGAAAACGAGTTTTGGGATCCGCTCTAACTTTTAAAATCATTTTGAAGACTCGAAAATATTTTAAAGAATGTTTAGAGTAATGATGATTTAATAAAATAAATCAGTCCCGATATATTAAAAAATATCTGAATATTATTATTTAAATAATATTTCCATAAAGGATAATCTTTATAAAATAATTGAAGTAGAAGTTTCAAAACTCATACTTGAAACGAATAATAAATAACAAAAGATATACTTATAAGAAAGTACAATCTTTATTTGAATAATCAAAAATAAGTTTGATTATTATTCAAAACCATCGAATATACCTTATTCGATTAAGAGTTATAGAAAACTATATATATATATATAAGAGAAAAGTTCTATGGAGACCACGTTTTCATCGGAGACCTTAGAGACCACATATGTTCTGCAATCAAAACACTATAAAATATATTATTTTGTGAAGTATGTTTTACGAGTATCACTAATTTATTAAAATTATTGAAGATCAATTAAGTTTAATAAGTAGAATGTGTATGTTCTGCAAGCTGAACAAATGTTCTGCAAACTTAATATGTTTTGCAGAATAAAATATTTTTGTAATGTTTTACATGCAGTACATATATGATATTTAAGATTTTGAATAAAATAAGGATCTTTGTAGAGCATGATTCATAAAATAATATGTTTTGCAAGGGTTAAGTTCTATGGAGACCACTTTTTTTTGGAGACCTTGGAGACCACTTGTGTTCTGCAAGTTAAATATTGCATAAAAACATTGCAAAACATATTATTTTGTGAATGATGCTCTACAAAGATCCTTATTTTATTCAAAATATTGAATATCATATATGTACTGCATGTAAAACATTACAAAAATACTTTATTCTGCAAAACATGTTAAGTTTGCAGAATATTTGTTCAGCTTGCAGAACATACACATTCTACTTATTAAACTTAAATGATCTGCAATAATTTTAATGAATTATTGATACTCGTAGAACATACTTCACAAAATAATATATTTTATGGTGTTTTGATTGCAGAACATATGTGGTCTCCAAGGTCTCCGATAAAAAAGTGGTCTCCATAGAACTTTTCTGTTTTACAATGTTTTTATGCAATATTTAACTTGTAGAACATAAGTGGTCTCCAAGGTCTCCTAAAATTGGGGTTATTACAATTTTATTAGAGAACATGCTACAAATGGTACCATTGAACTCATTTTTGTACCAACAGGAAAGCAATTAGCTGACATTTTTACTAAACCTTTAGATGAAGCAACTTTCACTAGACTTGTAGGTGAAATTGGAATGCTTAATTCTTCATCCTAAGGCAAGAACTCATCTAATGTTTTGCAATAGATTAATCTCCAGTAAATCAAAATTAATTTGATTAAATTGGAAATTAACTGAAATATGAATTATAAATTTTTAAGAAATCTCTGCATATTTGTTTTTCAAATTTAAATTCAACTTGGAATTTTTCAAATTCTAAGTAAACTGCTCAGTTGTTAATTTACATTCTTAATATGTAAAATTAACACAAGGCAGAATTACAAAAACCAAAAGTATATAGAGAACTGAGTTCTCGATAAGTCAAATTGACTTCTCGACAAGTCATTTTAGGACTTCTAGAGTGAGTCTTCGATAAGTCAATTACTGACTTCTCGAGTGACTTCTCGATAGGCTTAATGTGACTTATCGATAAGTCTTTGTAGAGTTCTCTAGTAGTGTTAATTCACAGAGTTCTCTACAAGTGTAATTTTTGACTTATCAATAACTCAGAACTGAGATAATTTAAATTAATAAATTATTTTGGTAAAATACTTTTGGAAAATTTATTCTAATTTTATTTTGAATTTATTCTAATAAAAGTTAGAATTAGTTCAGTCGACTTTTTTGGACAAACTGGGTATTCATTTGACATCTCGATAAGTAAATTTTGAGTTCTCTAAAAGAGTAATTTAAAATGACTTCTCGATATGTACTTCATTTCTTAAAATGACTTCTCGATAGACAAACTCCAAATGTCTATTTTTGAGTTCTCGACAAGTCATTTACTTTTACTATAAATACCCAGACTTCTCGATACATATTTTAACTTGGAATTTCTCAAAATTCTAAGCAAACTGAATGGTTATTAATTCATATCCTAAATATATGAAGTTAATAAATAACAGATCAAAAGAAGTAAAAAGTATAAAAAAATGAAATAATTTAATTCATAAATTATGTTCAGCAAAATACTTTTGACATACTCTGTCTATAATTACTCGGACTTATTGACACATTTACGTGCTTATGTGCAATTTTTTTAAATGTGGAATATGTTAGTCTAATGTAAGTAGACTAGTACATTATATGTGATGTTTTGAGAATGCTGATAATAGTTAAATTTATTTGACTATATGCTAATTATGTGTTTTGAATTTATTCAAAATAATTCCTTATCAGTATTTGTTTTAATGAGTTAGCTAGTGAAATATTTTGCTTATATGAAGGGTTACATTTTGTGTAGGGAGTACTTGTTTATTTGCATGGGGAATAGTTAACCTAGAAAGTGAACTAAGATTCTTGAGTACTTGCATGGGGAATAGTAACTAGTTACTTCTAACTATCTAGATACTCGTAAAGTGTGTTTGTGTGATTATTACACTTATTAACCGGGCAATTCAAGAGTCTCTTGGTTTCTTTCTTTTCTCCTTCTATAAATTAAAAACCTTCTCTCTTCATTATCATCACTACCTTCATTATTAACAAACATCCTAACTTCAAAACTCACCTCTTGTTCATCTCTCTCATGGCTACCCCAATCTTCTACAAGCTTGTAAATGGAGTTTATCAACCCGCTCATCATTTGGCTGACAACCAAATCTACTATGACCCTTTCGGACGGCGTGTCCGTATCAGGGGGATTGTTTGCAGCCCCTTTGATGTTCCCCTCGATGTCTTTGACGAACTCTTGTGGGACGATCATATAAACTTCCTATTCTTTGAGGGAGAAGTCTCTCTGGAGCAGGAGAGACGTGCCCAAGTGGCTGAGTAGCAACGCCTTGCTGCTCTGGAGTTGCAGGAGAGAATCATTTCTCTTATACACTTCATGTCCAGAGCTTACCAGCGTCGGGCAAGGAGGATAGAGGCCGAGAAGAAGAAGCAGAAACTAGAGTAGTTAGGATTAGGATTTACTTGTTGAAATATATATCTTAGTGAAAATTCGACTTCTTCTCTATCATTCTTTTATTTGTGTAATGATTGCTATATGTTTATATCTGAATTGATTATTATCTTTTCTGCAATAATACTTGCAACTAAATATCTTACAATGCATATGTCTAATTAAACTCCAAAAAGATACATATGTTCAACGTATTACAGGTCCAACACAATCTATTCAGACAACAACAGGAAATTCAGATAATCAATCAACAGGTAGTTGTGCTAAACTGCAGCTAAAACATTTCAAAACCAAACTGCAGTTCACCCAGGCACAACAACACAAACACAAACTCAAACACAATCTCACTCAGGTCACTCTCAAAAGAAACCTATTTTACAAAAGAATAGAAACTTCACAAAATGTTCTTCAGTTGTTTTATTGTTTGAGAAAACAACCACCACAAACATGGGGAATTCATCATTTTTACTGAAGATCCCATGAATATCCCTTATGCACCTTCATGTGCAAAACAGTCTTCACAGATTGAAAGGTTTGAGGGTAGTACTCCTGAGGGGAGCTATCTAAATCCTCTCCAATTCAATTGGAGGTTCCTCAAGAAGGAACAACTCCCCTCATAACTCTAGCAAAAGCTGCCTTAGCAGTCAAAGCTAGAAGTACAATATCCTATGATAATGTCATGAGAAAGGCAAGTATAGCACATTAAAGTGTCAGTGTGTTGCAAGAAACACAAGGGTTTGAGGCTGGTGCACATAAAAGTAACCCAGTCAAATCTCCTCCAAATTCAATTGGAGGTTCCCACTATAAGTGGAGGACAAGACACTGTCAAAATCACAGAGCAATCTGTGAGTTAAACTGTGACCCTATTCACAGGTATTTCTAATGAACCATCCATCTCACAACCTCAAGATGGTATTCACTCTTCTGATGAAATGAGTATGATTTGACCTATATGGATTACCCCTAACAATATGATCACAGACAACTCTTCTCAGCCATCTCTTATTTCTGTAAGTCAAACAACAATTGAGCCTTTCATGTGAGGATGAGAGAAAAGATTGAGAGAAAAATAGAAAATAAGAGAGGCAGGATCCTTCCTGGCAAAAGGAGAGGTAGTTGAGTGTCTGGATTTAGTAATCCTTGTGAGGAAACTCTGACTCTTAAAAGTCATGAGACTAGTGCAGTGAGAAGTAGTGAGACTACTTATTCACTATTAAAAGTCATGAGACTAGTGTAGTGAGAAGTAGTGAGATTACTTATTCAAAAGAACAGAGAGCTTAGGACTTTTGTTACTGACAGACTTCTTCTGCAGATCTAAGTAAAACTCCTATTCTACTTGATGAACTCATCACTACAGATATCACTGAAGCTTGAAGCTGCAGATAGTGTTCTAAATGGACAATGACAAAAGCTTGAATAATGTGCATCTAGCTGGATCTTCCTACTTGGAGATAATGTCGAAAAGTGGGAGAATATATTTATATGCAAAAACAGCTGGATGGATGTTGCCTCATAAAAGAAGACTAGATGGGGAGATTGACTTCTGCACTTAGTTAGTGTTTTGACATCATCAATCAGAACTTGTGCATAATTCCATAATGAACAAGTTGGGGGAGATTGTAATATATAAGAGATAATGTCAAAGATCACTGAAGATAATAATATCATTAGTGTCCCTGATCAAAGTATGAAGCAAGCCAAATGGACATCTGATCTAAGGAGATTAATGAACTGTTATTTTTGGTAATCAGCTAAGCTTGGGGCCTACCTTAAGTAAGTTGTATTGTTATCTTAATCTGTATTTTGTACTTCTAACACTTAAAGTCTGTAAAAATGCAAGGAGTAGAGTGGAGTCTTTTTCCTGAATCAGTATCAAGCCTAAGGATTCTATCTGGAAGAAGATCATGCCTCGGAAGAATTTTGAAGAAGCTTGGAGTTGAATAAATCTGTTTGAAAAAAAATACTCTAAGTCAAGATCTCTATAAGTCACAGATTTAATGTTATAGAAAAGTCATTCGAGAACTCCAGAATGGCTTATCGAGAAGTCAGGAAAGCTACTAGAGAACTCAGAAAATATCGACAAGCCAAATTGAAGACATGAAGGTTGGAGATATCGACAAGTCATTTCTTCACTAGAGAACTCAGAGTTATCGACAAGTCTACATTCATTAGAGAACTCTGAGTTATCGATAAGTCAAGTTCCACTAGAGAACTCAGAGATATCGACAAGTTAAAATTCACTAGAGGACTCTGAGATATCGACAAGTTAAATTTGACTAGATAACCCTGAGATATCGACAAGTCAAGAAGCTACTAGAGAACTAAGAGTTATCGATAAGTCAAAGTGAAGATATAAAGACTAGAGATCTCGACAAGCCCAAAATTCTCTTATAGAGAAATGAAGACCTCTACAAGCCAAACTAAATATAGAGTACTAGAGATATCGATAAGATAATATACTTATCAATATGTCAAGTCTTCTATAGACCTAAACTGGAGATCTCGAGGTACAATCTCAAAGTATAAATTTACAGATCAGTTCAATATCCAAGATAAACAATCAACAAACAATCCAAACAGATGGATTGACAAGTCTACGAAAAGCAGCTTGAAGAATGTGCAAGATCAATGGTAAAGATTAACTGACAGAGGAAGCTCAAAGTGAACACGGGATGCTAAAGATATGCTAAGCCAGAAATGGAAGATCTACTTTTCTATAAATAAAAATGATAAGTGATAGTTTAGAAAAGCTAATAGCATGTCTTATTACACACTGTGTAAACGAACAGTTAACTAAGTTATAAACTTAACACTGGTCCTTAGTCAGTTGTAACAATTTAGATAAAATTTCTTGTAACATTCTCAAGGAGAAGCTAAGCTCTTTATCAACAAAGAGCCTAGAAATTTTGTAGCAAAACAGTCTTAATTTTAATATAAAATTAAGTGAGTTTTGAAGATCTGTGTTCTTTATTTTCTACAAACTTAAATTCTGCATGAACACATTTCATTACAAGATTTAGTTTACTTTGTTCAACCATAAATATTCAAGAAAAGCAAAAAAACAGTAAAACACATTCACCCCCCCCCCCTCTGTGTGCTATTTATTTCCTAACAAAACTTGATACCTTAAATCATATCACTTGATCATTAATTAATCTCAGTATTGTCAATGTGACTTGCTGAGCTAGTTAGCACATTTGTGTAATTCTGTTTATGTTCTTTTCCAATTAAGAAAGAACCTGTTGATAGCGAGGATCCCCAATCAAGTGTGCGAGCTAGGATTCCAGGTTGAGCGGGATAAACTAGCTGAAGACTTTTGTGATAGTTTAAGTTTAAAAAGTTTGTAAGAATGTTTAATATTCAGTTGTAAGTTTGAATAGTTGGGATTTGGGCGTTTGTAATATAAGTGTGTGTGTGTGGCTTGTGTACATACTTAACCTGTTACAATCCGTAGATGTTGGTAAGTAGGGTCACTGCATATTATTATTATCTCTATTATTATTATAAGCAGGTTTATATATATAGTGTGTGTGTGTTGTGGACCCCAAACTTCTAACCCGGGTTTGGAGGATGCCACATAGAATCTCCAGTCATGTGCCTTGAGCAACCACTATCTAGATACCAAAGATTCTTTCTATTTCCCTGTACACATCAAAATGAAATCAAGTTGATTTTGGTACCCAAGTTTCCTTAGGTCCTTTCTTGTTAGCCTTATTTTTAGGTTTCTTGGGTTTTTCCTCACTTGACTTAGGTGTTTGAGATTCAACCTTGGTCATTAGAGTAGGGCTTTGAAAACTGTTAGGAGTAATTGATGATATCAAGCAGAAAGTATTAGAATTTCACATCAGAACTTATATCAACGAATGATGATGACATCAACGGATGATGACATCGATGGATAATGATATCGATGGATGATAATGTCAATGGATGATGTAATCAGTATTTGTCACTTCAGTTGATCTTCGATAAGGAAAAGGAAACAGGAACTCAAGGCGGTGAATGACTTTATCTCAGATGTATTGTATAGATTTCCTTGTTAATAGAATAGGACTCCTTATACATTCTATAGTTGTGCTCTATATAAAGCACATATTAGGTCCATGCTATATGCATTGCGACATTGTTATATCTTTCTCATAACCTAGCAGCTCTCAAGGATATTTGTTCATCCTTTCGAGAGAGTACATTTGTAATCAGTTTTTATCTGTTAATATAAAAACTGTTGATTCCATTGAAGCTTTATGAAATTGATTGTATTAATTGTATTCACCCCCCCCCCCTCTACAGTTGATTAATGGCCTAACAATTGGTATCAAAGCTTGATGTTAACGTACAGACAGTTTAAGATTAAAAATTTATCAACAATGTCGGACAAAGAAGAAGAAACACAGAATCCGAAGCCACCACCCCCAACCACATCACAGATAAGCAGCAATATGAGTAGGTATGAAGCAATCGAGGTGCATATCCTGAAAATACATGAATATCCAATCTGGAAAGTCAGGATGGTCATGTGTTTGGAAGCCACGGGTCCTGAATATCTAAACAGGATCTATGATGGTCTTCATAGACCAATGAAGTAGTTGTTTCGCTTGTAGAAGAACCATAGAAGATGATAGACAAAGACAGGAAAGACTACGCTCCTGAAGATCTCTTATCTATCATGAAGGATGCTAAGGTCAGACATATCCTGCACAACAGTCTTGATAGTGTTATGTCCAATAGAGTCATTGGATGTAAGATAGCAAAAAAGATATGGGATGCTTTAGAAGTAAAGTGTCAAGGTACAACCGCTATCAAGAAGAACAGGAGGACAGTACTTACTCAAGAATATGAGCACTTTGACTCAAGGGACAATGAGACCTTAACTGAGATCTATGACAGATTTCAGAAGTTGCTGAATGACTTATCCCTTGTCAACAAAGAATATGATTTGGATGACTCAAACTTGAAGTTCCTACTTGTTCTCCCTGAAAAGTGGGACTTTAATGTCACATCAATAAGGGATAACTATCAAATTGATAACACACCTCTAGATGAGATCTATGAAGTTCTGAAAACTCATGAACTAGAGATGGAGCAAAGAAGCCATAGGAAAGGATCTAAATCTAAATCAGTTGCACTCAAGGTTGAAGAGAAGCCAAAGGAGAAAGCTAGGAGGAAAAGCTACTCCAAAGGGAAAGCCATGATTGCAAAGTCAAATACTGAATCGTCAAATTCTGATGATGACTCAAATACTGATACTGAATCAGATACTAATAATGATCATAACAACAATGAAGACATGGATCAAATGGCTGCCCTACTGGTTAAAAGCTTCAAGAAGATGGTCTACAAGAACTTCAAGAAAGGGAGAAGATTTTCCAGAAAAGGTTCCAGTTCCTCAAACTCTGATAAGAAGAACAACAAAAGAAATACTAATGGAAGGAATCTAGATCTGGAAAACTTAACAAGTCAAAAGAGAGATGTTTCAACAATGATGGAATTGAAAACTTTGCAGCTGACTGCAGAAAACCCAGAGCTGAGAAGAAACAAGCCATGATCTCAAGGAAGAGAAACTGGGATGATTCATCAGATTCAGATGATGGAGTCAATTATGCTCTTATGGAAAAGTTGATGTTGAGGCTGAAAATGCTGAATTAAAGGGTGACGGGAGGAATGCTCTAGTCTTGGACAATGGGTGCTCATGACATAAGGCTGGTTATAAATCCCTGCTATCAGAATTTGAGGAGAAGGCTGGCCCAAGCGTTTCTTATGGAGATGACAACTTAGGAAAAATCTTGGGATATGGCAAAATCAAAATTGGAAATGTCATCATTGAAAATATAGCTCTAGTTGTAGGACTCAAGCTGTCACACCCCCAACTTAAGCACCAAAATAAATATAGCTATTACATTATTTTAAATGAAGAATACACAACCAACTCAAAGATCTTACAGTTTAGGGTTTGGAACAGCCCAATACTACCAACTATTACATCTAATTACAAATACCGAGTCCTCACACAACTATTATTACTTATTCTACCTGAGCTCGAACATAAGCATCAGCATCACAGGTCTTACGGGCAGTCTGCTTGAATCTAACCATAGCTGCTAGCTGTAATATCAGGGTAAGCAAGAAGTGAGCCAAATTCTCAACAAGTGCTAATAGTACGACACAAAACATAAATTGAGATATACTTTTAAGAATGACAATGGAAAGACATAGCCAAAGGTAACGAGAGATAAAAACTATGTGAGATGGCATCATTTTGCTTGCATCAAAACAATTTTAAAATCATGTCTTAATCAAAATCATTTTATGACGCTACGGATTACAGCCGGTGATCAGCCGCGAAGTAATCCCGAACCTCGCTGGGTTCTAAAACATTAATGGGAATCCCTAGGCAACTTTTAAGCCTAATATAAGTGCGGAAAGGACTCGCGTCTCAGTCCAGATCCACCATTCAAGAAAACATTTATCCCCCTTTGGGACTGAAAAACCCTCATTTTATTTATTTCAAAAACTGATGCCGAATTATGACAAAATCTCTTTTTACAGTTAACAACTTTATCAAAGGATTATAGATCAACTCGAAACACGGGGAATTGGTGCTAACTCTCAGAGCCATGAATCACAAAACTAAACTCTGTGAGGGTAACTGAATGGTTTTCATGTATCAAAGTTTAGACCAGGGAATTTAGTGAGGCTATTGGATATCATGAAAGGAAGTGCCAAATTAGGCTTAAAGCAATGGTTTCTCATCAAGGTTCAAGTGCTGGATCATCAAGAATGTAAGCTTTATAAATACTAAGGGTGTTAAGGTATGAAGAATGATTTTTAGCTCAGGATATATCAGAATTGACAAGCTTTAGGATAAGAAAGAGGGGTAGCAATCGTTGAGGGTTCATGTTAATAAGTTTCTGACTTGCAGGGTTCAAAGTAAGGTTCTATAGGGATTCAAGTATCAGGATGAGATATCAATACATAGGAAACATCAACATGTTAATCAAGAGGATCAATCAAGTAATATATCAACTCTTCATTTTATCATGGCATTAAACTATCATGAAAGACTTTTGAACTACTTGCAATACGTACTCGAGGGTTCATGGCATCTCTATGTAACTCAAAGATAAACAAAAGATACGCTTCATTTAAATATATCAAATGACTCAGGATAATTGCATCGATATATATATGAACTGATTATAGTAAATACGAAGGTCAAGTTGAATCACTTGCCTTGAGATAGGCTGGTCTGGTCTGACTAGTAGGAGCAACTGGAGCTTCACTCGACTTTTATGGCATGTTTTCCCTCGTCTCGAGATCCTACATAAATAATAATAATCCTCATTATAATATATTCTTACCATCTTAACCTATTTACAACCCGAAATTAAACACGGATGGCACTTAGGCCTATATGCACTTAATTTATATTCACTTTTAAATTACAATTGCACACACATAGCCACATATTCACATATCATATATTAACACCAATTAACACCATATATACCATAATGCAACACTGGGCTTGGATGATCTCGACTCACCACTTAAGTCACTTGGTCGCTAAACTAGACAAGGTCTTCTAATTTTGGCTTCCTAACTCGATGTGCCTTTCCTAAATTATCCAAAATCTATTGACCCTCACTTGTGCCTTTTGCTCTACTGACCTTATACTATCTTACAACTATGGTGGTCGACCTAGTACTCACTTCTAAGTGTTCTAAAACTATGTGATAAGTGATAGTGCTCACTGGTGCAAATTTCAGAATGACAACTATGGTTTCTTGAGTACATTAGACACTCTTAAACTACAAGTTTTCCTTCAAAACTTTTACACAAGACTCTCCTGACCTAAGGGCATCTCACAAGCTTGATGTGGCTCAAGGGCCTGGCTTGGGCCTTCTTGGGCCTAAGCTAAAAGTCCAAGGTTCCCCTGTTTTTTCTAGGAAGAAAATGCCCTGACTTGAATTAACTTGTGACACATGGTTCTAGCTCATATCCTATGAACTATGGTTGGAAAAACTTCTCTGACATACCCTCTAACTAAGGCTCAATTGGGCCTAATGAGGGCCTACCCATGACATGGTCAAATCTCCCTATTTCTAAGTTGCAACAAAACTGTCCCCTGCTGGACAGATTTTGTGATTCTACTTGTGCACCTAACCAAATGACATGCAAACCTCCAACCAACTCCTAAAACCTTTTATATACTCCCAATACTAACTTCTGGTAGCTTGGGCCTCAAAGTGCACACCAATGACATGGTCAAAACTCACTCTAAACCTCAGGGTGCTATACTGATTTTTCTGCAGAAACTATAACTCTCATTTTCCAAGGTTTTGATTTGACAAACTCAACTAACGACAACTCAATACTTAAACCAAGACTTATACATGGTGATCTACTGAAATAACTCCCTTATTCTCAAAATAAACTTGGGTGAGATCATCCATGCCCAAAAACAACAACATGCAACCAAATATATAACATGCAACTCATGGAAAGCACATAACAAGATTTCGGCTAGGCATAAAGTTTTAAATGCTTGCAAAATCGACTTGCACCTAATACTCATCCTTAATAATCATGAAATATAACTTCTTTTAAGTATTAATAAGAAATTTATCATGGAAACAATCTATTTTAAGCACACATATTTCGAATTTATAGATTTTTAAACATAACTACATGATTTCAAAAAAAGTAGCATGCAAAACATGGTTGATCATCATTTTAATGTCTTAAAACTAACATGCATGGCTAAACATAAATATATAATGAAATTTCAGTAGCATGCAAAGGATTTTAAAGCATGATATCTCCATAAAACACTTAGTTAGCACATATACATAATATATCTCATAGACAGCTCTTGAATTCACAAGAATCAAGAGTTTCTCTTTGGAGATCACATAAAAACTACACATGCATCCATGGAACTTCAACTTCCAAGTCACAAAACACTTGGAAAGTATATAAGATGAATGTAGGTAAAAGATTTACACTTGGGAAGATGAAGAATGAATTGAAAAATGGAAGGGGGTGGGGAATTGGCCTTCGGCCGAGAGCAATGTGGGAGGGGGAAAAGGAGAGAAATTTGTGGTGTGTTGGAGTGTGGAATGAAAATGACTTCTTCCACTTTGATTTCTTTGTTTTATGCTATTTGGTTTACAAATGATGAGTGGAAGTGAGAACTTACAAAAATGTCCCTTGGTTAAAGTTAGGCCATTTTGCATGCAAGGCTAAGGTAGTAATTTGGTAATAATCAAATGAGTTAGTGGGGTTGGAAAAGTCTTGTTTGCCCTTTGAGAGAAAAGAAGGGTGATTTGCATGCATGGTCTCTTATGTAATTTGATAAATATGACAACTAAAATTGATAATGATTTATTTTTATAAAATAAAATACAAGTTCAAAAATTATAAAATTTATACCATAAAATAACTTGGATTTTTAGAGACTTTATAAAATCATTTTCAAAATTTGTGAACAAAATACCTTTTAAAAAAAAAATTCCAAAGCTTAGAATATTCCTTATAAATTAAAAGTAAAGAAATTAAATAAACTCTTGCTTTGAAAAATCATATACTACACAAAGCAAATTTATAATGCAGAAATTTTCACTCACACTAGCGTACAATCATTGAATATATTTTCATTTGACTTTAATATTATACCAAATCCACAAATAATATTACATAAAATATCGGTCGTAACATCCTCTCCCCCTTAAGGGATTCTATCCCCAGAATCTAAGAGAAAAGATGAGGATGCCGGGAACGCATATCAGACTCTAACTCCCAAGTCGACTCTTCGACCTTAGGGTTCCTCCAAAGTACTTTTACTAACTTTACTGACTTATTTCTAAGACTCTTTACTTGCCAGTCGAGTATTTTAACCGGTTGCTCCACAAATGATAGGTCTGCCTGAATTTCTACAAGTTCATATTCTATCACATGGCTAGCGTCAGGATTGTACTTCTTAAGCAACGACACATGGAACACATTATGCACATGCCGATACTGAGGTGGTAAGGCCAACTCGTAGGCCACCTTTCCCACTTGACTCAAAATCTCAAAAGGACCTATGTATCTAGGTGCTAACTTCCCTTTCTTGCCAAATCTTATCAACCCTTTTCTAGGTGACACCTTCAGCAACACAGCTTCGCCAATTTGGAATTGAACGTCCTTACGCGCTGGATCCGCATACTTCCTCTGTCTATCTTGAGCAGCAAGCAACCTTTTCTGAATTAACTTGACCGAGTCATGCAACTGTTGTACCAAATCCGAGCCGAGAATTCTTCCTTCTCCTACTTCATCCCAACTTGTTGGTGATCTACATTTTCGCCCGTATAAAGCTTCGTATGGTGGCATGCCGATACTGGAATGATAGCTGTTGTTGTAAGAGAATTCAATCAACGGCAAATGGTCGTCCCAACTTCCTGCAAAATCGATTGCACAACTGCGTAACATATCTTCAATTGTTTGAATTATCCTTTCACTCTGGCCATCAGTCTGCGGGTGGTACGCCGTGCTCATATTCAACTTTGTGCCAAGACATTCCTGAAATTGCTTCCAGAATCTCGAGTTAAATCGGGGATCTCTATCTGAAACTATTGATACGGGTACTCCATGCCTTAGTACGATTTCGCGCACATACAGATGAACCAACTTGTCCAATGATGACTTCTCGTTTATTGGAAGGAAATGCGCCGACTTCGTAAGATGATCAATTATAACCCATATTGCGTCATGTCCAGATTTCGTTCGCGGTAGTCCTACTATAAAGTCCATAGCGATATTTTCCCATTTCCATTCTGGAATCTTCAGGGGCTGAATTAATCCGCTTGGTCGTTGATGTTCTGCCTTTACTTTCTGACAAGTATAGCACTTCGCAACCCATTCTGCCACGTCTCGCTTCATATTTGGCCACCAAAAGTTCTTCTTTAAGTCTCGATACATCTTGGTGCTTCCCGGGTGGATTGAAAATTTCGAATTGTGGGCTTCATGGAGGATCTCATTCTTTAATTCAGGTACATGGGGAATCCATATTCTGGATGAAAACCTTAGTATCCCTTGCTCATCCCTTTGAGTATTAATCTCCTCTCCAGATAACTGATTCTTCTCTTTTTCCATTACTTCCTCTTGACACTTCTTTATCTTTTCCACTAGTGTTGGCTGAAAGGTCATTGCACGACAAACTTCCTCAACTTTTCCATAAGCACAAAGTTCCAATTCCAATTTTTCGATTTCTTCAATTAACTCTTTTGATGTTATCATCATATTCAATCTCTCCTTCCTACTCAGAGCATCGGCCACTACGTTCGCCTTTCCAGGATGGTAATTTATCGAGCAGTCATAGTCCTTGATCAATTCCAGCCATCTCCTCTGCCTCATATTGAGCTCTTTCTGAGTAAAAATGTACTTTAAACTCTTGTGATCCGTGTAGATTTCACACTTCTCTCCATAGAGGTAATGTCTCCAAATCTTGAGTGTGAACACTATGGCGGCTAGTTCCAAGTCATGCGTCGGGTACTTTAACTCATGCGGTTTCAACTGTCTTGACGCATATGCGATCACTTTACTGTGTTGCATCAATACACAACCCAAACCCTTTTGTGAAGCGTCGCTGAATATTACAAAATTCCCTTGATCATCTGGAAGTACCAACACCGAAGCTGTTACCAACTTCCGCTTTAACTCTTGAAAGCTATCTTCACATTCTGCACTCCATTCAAACTTTTGATTCTTTCTGGTTAACTTGGTCAATGGCGTGGCGATCTTCGAGAAATCCTTGACGAATCTTCTATAGTATCCGGCCAATCCTAGAAAACTTCACACTTCCGTAGGAGTCTTTGGCCTCTCCCAACTCATAACTGCCTCAATCTTTGCCGGATCCACTTTAACTCCCTTATTTCCAATAACATGCCCCAAAAATTGAACTTCCTTTAACCAAAACTCACATTTGGTGAACTTGGCATACAACTTCTCTTGTCGGAGTATCTCCAAGGCTATCCAGAGGTGCTGCTTATGTTCTTCTTCCGACTTAGAATAAATAAGGATGTCATCAATGAATACCACGACAAATTTGTCCAAATACTTCTTAAATACCCGATTCATCAGATCCATAAATGCGGCCGGAGCGTTGGTCAATCCAAACGGCATTACTAGGAATTCATAATGCCCATATCTGGTCCTACATGCGGTCTTAGGAATATCTTCTTCTTTGATCTTTAATTGATGGTATCCCGATCTCAAATCAATCTTTGAAAAGCATTTTACTCCCTTCAACTGATCAAAAAGGTCATCTATCCTTGGTAGCGGGTAGCGGTTCTTGATCGTCACCTTATTCAACTCCCGGTAATCTATGCATAGACGCATACTCCCATCTTTCTTCTTTACAAACAGAACAGGTGCTCCCCATGGCGACGTACTTGGTCGTATCACTCCTTTATCCAATAATTCTTGTAGCTGGCTCGCCAACTCTTTCATTTCTGCTGGTGCCATCCTATATGGGGCCTTTGAAACTGGTTCCGTGCCTGGAGCAAGGTTGATCTCAAACTCAATTTGTCGATCTGGTGGTAAGCCTGGTAGTTAGTCGGGAAACACATCGGGGAACTCACTAACTACAGGAATATCTTCCATGCTGAGGCTGCCTCTCTCTGAATCCACTACATATGCTAGGAATGACTCACAACCTTTTCTAAGCAACTTCTTAGCCTGAACGATTGTAAGAAATAGTTGCTCTTGCCTCTGCCCCTTAAATACTACCTTCTCTCCACTCTTCGTCTTTAAATACACTCTCTTGGTCTTACAATTAATCTGAGCGCTATTCTCTCCTAACCAATCCATTCCTAAAATTATATCAAACTCTCCCAACTTGAAGAGTATTAAGTCGGCTGAAAACTTATATCCCGAAATATCGATCTCACACTTTGGACAAAATTGATTTACAGGAATCTTCTCTTGGCTCGCAATTACCACATTTACTACCTCACTCATAACCATTTTATCACATTGGAGCTTATCAACAAAAGATTCTGATATGAAAGATCTTGTTGCTCCCGAATCAATCAATACTTTAGCTTTGACATTATTGAGTAAAAGTGTACCTGCTATCACCTCAGAATTCTGAACAGCATCTTTCATCTTTAGATCAAATATCCTTGCTGTTGCTTGCGGGGTTGGTGCGGGTGGTGGAGGTAATGCCAATACCTCAGCTGGCACGCTTGCACTGGTACTTGCCACGTTCATCAGAGCTTTGACTGGTCCTGTTGCCTTACACTCCCTAGCCATGTGTCCAGTCTTCCCACACTTGTAGCACGTAACTCCTGGCTTCGGCATCTTGCACTCATTTGCCAAATGTCCCTTCTGATTGCACCTATAACAGGTCATGCTCAGCTTATTGCATACTCCGGGGTGCCTTCTTGCACAGTGCTTGCATTCTGGTCTCTGGAACCTGTTTTCTCCAACTTGCCCTTGGCTTGCCTAGTTGTTTCCTTTTGATTCTTGCCTTTTGCCCAAATTTCCCTTCTTTTGAAAATTTCCGCCCTTCTAGAAACCAATCCTCTTTACATTCCGATCTTGCGAACTTCCAGCTTCAGACTTTTCTCCATAAAATGGAACCTTCCTCTTCTTGTTATCCCTCTCTTTCCTTGACTGCATCCCATTATTCTCAATCAGAGCAGCTTTCTGTACTACTCCCGCATAAGTTTCAAGCTCAAACATAGCCACCCTATCTCTGATCCAAGGCTCCAATCCTTACTGAAATTTCTTTGCTTTTTCCTCCTCAGTGCTGGTATACTTTGTCACAAACCTTGACAACTCAGTGAACTTCTTCTCATACTCCAATACAGTCATGTTCCCTTGCTTCAACTCAAGAAATTTTAGCTCCATCTGATTCCGCATGTACTTAGGGTAATACTTGTCCAGAAATAACTTTTTAAATCTCTCCCAAGAAACCTGCTGAGTGACTTCCATAGCCTTTACTGATTCCCACCAATAGATGACTTCTACCTTCAAGAAGTAAGTAGCATACGGCGTCTTCTGATCGTCTCCTAACTGTACCAACTCAAAAGCCCTTTCCATCTCCTTGATCCATGTGTTAGCTATCACTGGATCAGTGGTATCATGAAATACAGGTGGATTCACATTCTGAAAAGCTTTGAAAGTGACAATTTGTCTAGGTGGTACTGGTGGTTCAGGTGGTTGGTGTGGCTCACGGTTATCTTGGTTTTCAATTCGTTGTTGAAGAGTTAGTTGTTGTTGAGCTATAGCATTGGTTTGCTGTTGCAAGGTTTCCAGTAGTCGAAGAATATTTGGGTCTGTGGTGAAGGTGGTTGTTGGGTTCTTCTTTTTGGGAGGCATGATCCTGAAATAAGAGTTGTGTCAAAACAGATATGAATGATAGAATGATTCGAGGGTATCGCATGGCATTCTCATTTTCATATGGGGTCAAGTTTCCAAATTAAGCAGATATGATGATAAAAACATAAAATAACAGTTGAGAGCAAATGGAACAATAGCACATAATTATTGAAATTTTAAAGGTCACAGTACAGAGGATTAGGACATAGTCTGATTCTAGGAATAACAGGCTTATTTAAAGGAAAACGGAAACAACTGGGGATTCCATAGAGTCTGATAGTACAACAACATGAAAGGTAAATGGAAAGAACTAAGGCTCCACTCCATCTGAACGGGGCTTGGTAGTCTTTTCCTCTCGAAGCGTCTTCGCAATGCTCTGGAGCTCATCCGCCACCATCTGAATGACATACTGGCTGGTACGGTCCCGGTGCGCTGGCATCTCCTCAAGCTTAGTGTTGACGTACTGAACCAAGGTCTTAAGTCTCGCAGTCATCTGCTCCTTGGGCTTCCCTTCGTAGTTTCGGCTATCCGGATACACGTTCTTTAGTCGGTCTATCAGTCGGTCGTACTTGCCCTGAAGCATGTCGAACTCGCGCCTCAACTCAGCATACACGGAGAAAGCAATAGTGTCGTCCGACCCAGAGGATGACGAGGAATGCGCCCTTTGCTGACAACCAATAAGAGGAGTATTAATAATAATTTACTTAACCTACTTTCTTGCATAATATCTATAACCTACACACATATCCTATAACCTATTTGGGCTGTCCCGGGACTCTAAACCGTAGCTCTGATACCAAAACCTGTCACAACCCCAACTTATACAGCAAAATAAATATAGCTATTACATCATTTTAATGAAGAATACACAACCAAAATCCAAGATCTTACAGTTTAGGGTTTGGAACAGCCCAACACTACCAACCATTACATCTGATTACAAATACCGAGTCCTCACACAGCTATTATTACTTATTCTACCTGAGCTCAAACATAAGCATCAGCATTACAGGTCTTACGGGCAGTCTGCTTGAATCTAACCATAGCTGCTAGCTGTAATATCAGAGTAAAGCAAGGAGTGAGCCAAATGCTCAACAAGTGCTAACCGTATGACACAAAACATAAATTAAGATATACTTTTAAGAATGACAATGGAAAGACATAACTAATGAAACGAGAGATAAAACTATGTGAAATGGCATCATTTTGCTTGTATCAAAACAATTTTAAAATCATGTCTTAATCAAAATCGTTTTATGACGCTACGGATTACAGCCGGTGATCAGCCGCGAAGTAATCCCGAACCTCGTTGGGTTCTAAAATATTATTGGGAATCCCTAGGCAACTTTTAAGCCTAATATAAGTGCGGAAAGGAATCGCGTCTCAGTCCAGATCCACCATTCAAAGAAAACATTTATCCCCCTTTGGGACAGAAAAACCCACATTTTATTTATTTCAAAAACTGATGCCGAATTATGACAAAATCTCTTTTTACAGTAAACATCTTTATCAAAGGATTATAGATCAACTCGAAACACGGGGAAATGGTGCGAACTCTCAGAGCCATGAATCACAAAACTAAACTCTATTAGGGTAACTGAATGGTTTTCATGTATCAAAGTTTGGACAAGGGAATTTAGTGAGGCTATTGGATATCATGAAAGGAAGTGCCAAATTGGGCTTAAAGCAATGATTTCTCATCAAGGTTCAAGTGCTGGATCATCAAGAATGTAAGCTTCATGAATACTAAGGGTGTTAAGGTATAAAGAAATGATTTTTAGCTCAGGATATATCAGAATTGACAAGCTTTAGGATAAGAAAGAGGGGTATCAATCAATTAGGGTTCATGTTGATAAGTTTCTGACTTACAAGGTTCAAAGTAAGGTTCTATAGGGATTCAAGTATCAGGATGAGATATTAATACTTAGGAAACATCAACATGTTAATCAAGAGGATCAATCAAGTAATATAACAACTCTTTATTTTATCATGGCATTTAACTATCATGAAAAGACTTTTGAACTACTTGCAATACATACTTGAGGGTTCATGGCATTTCTATATAATTCGAAGATAAGCGAGAGATACGCTTGATTTAAACTTATTAAAATGACTCAGGATAATTGCATGGATATATATATGAACTGTTTATAGTAAATACGAAGGTCAAGTTGAATCACTTGCCTGGAGATAGGCTGGTCTGGTCTGACTGGTAGGAGCAACTGGAGCTTCACTCGACTTTTATGGAAAGTTTTCCGTCGTCTCGAGATCCTACATAAATAATAATAATCCTCATTATAATATATTCTTACCATCTTAACCTATTTACAACCCGAAATTAAACACGGATGGCACTTAGGCCTATATGCACTTAATTTATATTCTCCTTTAAATTATAATTTCACACACATAGCCACATATTCACATATCATATATTAACACCAAATAACACCATATATACCATAATGCAACACTAGGCTTGGATGATCTCGACTCACCACTTTAAGTCACTTGGTCGCTAAACTAGACAAGGTCTTCTAATTTTGGCTTCCTAACTCGATGTGCCTTTCCTAAATTATCCAAAACCTATTGACCCTCACTTGTGCCTTTTTCTCTACTGACCTTATACTATCTTACAACTATGGTGGTCGATCTAATACTCATTTCTAAGTGTTCTAAAACTATGTGATAAGTGATAGTGCTCACTGGTGCAAATTTCAGAATGACAACTATGGTTTCTTGAGTACATTAGACACTCTTAAACTACAAGTTTTCCTTCAAAACTTTTACACAAGACTCTCCTGACCTAAGGGCATCTCACAAGCTTGATGTGGCTCAAGGGCCTGGCTTGGGCCTTCTTGGGCCTAAGCTAAAAGTCCAAGGTTCCCCTGTTTTTCTGGGCAGAAAATGCCCTGACTTGAATTAACTTGTGACACATGGTTCTAACTCATATCCTATGAACTATAGTTGGAAAAACTTCTCTGACATACCCTCTAACTAAGGCCCAATTGGGCCTAATGAGGGCCTACCCATGACATGGTCAAATCTCCCTATTTCTAAGTTGCAACAAAACTGTCCCCTGCTGGACAGATTTTGTGATTCTACTTGTGCACCTAACCAAATGACATGCAAACCTCCAACCAACTCCAAAAACCTTTTATATACTCCCAATACTAACTTCTGGTAGCTTGGGCCTCAAAGTGCACACCAATGACATGGTCAAAACTCACTCTAAACCTCAGGGTGCTATACTGATTTTTCTGCAGAAACTATAACTCTCATTTTCCAAGGTTTTGACTTGACAAACTCAACTTATCAACAACTCAATACTTAAACCAAGACTTATACATGGTAATCTACTGAACTAACTCCCTTATTCTCAAAATAAACTTGGGTGAGATCATCCATTCCCAAAAACAACAACATGCAACCAAAAATATAACATGCAACTCATGGAAGGCACATAACAAGATTTCGGCTAGGCATAAAGTTTTAAATGCTTGCAAAATCGACTTGCACCTAATATTCATCCATAATAATCATGAAATATAACTTCCTTTTAAGTATTAATAAGAAATTTATCATGAAAACAATCTATTTTAAGCACACATATTTCGAATTTATAGATTTTTAAGCATAACTACATGATTTCGAAAAGAGTAGCATGCAAAACATAGTTGATCATCATTTTAATGTCTTAAAACTAACATGCATGGCTAAACATAAATATATAATGAAATTTCAGTAGCATGCAAAGGACTTTAAAGCATGATATCTCCATAAAATACTTAGTTAGCACATATACATAATATATCTCATAGAGAGCTCTTGAATTCACAAGAATCAAGAGTTTCTCTTTGGAGATCACATAAGAACTACACATGCATCCATGGAACTTCAACTTCCAAGTCACAAAACACTTGGAAAGTATATAAGATGAATGTAGGTAAAAGATTTACACTTGGGAAGATGAAGAATGAATTGAAAAATGGAAGGGGGGTGGGGAATTGGCCTTCGGCCGAGAGCAATGTGGGAGGGGGGAAAAGGAGAGAAATTTGTGATGTGTTGGAGTGTGGAATGAGAATGACTTCTCCCACTTTGATTTCTTTGTTTTATGCTATTTGGTTTACAAATGATGAGTGGAAGTGAGAACTTACAAAAATGTCTCTTGGTTAAAGTTAGGCCATTTTGCATGCAAGGCTAAGGTAGTAATTTGGTAATAATCAAATGAGTTAGTGGGGTTGGAAAAGTCTTGTTTGCCCTTTGAGAGAATAGAAGGGTGATTTGCATGCATGGTCTCTTATGTAATTTGATAAATATGACAACTAAAATTTATAA
Organism: Apium graveolens; assembly: GCF_009905375.1. NCBI lineage: Eukaryota > Viridiplantae > Streptophyta > Magnoliopsida > Apiales > Apiaceae > Apium > Apium graveolens. The sequence goes on along the minus strand of NC_133654.1, from coordinate 81,246,628 downwards.
TGATTTATTTTTATAAAATAAAATACAAGTTCAAAAATTATAAAATTTATATCATAAAATAACTTGGATTTTTAGAGACTTTATAAAATCATTTTCAAAATTTGTGAAAAAAATACCTTTTAAAAGAAAATTTTTCCAAAGCTTAGAATATTCCTTATAAATTAAAAATAAAGAAATTAAATAAACTCTTGCTTTGAAAAATCATATACTACACAAAGCAAATTTATAATACAGAAACTTCCACTCACACTAGCGTACAATCATTGAATATATTTTCATTTGACTTTAATATTATACCCAATCCACAAATAATATTACATAAAATGCCGGTCGTAACATAAGTTCCCCCATCATACTCATTTGATATCTTGACTGCATCAGTTTGGTAAACTTCTTGCAAAGTCTGTCATTTGTAGAACCAAAGATAATATCATCAACATAAATCTGGACCAGAAGTAAGTCATTTCCATGGTTGAGGTAGAACAGTGTTTTGTCTATAGTTCCTCTGTTAAATCCACTTTCCAGAAGAAATTGAGCTAAAGTCTCATACCATGCTCTTGGAGCTTGCTTAAGTCCATAAAGTGCTTTATCAAGCCTGTAGACATAATCTGGATATTTGGAATCTACAAAGCCTGGAGGTTGTTCAACATATACTTCTTCCTCCAATTCTCTATTGAGAAAAGCACTTTTTACATCCATTTGAAAGACAGTAAACTTTTTGTGAGCAACATAAGCCAAAAATATCCTTATGGCTTCCAATCTAGTAACTAGTGCAAATATTTCATCATAATCAATTCCCTCCTGTTGAGAATATCTTTTTGCAACCAGCCTTGCCTTATTCCTTGTAATTATGCCATCACTATCAGTTTTGTTTCTGAATACCCATTTTGTACCAACAACAGATCTATTATTTGGTCTTGGTACTAGGGTCCAGACTTTATTTCTTTCAAATTCATTTAACTCTTCCTGCATTGCTTGCACCCAATCAGCATCTTGAAGAGCTTCTTCCACTTTCTTTGGCTCGGTCTGAGAAAGAAAAGAATTGTAAAGACATTCATTTTAAGTACATGTTCTAGTTCTGACACCTGCATCAGGATTTCCAATTATCAAATCAGATGTATGTGATTTAGTCCACTTCTTTGCAGATGGAAGGTTTTCTCTAGAACTGGATGCTCCCCCATGATCAATGCTGTCTTTATTTTCATTTTCTGATGCTCCCCCTGAAACTATGCTCTCTGAGTTGGATTCTTCAGAATTTAGATTTTCAGACCTATCAGAACTTGGCTTATCAGAACTTAACGAATCAGAACTTGAAGAGCCAGATGTATGTTCTGATGCTTCTTGAGATGTGGTAAGATCTTGAGTATGCTCCCCCTGCATAGGTGCATCTTCCTTTGGCGTAATCACCACAGTTTCAATAACATCAGAGTTTAATCCATCAGAGTTTGCAGTATCAGGACTTAGATTGTCAGGATTATCAGTATCAGAATTCGAGTCTTCATTTTCAAATCTCAGCTGATCATGATCAATAAAATCTTCAAGTCCAGTAATCTTCTTGTCATCAAAAGAGAGATTTATAGATTCCATGACCACTCTTGTTCTCAAGTTATAGACTCTGAAGGCTTTTGTGGAAAGTGGATATCCAACAAAGATTCCTTCATCAGCTTTTAAATCAAATTTAGATAGCTGTTCAGGATGAGTCTTAAGAAAAAAACACTTGCATCCAAATACATAAAAATACTTCAGATTTGGCTTCTTTTTCTTCACCATCTCATATGGTGTCTTTCCTTGCTTGTTAATGAGTGTTGCATTTTGAGTAAAACAAGCAGTCTGCACAGCTTCAGCCCAGAAATAGGTTGGAAGCTTTGTTTCATCAAGCATTGTACGTGCAGCTTCAATGAGAGTTCTATTCTTCCTTTCAACAACTCCATTTTGCAGAAAATTCCTGCTTGATTCCATGGTTTTTACAGAACTCTTCCATTATCAAATTCTTGAACTCAGTACCATTATCACTCCTTATTATCTTTACTGAGTCTTTGACCAATTTATCCAGTTGCCTGACATGATCAATCAAGATAGATGCAGTTTTACTTTTTGTGTGCAAGAAATACACCCATGTGTATCTGGTGAACTCATCCACTACGACCAACACATATTTCTTCTTTGCAATAGACATGACATTTACTGGACCAAATAGATCAACATGTAGTAGGTGATAAGTCTCAAGAATTGATGATTCAGTCTTGCTCTTGAATGAGGATTTTCTTTGTTTAGCCTTCTGATAAGAATCACAAAGGCCATCAGGAGCAAATACTGACTTTGGCAGTCCTCTCACAAGATCTTTCTTGACTAGTTCATTTATATTGTTAAAATTTAAATGAGAGAGTTTCTTGTGCCAATTCCAACTTTCTTCAATTGATGCTCTACTCATCAGACAGATTGCAGAACCATCAGTACATATTGAAAGCTTAGCTTCATAAATGTTACCACGCCTGTATCCTGTCAGAACAACTTTGCCTGTAGATTTACTTACAACTTCACAGTGTTCTTCAAAGAAATCAACATGATAACCTCTGTCACAGATTTGACTTATACTCAGCAGATTGTGTTTAAGTCCTGAGACCAGAGCTACATTCTTTAATGATGACATTTCTAAGATTGATATTGTCATATCCCAATGTTTTTCCAATGTTGCCATCTCCATAAGAAACACTTGGACCAGCTTTCTCCACAAAGTCTGATAGCAGGGCTTTATTTCCAGTCATATGTCCTGAACATCCACTGTCCAGAACTAGGATGTTTTTCCTGTTGCCCTGCAATCACAAAGACCACTAATGATTAGTTTTAAGGACCCAGACTTGCTTGGATCCTTTGGCCTTATTAAGTTTGTTAACATTTGCAGCGGATTTAGCATCAGAGTTTATGTTAACATTTTTCTTATCAGATTTTACACTATCAGACTTTGAATCAGAACTTACACTAGAAGGAACAATGGAAACTTTCTTTAAAGAAGGTTTTATTTGATAATAATCATAGTACAAACTATGATATTCCTTACAAGTATAAATGGAATGCCATAAACTACCAAAATGAAAACAAGGATTTTGTGGCTTATATCTAACAGACTGACTCTTAACTCCTGAATTTGAAGGTAAGGAGTTTATGTTCTTATTCTTCCTGCAAAAAGAAGCCAGATGGTTAGAACTTCCACAGTTATGACACGTTTTCCTAGGAGCATTAGGAACAGGCTTATAATCATTGCTTTTATTCAAACCTTCCTTTCCATTGCTATTTTTCCTAGGTGATTTTACCTTGTTTGCATTCTTAACATCTTTCAGCTTATGCTTAAGTTGCTTCTTTGTCATTAAGCCTATGTTTACTTCAGCTGTCTTTTCCTGTTTTAGTTTGTTAGAAGTTAATTCCTTTTTAACTTCTAATTTCTCATTATCAGACTTTACAGCTACAAACTTGACAGGTTTTCACTTTGGCTTTTGTTTAACAACTACAGGCTTAATACCTTCAATTCCTTTATCATTCTTATCCTCTCCATAACCTAAGCCCTCTTTCCAGTTTTCATTACTTAACAAATTCTGAGTTGTTCTGCCAGAGTTAGTCCAAGTCCTGATAACCTCTCTTTCCTTTTCTAACTCAGTTTTTAGAGATTCATTCATTTTTAGCACTTCATCCCTAACATAAAAAGCATCATCTCTATCTTTCTGAGTTTAATGGAACATAACTAACTCCTTTTCTAAGAAATCACTTCTTTTCTTAAAAGCAAGATTTTCAGAAGTTAATCTTTCACATGTTAAAGTTTGATCTCTATAACTAACAAACATGGTTTTAAGATATCTTCTCAGCTCATTTATATAATCAGTATGAAAGGCATAAGTAGTTTGAGGTACCTTTGATTCAGCAGCTTCAGAACTGCTTTCAGCACTTGCCTTATCAGCATTTGCCATCAAGGCATAATTCTCCTCACTTTCAGAATCTGAGGTGTTTGTCCAGCTTTTCTTCTTTGTGACGAGAGCCTTGCCTTTGTCACTCTTCACTTTCTTGCAATCAGGAGATATGTGGCCTTTCTCACCACAGTTGTGGCATTTGACATTTGTACAATCTTCTCTGTCAGACTTTCCTCCTCTGCTCTCAGATTTTCTGAAATTCTTCTTATCAGAACTTGTGCCTTTTCTGGAAAACTTCTTTCCCTTCCTGAACTTCCTGTATGCAATTTTTGTGATCCCTTTCACCATAAGAGCACACAGCTTCATCATCTCCTCATCAGCATCCGTCTCAGGCAAGCTTTCAGATTCTGAGTCATCGTCACTTTCAGAACTTGATGACTCAGTATCAGACTTTGTGAAGAGAGCTTTACCCTTGACTTTCCTTGAGGTAGCTGCCTTGGGGGATTCTTCTTCAGCCTTAAGAGCAACTGTCCTTGATTTACCACCTTTCCTCTTGCTTCTTTGTTCCATCTCAAGTTCATAAGTCTTGAGCATTCCATAAATTTCATCAAGAGTTGTTTCATCAAGATTGTAGTTGTCTCTTATTGTTGTTGCCTTCAAATCCCAGCATTTAGGAAGAGCTAACAGGAATTTAAGGTTTGAATCTTCAAGATCATACTCCTTATCAACCAGTGACAGATCATTCAAGAGTTTGACAAATCTATCATATAAATCAGTCAATGACTCATTAGCCTTTGAGTCAAAGTGTTCATACTCTTGAGAGAGTATTGTCTTCATATTCTTCTTAATCGTATCAGTTCCCTGACACCTTGTTTCCAGGGCATCCCATATCTCCTTTGCAGTCTTGCAGTTTATTACCCTGTTTGACATTACATTATCAATGACACTATGCAGTAAGTGTCATACCTTAGCATCCTTAGCAATTGATGCGATATCTTCAGCAGTGTAATCACTCTTCTCCTTTGGTACAGTCTTTGCTGCTTCACCTGCAACTGCAACTGCAGCAGTGTAATCTATCATACCACTTGTTAGGTCACACACACACACACACTGTAGAGGGGGTGAATACAGTGTATAGTACAATCAAATCGAACTTTAATAACTCAAGTAACAGAAAACAAACTTTATTAAAAAAATTAACTCTGTTACAGTATGGAACTATTACCTCTCAGTGATGAACAAATATCACGAGAGCTGCTAGGGTTATAATGAATAATCTTCTCGAATATGATAACACTTATAGTGTAAACCCTATGTCTGTGTTTATATACTACACAGTTACAAGATAATCGCTAATTGATATGGAATATAATTCTGCTTCCTAAAACATATCAATCAGATATCTTTTCTTCCAAGTATTCTATTCTTTATAGAATTCCTTCTTCATGCATATCTCTTCTTATGTTTGTCTCGATCTTCTTTCCTTTAATCAGCTGTTGTCCTTATCTGAACGTCCTTCAGTACTTAAGTTCTGATATCCATCTTCTGATGATTATCTCCTGATAATATAAGTACTGATATCCTTAAGTCCTGACATCCAGTAAGTACTGATTTATCCTGTTTAAGTAAGATCTGAAAACTAAACATAAATCACATTAGCCATGACATTATCAAATATATCTAACAAATATCTTATCAACTTCAAGGAACAGATATGCACTTGTGATGGTGGATGATTTCTTAAGATACACTTGGGTAGAGTTCATGTACTCTAAAGATGAAACTCCACATATCATAATTGCGCACATCAAGAAGATAGAAAAACAGGCTGAAGATTATAATTGTGTGAAAAGACTGAGAAGTGACAATGGAACAGAATTCAGAAATTATACATTAAGTGAATTCTGCAATGGCAAAGGCATAGTTCAAGAGTTCTCAGCTGCCAGGATACCTCAACAAAATGGAGTAGTTGAGCGAAAGAATATAAAATTGGTTGAAGCTGCTAGAACAATGCTGCAAGATGCCAAATTGCCAACAAGTTTCTGGGAAGAGGCTATCAACACTGCATGCTATATTCAGAACAGATATCTCATTAACAAGGCACATGGCAAGTCACCCTACTCAATCATGTCCAATTAAAGCCTACTTTAAAGCATCTTCATGTGTTTGGAAGCAAGTGTTACATTTTGAAAGATAACTCTGAATATGTGGGAAAATTTGACTCAAAGGTCTTTGAAGCAATTTTTCTGGGATATTCACTGGAAAGAACAGCCTACAAAGTCTATGTGATTGATCAAAAGAAGATCATGGAAAGCACAGATGTGACCTTTGATGATGACAAGTGTCCAGGCTCGGAATGCCTTGATGATAATGAAGCTGAAGCCCTTGCATTTGAAAACCTCAACATTGATAGTGATTCTGATGGAGAAGATGAAGTTAATGCACAACAAATAATGAATGAAGAGACTACTGAACAAGAAAATCATGGGAATGGAAGCTCATCTCAAACACTTGAATTTGATAACACAAACTCAGGGGGAGAAAGAGAAGAAGGATCTACCAGTCATACCAATAATGAAGAAAATGATGAAGGCACAAGTCAACAAACTCACACAAGGAAGTGGGATAGAAGTCACTCTAGAGAAGCAATTATTGGTGATCTTACTGCTTGTGTAAGGACTAGAAGTGCAACTGCTAATGAGTGCCTATATGCATGTTTTCTGTCCCAAGTAGAGCCTAAGAAAATTGATGAAGCTCTATTGGATCCTGACTGGATATCTTCCATGCAGGAAGAGCTGAATCAGTTTGAAAGAAGCAAAGTCTGGAAGTTAGTTCTTGCACCAAAGAACAGAAGCATTATTGGAACAAAATGGGTGTTCAGGAACAAAATGGATGAAAATGGTATAGTTACCAGAAACAAATCAATGTTGGTTGTAAAAGGCTACTCACAAGAAGAAGGTATTGATTATGATGAAACTTTTGCTCATGCTGCAAGACTTGAAGCTATAGGAATTTTTCTAGCATTTGCTGTACATTCAAATTTTAAAATGTATCAAATGGATGTCAAAAGTGCCTTTCTGAATGGTGAGCTAGAAGAAGAAGTTTATGTGCAACAACCTCCTGGCTTTGAGGATCCAAAATTTCCAAATTTTGTGTATAAGTTACTCAAGGCTCTATATGGACTAAAATAAGCACCTAGACCTTGGTATGACACACTATCAGATTTCCTATTGAAGCATGGTTTTACTAGAGGAACCATAGACAAGACTCTCTTCTATAAGAAATATGGTGAAGATATGATCCTAGTTCAGATCTATGTGGATGATATCATCTTTGGTTCTACTAATGAGAAGTTGTGCCAATGATTCTCCAAGCTTATGCAAAGTGAATATGAAATGAGTATGATGGGGGAACTGAGTTAATTCCTTGGACTTCAAGTCAGCCAAAGAAGTGATGGTATCTTCATCAGCCAAACTATATATGTCAAGGATCTTTTAAAAAAGTTTGGAATGGTTGATTGTTCACCGGCATCTACACCTATGTCTACTACAACAAAGTTGGATGAGGATAAAAAGGGCAAGAATGTAGATATCTCAAGTTACAGAGGTATGATTGGATCATTGCTTTACTTAACAGCAAGTAGACCAGACATCACGTTTGCAACATCTCTATGTGCAAGATTTCTAGCCAATCCAAAAGAATCACATTTGATGGCTGTAAAGAGGATTTTCAGATACTTGAAGGGGACTCCTAACTTGGGATTATGGTATCCTAAGGGAACTGGTTTTGAAGCTGTTGGATACATAGATGCAGATTTTGATGGATGCAGGGTTGACAGAAAGAGTACCAGTGGAAGCTGTCAATTCCTTGGACAAAGACTTGTATCTTGGTACAGCAAGAAACAACAATTTGTATCAACTTTTACAACTGAAGCTGAATACATAGTTGCAGGAAGTTGTTGTGCTCAAGTGCTTTGGATTAAAAATCAGCTAATGGATTATGTCCTTGTGTTACACAAAATTCCTATCATGTGTGACAATACTAGTGCTATATCTATAGTAGCTAATCCAGTTAATCATTCTAGGACAAAGCACATTGATGTGATGTACCATTTTATTAGAGAACATGCTACTAATGGTACCATTGAGCTCATTTGTGTACCAACAGAAAAATAACTAGCTGACACTTTTACTAAACATTTGGATGAATCAACTTTCACTAGACTTCTAAGTGAAATTGGAATGCTCAATTCTTCATCCTAAGGCAAGAACTCGGCTAATGTTTTACAGCAGATTAATTTCCAGTAAATCAAAATTAATTTGATTAAATTAGAAATTAACTGAAATATGTATTATAATTATTTCAGAAATCTCTGCATATTTGTTTTTCAAATTCAATTAACTTGGAATTTTTCAAATTCTGAGTAAACTGCTTAGTTGTTAATTTACATCCTTAATATATAAAATTAACTCAAGGCAGAATTACAATAACCGAAAGTATGTAGAGAACTGAGTTCTCGATAAGTATAAATTGACTTCTCGACAAGTCATTTTAGAACTTCTCGAGTGATTTCTCAATTAATTTAAAATAACTTATCGATAAGTCCTTGTAGAGTTCTCTAATAATGTTCATTCATAGTGTTCTCTACAAGTACAATTCTTAACTTATCAAAAAACTCAGAACTGAGATCATTTAAATTAATAAATTATTTTGGTAAAATACTTTTGGAAAATTTATTCTAATTTTATTTAGAATTTATTCAAGTAAAAGTTAGAATTAGTTCAGTCCACTTTTTGGACAAACTGGGTATTTATTTGACATTTCGATAAGTCAAGTTTGAGTTCTCAATAAGAGTAATTTAAAATGACTTATCGACATGTACTTCACTTCTCTAAATGACTTCTCAACAGACAAACTCAAAATGTCTATTTTTGAGTTCTCGACAAGTCTACTTTTACTGTAAATACTCAGACTTCTCGATTATTTTAACTTGGAATTTCTCAAAATTCTAAGCAAACTGAATATTTATTAATTCATATTCTAACTATATGAAGTTAATAAATAACAGATCATAAGAAGCAAAAATTATGAAAAACTGAAATAATTTAATTCATAAATTATGTTCAACAAAATACTTTTGACATACTTTGTCTGTAATTACTCTGACTTATTGACATATTTACGTGCTTATGTTCTTTTTTAAATATGTTAGTCTAATGTAAGTGTAAGAATCCAAATTTTTGACATCGGTAAAAGACCTTTATGAATAGTAATATAACAACTTGAATTTTTGAGACCTTGTAAAACGTTTAATGAATAGTAACCCTGACGGACGGGGAAAAGTTTTTAGCCCACACTATGTAGTGCATGAGAAAATGAGTTTCGGAGTTGATATTACGATTATACGTACCAAATGAGTGTATGTAAACGCTATTAGTTTTCGAAGAAAATGAACTTTGAAAAAATGACCATATTTACGAATCATCGAGGACTACGGGAATCACGATATAATTATGAGATTAAAACCCTACGGATTTATATTCAAGTATGATAATTAAAAATATAAGGAATAAATACTAAAGGAATTACGTCGCGAACCATTTACGAATAAGTATTACGAAAACGTTTAAGCGACCGAGCGAACGCGTAAACGATTAAATAAACGTAACGCACTAACTAAACCATGGTAACAAAAGTAACCATGGTTACTTCCTCTAATAGTGAGCTAACCATAGGATGATCAAGCTAGCTAGTAAAATAGTGTGCTAAGGAAGCTAACACATGTAGTTTAGCTTGTAACCTAGCAAGCTACAAAGATTTGTCCCTAAGATTTGCAACAAGAATCTACCTAGGATTCAACCTAGGAGAATAAAAATCAGGTGCAAGATCTTTCACCCCATTTTCTAGAAGCAACCTAGCAAAGTAACCAAGCTAAGTA